>NC_091120.1:126071987-126671987 GCF_040183065.1 Periplaneta americana
GTTATTCATATTTCTCCAAGTGGCGGCCTGAACACCTTCTAACACGTGAGTACAGGCTATTACAAAAGAAACATTACAGTGCTTCCATTCCTCAAATGAGGTATATTATAGTCAGACACATGATCTGAAGACATGAATTCGTCAATTTAAGCACAGAAACTTAATCATAAACAAAAGCAAGAAAAATCTTTTGAATTAAATACTTTCTAACATTAACAGAAACAAAAAGGAATTCAGGCAAGTACTTATGGGGGGGGGGCAGTGTCGCCCTCCACAACTCCGCCTATGTGACACTGGCACACGGTAAAGAGTATGGTATTAATAATATCCGTCTTGTATTCAAATAATGTCTCTGCAACACCAATTCTACACTCCTTAACTATGTTTGGGTCAGTAAAAGGCTTCGTATGTTTTTCCAGAATTCAACAAATGCGTACAGATGCTTATCTGCACTTTTCTTGTTTCGTCATAGATCGATTCATAACGTCTACATCTGTAGACTAGTTCGAAAGCAAGGTATGTACAGTACGATTATTTAGTCCTGACAGTCGCCGGGGATGTGCGCCTGGGCCAAGCGAGTCTATTTAGTTACGCAAAGGGGTGTTTGGGTTAGTCACTCGCTTGTCTTCGGAGCGATCGGATGTCATGCGTGCGGTAGAGCGGTACGTTTCTAGTACAATTAAACTGCACTGCATTCCTTTACCGACCGCTCGCCCCTATCTCTACTCCGGAGCTCTCTCCACTACTCCTAATACTTCCACTCTTTCGCGTCGCTGAGCTGTCAGGACTAAATAATCGGTCTGTATTTTAGTTTTCCTAAGATTGCTATCTGCAAACGATTTGTGTGTGGTTTCATATTTTTTTTTTAATTAGAACTTTTGATTATTGCAATGGTTTGGTTACAAATCAAACACACCAGTGGAGCTCCACGGCGACATGGTACCGTAAAGCTGCATAAATCAGTTCATTTTGATAAAAACTGTCTATTTCCACAATCGATTTTTCTTCTTTTAGTTTCCATATTTAACACTAACGACCCACTGCCACAAACCTCTAAATACAAACACTTCAGAACCTTTTTCAATAACTCATGTGACTTGAAAACAATTGAGAGTCAGCTATGTGCGCCACCGATATGCGCGTACGACCTTAAGCATTACTGCCAACCGAGCCGATACGGTACTACCACAGTCTAGTATATACAGTCGCGAAGCTCAATAAGTAGTAAATATAGTTGCTCACCACTAGGATCGCTAATATCGCCTCATTACAGGCAATGCAAAATAGTACCGTCACAGTCTATTGTTTCTAGCACCCTCAAAACTCAAGCTTCCTGACTGTATATAGTAGAATGTGGTACTACTATCATGGCATGCTCTGGTGGTATATCTTAACTTAACCTGTCCTATGCTAATGGCTAACAAAGTGTAAACTAAAATATGACACTACGTTACTTAGAATAAATAAGTAAAACTGAACGGTAAAAACAGCAATAATTAACTAAAATGTCAGGTTTTATTCAATGTTTAACCGGTCCGAAAACCTAAGCTCCGAGATCCGGATCCGAACCGCGGTCCGCCAATTGGTGTCCCCTGTTCTAGAGCCTACTGTACATGTTTCCAGCACTCTTTACCTGGACCTCTACAAACATATTGACGGAGATATTAAATAAATTTCTTAAATTTGGACTCATCTGTGCAAATTATCTGTTTAAATTTATGTACTGTTCAATTTTTGTATTCTTCAGTCTATTGTAGCATTTTATGCCTGTGTGTTGTATTTAACAATGGTTTTCGTACTGTTGTGCGACCAAATAACCCAGCATGACATAAGTAACTTTTCAAAAGTAGATATTAGGATTGGTTCTTCTCTAGACTAGTTAATTTCTGCTCGCTCATTAGTATGTTGATAAGTTTAATGCTAAAATAACAAGTTACAGGATTTATTAAAATATATTTATATACCACGTTCTGTGTCTTAATATTTGATAATTGAGAACTTAAATATTTGAAATACCAATAATGATAATAAATAACAAGACAGAAAACTAACACAAGGTAACATTTTAAAGCAGACTACAGGTCACACTATGCATAGCACAGCCGATCAGCTCGCTTGGTCAGGAATGACAATGTCTGCACTGTGCTCACTTGTCAGTAGAGAAGCAGAGAACTGTTTAAAGTAGAACATTATTTACAAGATATGCATTAGAACAGATGTACTCTAGTGCTAATAATCGAATGGAAAACAAACAAATAGAAATGTCAATATCATAAATTATTTTATGCTCCACCATGCCGAAATGTAGTAATTATACACCTGGTAGTAGCCCTTTAATGCACCACATTAAAGTACACCTATTCATTATAGTTCAGTTGTTCAGCCAATGAGAAATCACCATTGTAGCATTATAAAAGCGCAAGTATCGATTATTCTCGGATATGCAATCGAGAGACAACTAGCGAAACGTCACGGAGGCTGGAAATCCAATACTGTCGCAGAAGGTTATGTTCTGTTACTATAATAATTAGCGTTAATTGTAAATAATATTCAATTAAATTCAATTTGTCATCTCGTTTTTCAATTCTAAATCAATTTCCAGGTTATATCAAGATTAATGTTCATGTTATTCTCTAGATTATATCAAGGTCAATGACATTCGTTCCTCGGAATAAATCAATAGTTTCGCGTCTGCGCACATCTCACAATTTAGAAGATCAGTTCCGCGCCTCACTTAGATAACCATAACATGAATACTTATGAATAATTTCAAGTTATAAATATGGTCGAGCATAAAAAGTCGTATGAAACTTGCCTATAATGGTAATTAAGACGCTCGTATGAAAATTATGAAACATACTCGCGTCTTAATTACTACCATTATAAGATCGTTGCATAATGTACTAATTTAAGTAAAATGCTTATTTTAAAATTTGAATCTAAACTTTATATCGCCAGTGTAGGCATATATATCTGAATTGCGGACAATTTAAAAGCATATAATAATAGTACCGGTACCATAAATACTTACAAATGACTTTTACAGAACCATTACCGCCCTCAAATAAGCCGCCATCGGTCCCTCTCCTGAGCAAGATTAATCCAGTCCCTATCATCATATCCCAAATCCCTCAAATCCATTTTAATATTATCCTCCCATCTACGTCTCGGCCTCCCCAAAGATATTTTTTCCCTCCGATCTTCCAACTAACATTCTATATATACATTTCTGGATTCACGCATACGTGCTACTTGCCCAAACGTCTGGATTTAATATTCGCAATTATATTAGGTGAAGAATACAATGTGTGCAATTCTGTGTTGTGTAAAACTTTCTCCATTCTCCTGTAACTTTATCCCTCTTTAGCCCCAAATATTTTCCTAAGCACCTTATTCTCGCACACCCTGATCCTCTTCCAAAGTAAAGAGTCCAGGGAACTTAATGAAAGCAATTGTATCCTTTAATTTCCATTCAGATATTGTTACCAATATTTTCTGCATGAGTAATAACCTGGCTGCTGTGAGGATGCTTAGCTGAGCGATTTTTATAATAATAATCAACACCCACAGTCAAGAAGGTCACATTCCTTCTGCTCGTTTTTTCCGGAATAACCAAATAAACATTTTATAAAATACTACGCAGCATGCAGAAAAACGTACACCCAGTCGGCCGGCTAGATCAGTCGGTAGAGCATGAAGTTTTTAATCTCAGAATCACGTGTTTAAGCCCTACGCTGGGAGTTGGTATTTTGAAATTTAGAGAATAATATATGGCAAATGCCTGTTAGCACTCGATTGAGAAGCTTTTTCCATCCAGTCTGCTTTCGAAAATGCTGGAGGAATTTATAAAACAGTTATATTATTACCGGCTCTCCTGTATGGTTGTGAAACTTGGACTCTCACTTTGAAAAATGAACAGAGGTTAAGTGTGTTCGAGAATAACGTGCGTAGGAAAATATCTGGGGTTTAGAGGGATGAAGTTACACAACATAGAACTGCACGCATTGTATTCTTCACCTAACATAATTAGGAATATTAAATCCAGACGTTTGAGATGGTCAGGGCATGTAGCACGTATGGGCGAATCCAGAAATGTATATATAGAGTGTTAGTTGGCATGGTATCAGTATCTAAATGGTTGAGAACTTTTGTTTTGAAATTAATTTTAGAAAATACGCGTTCAAGGGTAGCACATGAGGGAGGGCATTTACTGCATAATAAGGAATTATCCTATGGGCATTATCGTACATACTCGTAGTAAGAGAGTCAAAACTATCGTATTAAACTATAATTATCGTACGGTGGCAACAGTGCTTGTAGCTAGCACCAGCGTTTCTTACTTGGAATTGTTCTAATGGATGCAAGTTCATGTGTCTGATTGTTCAGCCGGCATCAAAGACAACGCTTTACTTTGAAGACATAAGATGGAGTTTGTTTATTGATTAGGTCTTCTCAGATGCCGCTCCAGTCACAAGAAGCGGTAACATAATGACCACCAATGATGCGTTTGCATTTTTAATTGACGTGTCGATAACTTCACATGCAGTACGAAACAGCGTTGTCTCTCGAATTTATTGACGCGAATTGAAATAAATATATCGCTGTACTAGGAACGAGATTTACAGCGGAAACGTGACAAAAACGCTTGACAATGCAAGTATTGATGCCTGCAAAAGAAATATATCACAACACAAAGGTTTCCGACTGGGTATTAAATGAACAAGCCGACTATAACACTAGGTTATAGGATGACATCACATGGCGAAATGTTTCTGTTATAGGTAGAAGCTGATGCACAACTTAGTCACTTCCGAATATGAGTATTAACTTTCAATATAATTAACAGTATAGCGGCATTCTGCAGTCATTATAGTCGCTTTTCATTCTTATACTTCCAAAGACTGGTCAAGAAATGTTCTCGTTGAAAGAGTATGTTTTCGACAAGTATGCCTCTATTAAATTTTGTTTCTCCATTTAAATCCAAGATCTTTGATCAATCTTCTCAGATTTGGAATGGAATTTGGAATTTAACTGAGGGGGCACGGATGCCCCAGCACTGCGACCTATTGAGATCTATTGCGCTAACCCTCGCTATGGAATGAGTTGCATGCCACAAATCCCCTACGCGCACAGCCCTAATCACATGACTCCCTTCACGACCGGTCCCTACAGCAGACAAAATCCATATACCATTCCTGCTTCGGCAAATTCCCCCAAGACCACCCTGTCGGTCCGAGGCGAAACTCCTCCCCCGAGTAGGTCTGCCTCGGGTGCCATCTTCTCAGACTTACTTTGCACATACAAGTTATGAACAATACGTCTAATAATCATTTGCTGAAATCGTCAAGTACATATGCAGTGTAGTGATTATCTGCATGATGCACACTAATTGAATTAAAAAGTGGCCGGCCGTCTTTTTCAATTGACTGCCAAACGATACATTTATCGGCATGAACTCTACTTGCATATAAAGCACAATAATACAATTAAAACTAATCCTAATATTGTGATGTACAGTGTGAGACTTAGCACATCGGCCCTCTGTGTGGGGGAGCTGGGAGTGGGGATATAGTGGAACTGGTAAGGGTGGTGACAGGCTAAAGATCTAACCATCCAGCTATCGCGGGTGTTAATACAGGCATAGTGATTCATTAAAGTTTTAATGAAACTTGTAATGTGAACGTTATCAGTTCGGAGTCCACGCCTGTGGAGTAACGGTTAGCGCGTGTGGCCGGGAAACCAGGTGGCCAGGGTTCGAATTCCAGTCGGGACAAGTTATCTGATTGAGGGTTTTCCGGGGTTCTTCCTCAACCCAATATGAGCAAATGCTAAGTAACTATCGGTGCTGAACCCCGAACTCATTCACCAGCATTATCACCTTCAGCTCATGCAGACGCTAAATAACCTAAGATGTTGATACAGCGTCGTAAAATAACCTACTAAAAATCAGTTCGGAATAGGCGAATAGGAGCGTGGTTTCAAGTACCTTGAAGCGAGTAACTGTTAATGCATGCTTTTTGCACACGGCCGGTGAGGTGAGTTCCATATAATACAAGAACATGCATCGTAATCGAAATTTAGGATGTTAAGAAGCTACATTTATGTTGAATTAAAAAATATATATATATATATATATATATATATATATATATACTCGTAGAGGTAATATTAAAATATTAAAATATGCCAACCAACTTTAACGTTATAATCATATATTTCGTATCTTCTTGACAACTGAGTGGGTAGCGCGTGAACCTCCGAACAAAATGTTCCAGGTTCGATCCTCGTCTGTGACATTATTATTATTATTATTATTATTATTATTATTATTATTATTATTACTGCACCTTTGTAATTTGAACATGTGTTATTCAGAGAACTGTTTTGTTTAGTCAACTGTCCGAAGACAGGTTTGAACTTCATAAGTGACACCAATAAGGTAGCACTCATGAGTGCTCATGAGGAGATAACGGGGTAGGGTGGCTAGTTTCTTTTCCCTCCTATAGCATACATCGCTGACTAGTTAGCCTATATGTTACAGTGATCAGACTTCAGATGTATACAAACAATTGGTTTTTCCTCTGACACATATCGTAAAGTGAGATGTACTGGTAGATAAATTAGATGTACAGTTGTCAAAAGAAAAAGTGGCCGCTCTCTAGAAGCAAAGTTCCCTTCGGATATTTTCGCTACAATTCGGAGACAGGCGATGTTACATGTTGTTGCCTGATATCTAAAGTTATAATTAAAGTATTCTGTGTGTTACTTTACAGCGTAATGGTAGCATTCCGGCCAGGTATTCGTGACGTCCTGCGTTCGAATACAACCTAGTCGTTTTTATGTTCTTTTTTGTTTTGTTTTTAAAAGAGAGAGAAAATATACATAATTGCTCCTGTCTCTTTTATGATTATTTTAGTAATTAACATCAGGTTCATGAATGTATTATGCCATGACTTTATCATTATTTATTATGACATGGATGCAAATGGAAATAAAAAAATATTTTATTCTAAACAAAAATATCTCTCGTGGCATAAACAAAACAAACTTACTGGCGTCTACCTTAGAACATTCAAACAATTAAGCGTTAAAAAAATCAAAACAAAAAGCCACGATTCAATATTTAGTCTATCTTCCCCAAATCTCGATCACATCTTGCAGTCGAGTGGGCATGGAATCGACTAGTCTTTGCAAATAGTGCCTGTTTTCAGACACGACATTCCAGGCATCCTGGACATATACATACGTAAGTGTTCTGCTCATGGGCAGGTCTTTCACAGCAATCCCAGCATTCTCCAATCATTCCTATTTTCTGCCTTCCTCTTAGTCTCCGCATATGATCCACATATCTTAATGTCGTCTATTATTCTTCTCAACCAGTGACCTAACCAATTCCTTTTTCTCTTTTTAATCAGTTTCAGCATCATTCTTTCTTCACCAATTTTTCCAACAGAACTTCTTTTCTTATTCTGTATGTCCACTTCACACGCTCCGTTCTTCTCCACATCTACATTTTAAATGCTTCTATTCGTTTCTCTTCATTTCGTCGTAATGTCCATGTTCCTTCCCTATACAATGCCACACTCCACACAAAGCACTTCACTAGTCTCTTCCTTAGTTCTTTTTCCAGAGGTCCGCAGAATATGCTCCTTTTTCTATTGAATATGCTTATGTTTGCAATTTTTCTTGGGAAGGATAAATGCGGTAACTTCCCGTTGCTTTCCGCACACCACTGTCTCTTTCGCATTTGATTAGATCCCAAGGGGCCCAAGCGTGGAGATTAGAAGAGTGGATTTGAGTAATTAGGCCCCCCAGAATTCACCGAAATTCACCACAAGGGTTAAATATTAGTTCTATTAGGATCTTTTACCTGATCAGAGACCGGGAAATCCCAATTAGCATTTGCCCCCCGCATCCTGGAGTAGTTTCTACAAATCATCAGAAAATCTTGGAGGGGGATTGGGTCAATTTTTCCGCAAATGTTTTTATACTTATGTCCTCGTAGCTGAGTTGGAAGAACGTCGGAATTTACATGTCAACGTCTCAGGTTCAAATCCTGGTCACCTCTTTTCATTTTATTGTGTTTCAAGATAGTATAATGTAAAAAAATATAAAAAGAAAAAACTAACACGAGTAATGTGCAACGGTATTGTTCGAAACCTAATTTTAAATTTATGTTATTTATATCGCTAAAGAACAATAACTGAATATAAATAACTTGAATATTATTTACATCGCTAAAGAACGATAACAATACAAATAACTTGAATATTATTTATACATTATCACTAAAGAACGATAACAGAATATAAATGATAAATATCGGTTTGTTTAATTAACATAAGATATCATATAATATATAATTAATTATTTAAATAGAATAACCTACAAAGAAAAGTGGTTATTTATATTATAATAATTACTTACATAAAATACAGATTATTTATATCGTGAAAGAACAATAACAGAATATAAATAACTTTAATATTATTTATAAAGCTAAAGAACGAAAACATAACCTACATAATAACTTGAATATTATTTATATCGCTAAAGAACGATAACAGAATACAAATGATGACTTGAATATTATTTATATCGCTAAAAACGATAACAGCGATCATTAAGCGAGCATTCTACCGCTGGTCTACGGGACGCATATACGGGACAGCTCCATAGTTCCGGAGCTGCTTCTACAAGGACATACATCGTGTAACATCGCCGTGACTCGAAGTGGCCTTAGAAAATATTCGCTGTTCACGAGTGCGGCCACTTTCTTTTTTTGACAACTGTACAGCTGTCAAAAAAAAAAAAAAAGTGGCCGCACTCGTGAACAGCGAACATTTTCAAAGTCCACTTCGGATCGCGGCGATGTTACACGATGCATGTGCTTGTACAAGCAGTTCCCGAACTATGAAATTGTTCCATGTCTGCGCCTCGTAGGCCAGCGGTAGAGTGCTTGTTTAATGATTCAAAGGTTGTGGGTTCGGGCCTTCTTCAAGTTTTCATTTTATTTTTTAATCGTTCTTTAGCGATGTAAATGCTATTCAAATTATCATTTATATTCAGTTATAGTTATTTATGGATATCACGTTATTTATATTTTGTTATCGTTCTTTAGAGATATGAATAAAATTCAAGTCATCATTTGTATTCTGTTATCGTTTTATAACGATATGAATAACAATTATTATTATTGTATCTCCAATGGTGGTTAGCCCTATTTTACATATGTAGGTTAGGGCTATAGTTTCATGCACAAAAAAGATAAGCATAAAGAGAAATAGAAAAGAAAATTAAATTAGCTTACGCGATGTAAACAAAACATAAACAAACCGTAAATTAGGCATTGCGATTGCAAAATAAATATCAGGTATCAATTTGAAACATACAAAAACATTAACAACACACATACGTAACACTTCTATAACACAAATACGCAGCTTTCCGTACCATACATCATAAATTAATACACAATAGTCACACAAACACAATCAAACTATAATTACAAAATTGCGACGACATCAAGCATCACATAACTGACTCACGTACAATACAAATCAAGCATCCGTTACAACACATACACTTCAACATAGTAACCACACTTTTAAAAGTTACAAATTTGGCTCCAAGAAGAATAAATAAGACACTGTTACTAATTACTATTCTTCTACAATTTCTTAAATACATACATCTGTAATAAATCTGTGAAATTTCGATATGAATAATATTCACGTTTTTTAATATTGTTATCGTTCTTTAGCGATATAGATAATATTCAAGTTATCATTTATATTCTGTTTTCCTTCATTAGCATTATAAAATAATATTCGAGTTATTTATATTGTTATTGTTCTTTCGCAATATAAATAATCTCTATTTTATGTAAGTAATTATTATAACACAAATAACCAGCTTTCTTTGTAAAATAGGTTATTTTATTTAGATAATTAAATAAGTATTATATAATATCTTATATTAATTAAACAAACCGATATTTATCATTTATATTCTGTTATCGTTCTTTAGTGATACTGTATAAATAATATTCAAGTTATTTATATTGTAATCGTTCTTTAGCGATATAAATAACATAAATTTAATGTTAGGTTTGGAAAAATCCAGTTGCATAATACTGGTATTAGTTTTTCTTTTTGTATTATTACATTATACTATCTTGAACCACAATAAAATGAAAAGGAGTAACGAGGAATTGAACCTGAGACGTTGACATCTAAATTTCGACGTTCGTCCGCTGAGCTACGAGGGCAAAAGTGTGGAAACATTTTCGGAAAAATTGGCCCAATCACACTCTAAGATTTTCTGATGATTCGTAGAAGCTAGTCCAGGATGCGGGGGGCAAAGGCTAATTGAGATTTCCCGGTCTCTGACAGGGTCAAACATCCTGATAGAATTAATATTTAACCCTTGCCGTGACTTTTGGTGAAGTCCGGAGGGCCCAATTAGTCAAATCCACTCTCCTCATCTCCACCCTTGGGTCCCCTGGAATTTAATAAGATGCGAAAGAGATAGTGGTATGCGGAAAGCAACGGGATGTTACCGCATTTAGGCCTATCCTTCCCAAGAAAAACTGCAAACATGAACAAAGGAAGCTTTTAATAGAAGAAGAAGGATATTCTGCGGAACTCTGGAAAAAGAACTAAGGAAGAGACTAGTGAAGTGCTTTGTGTGGAATGTGGCATTGTATGGGGAAGGAACATGGACATTACGACGAAATGAAGAGAAACGAATTGAAGCATTTGAAATGTGGATGTGGTGAAGAACGGTGCGTGTGAAGTGGACAGACAGAATAAGAAATAAAATTGTGTTTGAAAAAGTGAGTGAAGAAAGAATGATGCTGAAACTGATTAGAAAGAGAAAAAGGAATTTGTTGGGTCTCTGGTTGAAAAGAATAATAGACGACATTAGGATATGTGGATCATATGCGGAGACTAAGAGGAAGGCAGAAAATAGGAAAGATTGGAGATTGCTGGGTTTGCAATGAAAGACCTGCCCATGGACAGAACACTTATGTATGTGGGTATGTTCAGAATGCCTGGAATATCGTGTCTAAGAACAGTCGCTATTTGCAAAGACTAGTCGATTCCATGCCCACTCGACTGCAAGATGATCGAGATAAGAGGAAGATAGATTAAATATTGAATTGTGGCTTTTTGTTTTGTTTTTTGAACGCTTAATTGTTTGAATGTTTTAAGGCCGACGCCAGTAAATTTGTTTTGTTTATGCCACGAAAGATATTTTTATTGAGAATAAAATCTTTTTTCTTTCCATTTGCAGCCACAATATCATAATGATAAAGTCATGGCATAATATATTAATGAACCTGATGTTAATTACTAAAATAATCATAAAAGAGAAAGGAGCCATTATGTATAGTTTGTCTCTCTCAAAAACATAACAAAAAAGAACATAAAAAGCACGAGGTTGTAGTTGAACGCAGTACCTCATGAATAAGAGGCCTGAACGCTACCATTACGCTATCGAATCACAGACAGAATACTTCAATTATAACTGTAGATATCAGGCAACGTGGTCCAACAACATGTAACATCGCCTGTCTCCGAATTATAGCGAAGATACCCGAAGGGAACTTTGTTTCAGGAGAGCGGCCACTTTTTCTTTTGACAGCTGTACATATCAGTCAGAACCTCAATCAGAGGTAATTCAAAACTATACGTTTTTAAATACATTTTTGGAAAATTATGTAGCCCTGAAAAGAGCCGTTCTTGTGTTTCCATTCAATATGCACACAAATGACCTCTGTTGTCACCGATTTCTTATAGTCGAGTGGAAAGAAAATAGATACACTAATTTTTAATACTCGTGGAAAAATTCAAACAGATATATGGACCAGAACTATAATTTAGAATTGTCAATTATATAATATAATACTAGCGTTATCACTGTGTATTCTACTATATAATGAATAAAGCACGGGAATACGGACAAAATATTAGAATGTTCCTATTAAAAAATTGTCATAAATTCAATAATTTTAATAATAATAATTTACCAAAACTCGAGCTGCAGTGATTACATGCGAAAGACAGCATATGAAGTAAGGAGACGGAAGAAAGGTAGTTGGCATGGAAACTACAACCAGTAGTGGTTCCTGTATTAACATCTTGATCAATCCCGCGGATAAAAATCTCAAGCTTTGCTGTATAAGTAATGTCAGTACTGTCATCAAGAGCCAGTGAATAAAATACGATTTTTCTTGCTTCTTTTTTTAACCTTCCTCTTGAATATAATCAGGCATTTTCTCGATACTTGGCCGAGAAATTCGTAGTTTTTCAAAATTAAAAAGTTCTTATGGACAAGTTACGCTGTACAACATGAAAAATGCCCTTTACATGAAAACATGTGTTTCTTGTATATTTATGGCTGGAAATAACGAATCTGTACTCGGTTTTTGCCTAAGACGAACCATTTTCCAAAAAATCCACAATTTAGTATTTTATGTATTTCCTCGATAATATTGCTATGTTTCCTTAATGTAAATTATTTTTCGAATATCCTGCTTATTCTATCAAACATTTTCAGTGCAGGGATAGATTTAGACACATTTAGAAATATATATCTACATCAATCATTCACTGCCAGGTTGATCATATCATAATTCCAGCATTCATTTAGAAGACGACAAGGCAATTTTGGGCACTATTTTGCGGAGAAAGAAGGCATTATTTATTGCTGTGATGTGAATGGGTTATTTCAGGTATTGGGACATGAACACATTGTAGGAGACTGGCGCCTGTTTATTGACTCTTCCAAACGTAGTCTAAAGGCAGTACTCCTCCATATAGGCAATGTTTTTCCCTCTGTTCCTATAGCATATGTTGTGTATATCAATTCTGGATGCCCGTGCATCCTACTTTAAACGGTTCAAACCTACCCGCGCAAATGAGAGTCGCTGCTTTCTCTCTCTCAGAAAGCAGGTTGGCTCGCTTTTTCCCCTCTTGTGAGGGAGAAAGCAAAGATTGCGCGGCGACGAGTCACGTTGGCAGTATAGATACCCCCAGGCACTGTGACGTCAACGGCGTCCTCAACCACCATTGTTCCGAGGGGTATAAATATGGCTTGGACACAAGGCCTATTAAACATACGAGGTCACTCAATAAGTCGCAAATTGAAAGGACAGGGACCTCTCAAATTGCAGCTTAGATTTCACGGCGCTTCTTCCGACGGATTTCACCTGCTTTGTCATCGAACAACAGATGACGGCGTCTTGCCATCCTAACGGCAAACACCAGCCAACTCCTCCTCGCCCCGTTCCGTGATCAATGATCAATCTCAGCCCCCCTCGCGTATGTGGTACCTAAGAGGTTACGTCCAATTTCGGCTTCCCCTTCAAAATTTTCTAGAGCTCCTTCAGGGGAGCAGCGTAACCCGGAGTGAGACTAGTGGCCAACAGGCTTGGAGCTCACATATTTAGTTTTGTACAGCCCCCAACCCCTTGCAAGGACGCGTTTTGCGTACCTTTTAAATTTTCCTCCCAATTCTCCTTCGATTTTTCGATTTTTCGAGGCCAGGGCACTCGTTCGCCAGATGGCAAAGAGGTAGCTCTAGCGCGACCTCCGTCACTGGCAGCAGTCTCCCAAGCTGCGCCCCCGTCTCCTGTATTCTTTCCTACACTAGCCTCACTTCTTACGGATTCTAAACTTATTTTATTCTAGTCTCGCTACAAGCCTCATCACCACCTCCAACCCGCACACTTCTCTCCCCTGATCACCCTTATCTCTCACCATCTTGACTTCGACTCCCAGCTCTTATCCCGGCTTGTTCGATTAAACACAACCATCTCCTCAGCCTCCCCTCTAGAGTCGGTAAGTCGCGAGTGCGCTCTGTTGATCCGTCGATGATAGAGGTCACCCTTCCCCGCTCCTGAAGTCGGTAAGTCGCACAGTACGCTGTGTTGATCCTCTGATGCCAGGAGCTTGTTCTCGAAGTCGGTAAGTCGCACAGCACGCTGTGTTGATCCTTCGAACTAGAGAACTAACCTTCTACCTCATTCCATCTCTCTCGTTATCCTACCCCCCCCCCCACAACACACCTGAGAGCAAGCCGATTTTCCCCAGGCACTCCCGTTACCCCTACCTCCCTCTCACTCAAGTTGCACTTTACTATCACCCATCATAACTCTCCCCGCATCGAAGCCTCAGGACGAAAATTCTAAACTATCAATTTCTATCACGACTCCCCCGTTACCCCTACCACAGATCTAGGAGGGAACTATAGTTATACTTTCACTGTTATTTCTGCAATAAACAATGTTACTTTAAAAACAGTCTTTCCTTTAAACTTCACCACAGTTTCTTATCATCACCCCACCCACCAGCTGCAGCCATCTTGTAACGTCACTCCCGTTTCCCCTCCCCACCTCGACAACACGTCGGAGAGCGAAACGACCAGGAGTCCGGCGTACGACACATATATTGCTGTAAATACCAAGGAAACATATGAGGTAATGAGTGCTATATTGAAATTAATTGACTACTCTACATTCAAATGGCACATTTGCGGAGACTTAAAAGTTATTGGGATATTAACAGGCATGCAACAAGGATACACTAAATTCTGCTGCTTCCTATGTGAATGGGATAATCGTGACAGAAAAAGTCACTACATCCATAAACAGTGGCCTCCACGACAAAACTACATTCCTGGCACCAAAAACATATCTCATGAACCACTTGTGAATCCGCAATATGTCTTTCTTCCACCATTGCACATTAAACTTGGTTTAATGAAAATTTTTGTAAAAGCGCTGGACAGAGAAGGGTTAGCCTTCTTGTATCTCAGAAACAAATTCAAAAGTTTAAGTGAGGTAAAGGTAAATGAAGGGGTTTTTATTGGCCCACAAATTAAATCAGTCATGCACGACGAAGACTTTGAAAATAAACTATCAGAAGGAGAAAAAGCAGCCTGGCAGGCATTTAAATCAGTATGTTCAAGTTTCCTTGGAAACGAGAAAGCTGAAAACTATGAAGATCTTGTTCGTGACATGGTGAAATGCTTTCGTGTTATAGGCTGCAATATGTCTTTAAAACTACACTTTTTGGACTCCCATCTAGATTTTTTCCCTCAAAACCTGGGTGCAGTTAGTGATGAGCATGGCGAAAGATTCCACCAGGACATTGCTATGTTTGAAAAGCGCTTCAGTGGACGATGGAATGGAAGTATGCTAGCTGAATATTATTGGTCTAATATTAGGGACACTCCACCAGATGCCTACAAGCAGAAACGGCCAAAAAATCATTTTAGTATATGTGTTTTCCGTAATGAGTGTCGCTGTTAATTTTCTCTCTGACCAATTTGTATAAATATGAAAAGCGGGTCTCCTAAAAAAACGGTACGTGATGGACCATTTTGGTTTTCAGATATGAATCAAGCACCTTTTGTTTATACAGAATCATATACTTTCATCTAAAGGGCAGACACAAAGTTCAAATTTGTTGTACAGTGTTATTTAAGCTACTTTAATCATTACTCTTTTGAGAAATTCTGTTGTATTAAAAAGCTTTAGAGCACGATATATTTCAAACCCCATTAGGTAGCTGACTTCCTTACACTTATTTATCTCATCTTTCTCTTCCTGCTATGATCTAAGACATGTCAATTCCTGGCGTTTAACAGTTCGTTGGCACATAATATTGAATCAATTTTTCTACAATATTATTGTTAAATGAATAACTAATAAATAGTTACCCTCATCTAAAGATTAAGAAGATTAAAATAGAGATAAAACCTAATAATTTTATCCTTCTAGGGAGAAGATCTAAAAGTATCAATAACCATGCACATACAGAAGAATTATAGAAACACATATTTAGAGCCAGTAATAATAATAATAATAATAATAATAATAATAATAATAATAATGATACCTTATTCAGCGTGGCAATTAACGTTCCTATATATTCATAATTGAACCGTTGATCAAAGTAAACATATTACATTTTGTCCGACAGAACAACAAAAAAGTTCCCCTCATTCTTTACGAAACCACCTCTTACTGCTTGTAGACAGGGTTTGTAGAGCGACATGATACCGCCACTGCTTGCCTCCAGTACGTGAATGAAACATACAGCAATGTACAGGAAACTCCTCGTACCCGTTTGAATGTCTGTGATTACACGATGTAATCACGACACCTACTTTGGTAACCGCTGATTTACAGAATCTAGCTAAAATTTGTTTTTAATTAAGTGAAACTCAGAGTCTATTTCGTGTTTTGCACAGCTCGAATTATTGCATAACGTTAATACTATAAAAACGTTAACGATGGGAATATCAAATAATAGTTAGCCTATTTATGATACAAGTTCGTAAAGTTACCTTTCTGGCCTTCGTGTGTTTATGAAACGAGGAGAAGCGGAGTTTCACAAACACACGGGGGCCAAAAAGATAACTTTATGAACTTGTATCATAAATAAATAGTATCTGATAATCCCGTCGTGGCCAACAGGCTTGGAGTTCATACATACCTAGGTACACTTCTTTTCAGTTCAAATTTATCTTGCAAGGACGCGTTTTCGCGCGCAACTTTTAAATGTTCTCACTCACTCACTCACTCACTCACTCACTCACTCACTCACTCACTCACTCACTCACTCACTCACTCACTCAGTCACTCACTCACTCACTCACTAACTCACGCGAAGTGTTGTCGAATGTCGGAAAGAAAAGACAAAATATTTGCCAAGTCGGACTGTGGATTGCACAGAGCATATTAATTGGAGCGACTCGTCTCTCGCGCAAGAAGTCATGTTAAGAGTTTTATTTCTTTTCAAAATTTTTCGCTTTCGGTCCGGTTTGAACCCACAAACCTCGAATCGCCAAACCACCGAGGATGGCGTGACTGCTCCCTCGGGTATCGATATATCTGCCGTTGAGGTAAATTTTCCGCAGAATAATAATATCATACCAACTTTAAAAACTATGCTGGGAGTGACAGTTGGAGTATATGAATAGAAGACGTCATCCCATTCAAGTTGTCCAAGCATCGTTTCCATGACGACCGTTTGGTGTTCTTAGGAAATGAACAAATGATGCCTCCTTTAACAGTTTACGAGAGATTCTCCCCTTTACATTTTATGGTCTATATAGTTATTGATCTGATATTTCTTCCATCTTGAAAGAACAAGAGTGGCAGCTACAGCATGGTTATAGACAGCCTTGACAGCATTTACTGCGTAATCTTTTCACTGATGTCAATTCGTGGAGTCTTATTCCTACACAACAATAATACGTCCTCATCTAGAGCTGAAGTAACTGAAGTGTAACGCTGAATCTATAATCTCTTAATAGATTTCCAAGAAGTGGTCGATACCTGCTCGAAAAGTGATAGATTGAAAAGGATTTTTTTTTTATTTAAAGCGCAAGGTTAGCCGAACGGATAGTGTGTCAAATTTCAACGCTAAAGACATCAGCTCAAATACAGACAACATAAATACAATAGAATGGTCTGTGGCGCTATGTAGAAATACTCGTGTTTTCCCACTTAGAGTCCAATCTCCATCGCTGCTTTACCACCCAATCGGCACATAAGAGAGGCTTAAAATCTGATGAGCTGGTAAGTGCTAAACAAGAGAAACATCCTTTTTCAAGTACATCCTTTTTCCAACATCTATATTAACATCCTTTTTCAAGTACAAGAACTATTCAGTTCTTTGTTATGATAAGAACGTGCTAATGAAGTAACGGTAATGGCAGGGATGAAGGGGAAAATGTAAAAAATTAGAAAAAATCTACCCATAGCGCTTTGTCCGCTACAAATGTCGTCAATTCTATTCCGAATTGAATCCCTATTTGATTTGATGAAAAACTGACTTCTCCTACCGGAGTGTTGTAGAACAAATAAGAACAAAGAAAATAAATTGCTTGAGCAATTGTCTTTGATGCTGGCATATCTTTAATTAATTATATAGCATTTCAAATGATCAACCCTGACACGTGTAAGATTGTTTATGATAAATCTCTCTGTTTACATGACAATTAACAAAAATGAAAATCAGAAAAATGTAACTTATCTATGTTTTCAAAGGACTAGCATGGCTTGGCTGCCCATCCCATTTGGGAAGCTAGTCCCTACGATCTGTTTATGTACGAGGTTACATGAGCGCTCATAATGTTTTTAGAATTGTTTAAATTTGAAATATGAATTCATACTTACACCTATTGAGAATTTGCAATTAGAGTTATGGGTTCAGTGTTGCGGTAGTTGTCTATTTTCGCAGCTGGCTAGTACATTTTCACTAGCGATAAATCATACATGCAAGCATATAATAACAATAGTGTTTATCTTTTTTGTAACTGGTAATGTCGTCAAAGTATACAAGGACAAAGAAACGTAAGCAGCACACTGTGCATTTACATGCAAAAATTGTTGAAACGGAGCATCTCTTGTTTTTACTCACGCGTTTAAGTATTTGTTTCAAGACACAAGCAAGTCCGTCGCGGACAAACTCTTCCATTGTTGTACGTATATTGTTATTGTTTAGTCAACCGTCCGAAACAGGTCTGAACCTCATAAGTGACACCAATAAATTATCGTTCATGAGGCAACTAAGCCATGATATAATGGGGTAAGTTGGCCAGATCTCCCCACCCCCCCGCCAAGGGCATTCAGGGCCAAGAGGAGCATTACAGGTATCCCCCACTCCTCGGTTACAGAGCGCTGAACGCAGTTTGTTTACTAGTCCTGAACATCTGTAATGCAGTCAGTGGTGTACTGTACGACTGTGTGGGTTCGAAATGGACGTTTCTGGTAAAAGAAGGCTTCGAATGTTTTGAAAGGAATGGAAAAATGCTTATTTCATGATATTTAAAGATGATAAAATGCACTGTGTGTATTGTAAAAAAAAAGTTACAAAATATAAAAGCGTACAACTCACGAAGGCACTACAAAACTCATGCAGAATTATTGGTTTTGAAAGATATGTGTATTTTATAGACTGGCTTATTTTATATTTCAAATGACGACAGGAAAAGAAAATATCGTCCTTGTTCCTGCAATAACTCCTATGTGCAAAGTATAAAATTTGTCAGTATGGCAGCCGTATTTATAGGAGACTGTGAATTCTTACATTTTCGAAAAAAAAAAAAATATATATATATATATATATATATATATAATTGCATATAGATTTTATTATTTGCTGTATCACTATTTAAGTTACTTAATACAGCAAAAATCTGAAAATCGATAAATATGTCACATAGCAGTTATTGTAGGAACAACGACGATACATGGTTCTGGTGAAAGATTTTAATATGGAATTGGAAGAAAAATTACACTTCAATCCTGCATTAGAAGCAAGCTATGACATTGCATATGAGATAGCACATTTGTTTAAAAAATGGTTAATCAAGACATCAGATACTGTGTGTCCTGAAAAAAAAAAAACTTAAATTTTGAACGCATTTCCCTGTCAAGACGCAGTATCACTAGGAGGACAGGGGATCTTGCCTATGATAACAATGTTTCGAAATCCATTTAACATGAATGTTAAACTTACTGAACCAGACTTTCAAAAGGAACTGATAGACCTGAAATGTGATTCTCAATTGCATGATCTGTGTTCATCTCTCAGAGGAAAAGAACTTTACAAGCACATAAACTCCTCACACTAGCCTAAATACATTCATTTGGAGCTAAGTTTGAAGCTATTTTTGGTTCTAGATATATGTGCGAGATGCTGTTTTCTCATATGAATATGACAAAATCTGCATTCCGTTCTCGACTTACATAGAAATTTAAATTCCTGTTTATGTATAAACTTTTCTAATATTCAACCTAGGATTGTTGCCCATTCAATGATGGAAAATTCAGAGTAAAATTCATAATACGAATAATAATGTTCGTCTTTCTGGTGTTCTAACGCGTAGTACTTTATAATACATAATTTGCCTAATAAATACGTATTAGCTTAGTTCTTTTGTGCACGGCTGCACGGTTAACATATTCCGCCACTGCGAGACCTAATCCATGAAAGTGTCTAGGTAAGAGACACACCAGGGCTCGTGACGAGTGTGGGGGATCTTCATTCGCCCTCTATGCTTCCCCTCTTGTGCCCATGACTGGTCTAAATTATGAGTCTACACTACTTACAAGAAGACTGCTAGTATCATGAAACAGGCCCCAGGCAATAAATTCAAAGTTTAGGCAACTCGTCCCGCTCCGTAGCGTCGTGGTCTAACAAGCAAACATTTTGATGAGGCAGATAAAAAAGTTATTTTTTTTTCTTCCACCATGTTAATAATGTCAAAAGAAGTGCTTATACAAATTTTGCCCGTTTATAGAAAAAAAGCACAATTGCATGCAAAGATTTATTGAAACGGATACAGCATATATCCCACACTGGAATTGAGACATTTGTCATACCATGGGATCAATTTTGTATCTTTGTGCCGTAGAAGTCAGCCGCCTGAGATCGGACCCAGCGTTTGACAGCCGTCTGTACCTCTCTGTCGATTCCATGATATGACAAATGTCTCATTTCCAGTGGGAAATATGTTAAAAAATAGCTCAACAATTGCTGTGTCTGTTCCAATAAATTTTTCCAATGAAATTGTAGTTTCTTTCTGTTAACGTCCCCTGGCGAACTTATTTCTTTACAGCCCTCGTAATTGCGGTCGAGAAGCCAAAATTTGTATAAGCACTTCTTTTGACATTATTAACATGGTGAAAGAAAAAAGTTTAACTTTTTTATCTGCCCTCATCAGAATGTTTGCTTGTAAGCTCTATGGTATCATTTTTAGAACTTGCGTTACGGAATGAACGTTGGTTCGTGTTCTCATGGAGAAGGAACTTTCTCGTGAAATTTCGACCAGTGAAAGGGATCTGTGCCCATCCAACATCGTGACGATGATGATAGATATAGAATTCAGTTTGGGAAATCAGTTACTACCGGCTGGAGGAATCATCGTGTTGACTACACGATACTTCCGTCCAGGTTAGATGATCGTTCACCTCTCCTGAGGCATGTGGACGTGGGACCATCTGCCGGCGCTTTGCTATTCATGGGTTGTCGCTCCACGGACGGACGAGTGAGCTGAAATACATTTTTTCCACTTTCTTTACGCCTGCTGTGAGAAACAGATGAACGTCCTTGTAGTGGTAGAATTAGTACCTAAGATTGTAACTTCCACGTCACGTATAAACTCGCTGCTTAGACAACGGAAGAAAACACTTCACATAAATATATATTATATTTTGTTAGGTCTACTGCCAAACTCTCAACAAGACTGAAAAAACGTCATGCCATGCAATTGAATAATGTCATGTTACCAGTGCGTGACGTGTTGAGAGGAAATTGCGGTTTTTGTACGTACACTATCGCTCACATCTCCACCAGCTACAACAGTAGGACAAAAAAGTTTTCACACTTATTATAGACATTAAACATGATGCCAGGAAGTGACAATATGAATTCACGTACTTCCGTAACAAATACGATAAAAGCCCTTTTATTCGGTCAATGGGATTTCAATTATGCTAGATATAAAAAAAACTAGTGTTGAAATTCCACTCATACACCTCATCCGCAATGTAAAGTGCATGTGTTTTACTGAACAAAACACGTTGCAGCCTGAGGCTTATTGTACCTAGACCCACAACTCTATTGAACACGCGCACACACTGCAGGACTCCCTCGTTTACTGAGTCAGGATACCCGGGGGCCACTGCGAGACACCACACAAACTTGGACCAGTCGGCGTGAATAGTTCAGAATTAAAATCCCCATGACTTCACGGCCGGGAATCGAACCCGGGCAACCCTGATCAGGAGTTCAGCACGCTACCTCGAGACCAAGGAGGAGGACTAGTGCAGGTCTATTCACATTACAAATGCTACTAGGAAAACTACCGTATTCTAGCCTGCCATTTCGTATTTCATTGTAGTCTATCACAGCTTTACAACTTTTCTTAACAAACTCGGTCATAGCGATGTAAAGGGCATATCAAAGGGAATTTGGAAGATCATCCATATAGGAACACAATACTGGCGTTACGTTGGTACGAAACTAGAAATAAATATACATCTTGTGAGTGAAATTGACAAGCATCGTTAGGCTACACCAGTAGTCGGCATTTCTTCGCGAGTCAACCACTTAATACAGTGGTTCCCACCTTTTTTGACTGACGACACACTTTAATGAAAGCCCATGATATCGCGACAAACGTATTTGTTTTTATAAATAATACACTACTACTACTACTACTACTACTACTACTACTACTACTACTACTACTACTACTAATAATAATAATAATAATAATAATAATAATAATAATAATAATAATAATAACAACAACCAGTGCGTTCTTCTGGAGGAAAAGGTGGTGAAATTCTATGGAGAATATTTTATAGCGAACGGGGAGATGATTACTGTTCATCCAATTAAAACTCGTATTCATAGACATTTTTAGCGCGGGTTTCCGGTGGATGATCAGCGTTTTTCGTATTCATTAACCAGTGTTAGCTATAGGATATGATTTGAATTCTGTACAAGTAACCAGTGGATAGCCGGGGCTAGCTTAGTACGCTCGTAGCGCGTGCTGCGAAATCTCTATTCATTCATTCATTCATTCATTCATTCATTCATTCATTAATTAATTCATTCATTTTATTCCATAGATCTTACATGAGCAATGAAGCTTTAAGATGTGGAACAAGTCAACATTTTACAATATTACAATTACAATTTTTACAAATTTTTATAGTTTTACAATTTAGTAATTTTCTACAATTTTTACAATTGTGTGCAATTTTTTACATTTTTTTTTTTTTTTTTTACATTTTGGCTAGATGTAGTGAGATGAGATGAGGTCCGAGGATTCGCCAAAATATTACCCGGCATTTGCCTTTCGGTGGGGGAAACCTCGGAAAAACCCAACCAGGTAATCAAATCAAAGGGGGGTAATCAAATCAAAGGGGTTGATGCCAAGGACTCGCCATAGACCATCCGGCTTCAGTCCCACGGCTGGGGAAAACCTCGGAAGAAACCAAAGATCAAAGGGCGATCCAACCCAAGCCCGAACGCAGCTCCGGATCAGCAGCCCAGCGAGTCTGCCGACTGAGCTACATCTATGGCTCTACTAAAAGTATACAATACATAGCCAATCAGATTATTAAATTTACAAACGCAAACGATCATTCATAAGTTGAGCTATATGTATAATACAAAACAAGTTAATTAAATTTAAGGGATAAACAATTCAACCAGTTGTGATATACAGAAATTGATAATACATATCATGCAAACTACTTCAAATTACAAACACAAACAATTTATCAGTAGAGCTATATAGATTACTCTTCAATTTAAAGCATATACAATTCATCGGCCAAAACTATACAAATATATACAATACAAAGTAGCATACTTTCATTAAGCTATACAAATTTGTGCAATTAATATCAAGTAGATTAATTCAATTTATAATCATAAACAATTCATCAGTTGAGCTATACATATTACCATTCAATTTACAGTAGGTCTATATACAATTCATCAGTAGAGCTACACAGACTAGTAATCATTTTAAGAACATATACAATTCATCAGCCAAACTATACAAACATATACAATCAAATTAGTTCAATTTACAAACTTCTTTTCGTTAAGCTATACAATTCATATGAAGTAGATTAATTCAATTTATAAGCTTAAACAATTCATCAGTTGACCTATACAGCATACTATTCAATTTACAGTACATACAATTCATCAGTTATGCTAAACAAAAAATACAATACATAGTAAACAGATTAAGTCAATATAAAAACATATTTTAATTGAGCTATATAAAATTGTACATGTCATTTAAGTAGAATAATTCAATTCACAAGCATAAACAATTCATCAATTGTGTAGAAGGTATGAGTATGTAGAAATTTGGTTAATTCTTTTCTGAACCTTTTCTCGTGGTTCTTCAAATCTTTAAGATAATTAGGCAGTGCATTGAAGACTGTTATACATGAATAGCGAACTCCTTTTTTAAAACACCTTAGACTAACAGAGGGTAGATGAAGATCTGATTTATGTCTTGTATTAAAATGATGAATGTCTTGATTAGTACTGAATTTATCTTGGTTCTTAATATACAGCATCATTAGGGAAAGAATGTATTCACAAGGTAAAGTCAAGATTTCTAAGTTTCGGAAAATATTTTACATGAGGTCCTTTTATGCACACCGGCCATTATTCTTGTAGCTTTCTTTTGTAAAACAAAAACATGTTTAGCTTCAGACGAGTTACCCCAGAATATTAATCCATATTTCATTACAGAGTGAAAATATGCAAAGTATGACATTTTAAGTAAGTTTATATCACCAATAGTAGATAAGGATCTTAATGCATAACAGGCAGAGCTCAATTTACGAGTAATACATTCTATATGCGTTTTCCAGTTCAAGTGATTATCCAATTCTAAACCAAGAAACTTTGTGCTTATAGATTCTTTGAGATGAGTTCCATTTAATCGAATACTGTAGGAAACCTGAGCACTATTGTGTGTACTAAATTTGACTGCACTGGTTTTATCAACATTAAGTGCTAGTTTATTTGCATGGAACCATTCATTCATTAGATTCAGCACTGTATTAGAAGTGTTTATAAAATGATCGTATTGTTTGCTTGAAATAATTACACTTGTATCAGCTGCAAATAAAATTACATGGGATGAATTGTTTATGGTCAAGGCTAAATCATTAATATAAACTAGAAACAACAATGGACCTAAAATTGACCCCTGCGGAACACCATGTTTAATATTTCTAAATTCTGAATAAGTAACTTTATGACTATTTGGTACATTTATTTCTACTTTTTGTTTTCTATTTGATAAGTACGATGTAAACCAACCCAACATCTCATCTTTAATACCATAAAACTTCAATTTTTTTTACTAATATACTATGGTCTACACAATCAAATGCTTTAGCCAAGTCACAAAAAATCCCACCTACATGTAGTTTCGAATTTAATGAATTTAGTATTTCATCCACCAAACTAAAAGCAGCATTCTCTGTCGATTTTTGTTTTCTAAATCCAAACTGTTCTAAAACTAATATATTGTTGGACTCCAGGTAATGATATAATCTATTATACATAACTTTCTCAAACACTTTTGAAAATGTCAATAATGATATGGGTCTATAATTAGCAATAGTACATTTATCTCCCTTTTTGTATATTGGTTTTACTATTGAATATTTGAGTCTTTCTGGAAAAATACCACATTGCATTGACAAATTGCATAGATAGCTTAACGGAGGGGATAATATTTCAGAACAAGCTTTCAGAACTTTACATGGAATTTCATCATATCCAGAGGAATATTTCGTTTTTAGTTGTTTTATCATATGCATGATTTCTGCTGCGGTAGTGGGAATAAATTTGAGACCTAAAAACTCAGTGTTAAATGCATCAGTTAGGTAACCAAGTGCAGCATCTTCTGCACAATTTTGAATGTTTAAGTTCTGAATAATATTTATATAGAAGTCGTTAAAATGATTTGCAATTGATTTTGGGTTATCTATTTTACTATTATTGATTTTAATGCAAGTAATATTTTCACTCTTTGAATATCGATTAGTTTCATTTTTAATAATATCC
This sequence comes from Periplaneta americana, assembly GCF_040183065.1. Classification (NCBI taxonomy): domain Eukaryota; kingdom Metazoa; phylum Arthropoda; class Insecta; order Blattodea; family Blattidae; genus Periplaneta; species Periplaneta americana. The sequence continues at coordinate 126,097,634 of NC_091120.1, forward strand.
CAAATAGTTTTAATCTTATTATCTGAATTTTGTATTTTTCCATTCAGATACATTTTCTTTGCATCTTTTTAATTCTTTTGTCAAAGTTTTACAGTAATTCTTGTAGTAACTAAGAACTTGAGGATCATCACTATTCCTACTCATTAAATATAGATTCCTTTTTCTAGTACATGATATTTTAATTCCCTGAGTTATCCACATGTTTTTACTTTTACATTTTTTCACCACCTTGACTGGAAAACATTCATTGAAATAATTCGTAAATGTAGTGAAAAATGCATTAAATTTAGTATTAATATCAATGGTATCCGTACTATATACATTTTCCCAAGATTCATTTTGTAGACATGTATTTAAATGATGAAGAGATTCAGCATTTATAATCCTTTTTTTTATTTTTAGATTAACACTTTGGAATTTTTCACTCATATTGAAAACACTTAGAATTTGTGCATCGTGATCAGACAGGCCATTGACTAATGGTACTGTTGAATAGGAATTCAATCTACTTTTATCTATAAATATATTATCAATGGCAGTACTACTTTCAGCTTGTGTTCTGGTTGGAAAACTTACTGTGTGACTAAGATTATAAGTTTCAAGAAGTGAGTTTAATTTTCTTTTACGTGAGCTTTCTGATAGATAATCTATGTTTATGTCACCACAGATTACAAATTCGGTATGTGGTTTATAAAGTCTTTTCAATAATGAATCTAAGTTAGTTGTAAATTTCTTATAATCTCCCATTGGCGCCCTATAAACACATAAGATAATTAAATTTGATATCTCATAACCAATTTGTATTCCACAGATTTCAATATCTTGTTCAAGACAAAAATCAGATATATCAATTTTACTAAATAATAGATCCTCTCTGATAAAAATACAGGCACCCCCTTTTTGGAAGACATGTCTACAGAAATGAGAACCTAATACATATCCATGTAAAGACAGTTGTAGTATTTCCTGTTGCTTCATATGATGTTCAGTTATGCATAATATCTGAGGTTTATGATTTTGAGTTGCTAAAGAAGTGATCAATTCATCAGTTTTTTGTTTTAATCCCCTAATATTTTGATGAAAAATAATGAAGTTACTGTGTTCATTACTAGAAACATAAGAGAATTTACAATTTAGTTGAACTTGTTTCAAACACCTTACTGGTGGGAGGTTTAACCTAAAAAAGGAGAAGCCCTAGCATTAACTAACACAGGAATATTACAACTCTGCTTTTAACATGGCTGCCTCTGATGCTATTAGCAATAAGAACCGAAAGGTGCTCCTTGCCTCTACCATTCAGATGCAGGCCATGTGACGTATATTCATACCTTCTTATAGGGCTTACATCTATCAAACCAATGTGTGATGCCCCAGGTCTCATCAGAGCCCGCTCAAGCCGCATATTCACACTCCGCACCCTCCTGTGAAGATACGGCTTGTCGTACCTGCTGAAAAGACTGAGAAATCCCACATTGGTATGGCTTCTCATTTCAATTATGTTGTTGACATCTTTCTCAATAGAATAGTTACAATCGTTATCAATAATATTACCTGGCCCACCCACTATAACTACATGATCCCTCTTAGAAAAATCTGAACTCAATTTCATCATATCCTCAACAACATTCTTGAGAGGAGCATTAGGCTTACATACACTAGATACTTCAAACTCATCGCCCAGTTTCGACTTCAAAAGCGAGGAAATACCTCTTGCATGGCTGCTTCCTAAAATCAATACTTTACTCTTACAATCATTAACCTTATCTGTTTTCTGACTTACCTTTACTAGTGTCGATACTGGGTCTGAGTTCTCCTGATCAACATTCATTGCTTGAAGAGCACTGAATTTGTTGGTCAGTTTGGTTGATGCAGCATCATCCGCAGAGAAACGTCTACTCCTAGATTTGGAATTCTTCGGTTTCATCCAAGTGTGAGATCTCCCTTTATTCGAAACACTAATGCTATCCTTCAAAGCTCTCAATTTATTAATTTCACACTTTGCCTCATCTAATTCCAATTCTAGGGCTCTGATTCTCTGCAGTTGATCGCGCAACTTTCTATCATACATGCAATCACTACATTCCCAACTACCATTACCAACAAAATTATCAGGATCTATATCTATACATTTCCAATGAAAACAGAAATTACAATTATTACATACCAACCCTTTCACTACAATCCTTCTACAACTACGACAGTTTCCAGACAGAGCAGCCATAGCACACATTATGTATATACTGTCCCTTATTTACAAATTCAATTTCACTCACTTTTCAATTTAATGTACTTACGTATATTAGTTTTAGGTTATTTCTACCCTTTAGTATCACCACACTATAATATTTCAATAGGCCAACACTACACTTTATCACTTCACTATACTACACTTTTCGACGTTGAAACTACACGACACGTCACTGCACTTATATTTCAGTCTAGATGAAACTTCACTATTTATGTTTTTAAATTATTTCTACTTTGAAGTATCACCACACTACAATATTTCAATGGACCAACACTACACTTTATCACTTCACTATACCGGTACAACACTTGTCGACGTTAATCTACACGATACGTCACTTCACTGCACTTATATTTCAGTCTTGATGCAACTTCACTATTTATGTTATTTAACACACGCAATTTCTTAACCAACAATAGTATTTATATTGAAATGTGCTATTAATAATTTAGCCTAGTCCTTGTTAAAATATGTAAACACGTTCTATATTAGGTGTTACAATTAAGCCTACTTATGTATCAATTAAATATTTCAACTTTACAAATAACAAAGAGCCTTAAAATTAGTCAACTTATGAGTTAAGAATTACTCAAGTTAAAAGAAGAAAAGGTCGGGAATAGTGACCAAAGTGTTGATTTGAGGTTAACTGTTTACAATATGGCGATTTATGTTGTGTATGAAATGCGAAGTATATTATTACAAAATTGCGTGGAAAATGGATGTTATGAATTTATGATTTATATAGCAAATGATTAGGGAGTATTTTAAGTATCTTTAAATATGATGCTATGAATATATATATATGAGCATTATGTTAAATATCAGTATGAAAACACAGAGCTGCTTTATGGCAATCTTATCTCCTCAGTCACTACTACCAACCCTCAAGGTCTAAGCCGTTCCAGCGTGTTCGGCCAGAACAAAAGCACTGATAACAACTTCTACTGTATGTAGTGTCGGACATCCAGTATTGTAGATAAGTCGATGTTAACACGGAATCGAAAATTCTAAAAATAAAAATGAAAAAAAAAAAAAGAAAAGGCAGCAACTTGTGTGGCATTGGAAAAAAAAAAAAACAAAGGTACCTTTGTGCCAAAATCCCAAACTATCTATACTGGATATCCGATAAAAGATTTTTATTACCATTTTTGAAAACTCACCTACAGTATTTAATGTGAAGTTTCCGCTCGGTGAGTTGCACAGAATTTCTCTATACATGGCCTTATGATTGACAGGCCAACACGTCAATCATCTTCAAGATTTCAATTCTCTGTGTGTTTTTCTCGGTATTTTCATACTAAAAAATGCTGTTTCACACAAGCATAAATTTGAAAACGGCAGATTAAAATAAATTTTTTGTTTATTCGGCACCATGGATTGAGTTGATAAAACATTTCAACATATAAGAAACTCGGGATTTTGTGTATATTCATCTCCACGCCACGTAAAACCATATTGCAAGTATTCATCACTATATGTCCACACCTGTGGAGTAACGGTCAGCGCGTCTGGCTGCGAAACCAGGTGGCCCGGGTTCGATTCCTGGTCGGGGCAAGTTACCTGGTTGAGGTTTTTTCCGGGGTTTTCTCTCAACCCAATACGAGCAAATGCTGGGTAACTTTCGGTGCTGGACCCCCGATTCATTTCACCGGCATTATCACCTTCATTTCATTCAGACGCTAAATAACCTGAGATGTTGATACAGCGTCGTAAAATAACCCAATAAAAAAAATTCATCACTATGTTTACGAAACGCAGTACGTTTTTGTACTGAAGGGAATTTCCGCTCACATTATTTGAATTAGCACTGCTGTCATGTAACCCAGACCTTGATTCAGATTGTCTTTTTCGAATTAAAAATTTGTCCATGATAAAATTTAAATAAAGCATTTTTGATAAAATAGTCCCACTATCTCCCGCGTAACACGTACAGTATGTATATATGTATAATGAAACTGATCAATATATTCTGACGATTCTAAACTCTGTTTTTTACTAAGTTGATAGAGTAAACAAATTACAAAGCATTGTTGCAGGTGTTCGATTTCATTCGAATATCGTCAGGCAGAAAAATTAAACTCAGCATTGTTGCAGGTGTTCACGTTTCATTGGTAAAGTTTGTCTCAAAATAAAATGTATCATATCAAATGCTTAGTTGTAAATAAAAAATGCGTTGCAAAGAGACTTTCTGGATGGCATAAAATGTATTTTTCAATTCTAAAAATTCCGCGACACTGTGGTTGGGAACCTCTGCCATAATACACAAGTACGGCGGAAAGGTTAGGCATGATCTCCTCTCCTTAGCCATCACTTCTTCATTGAACGTTAAACAGTCTGAGTATCCTCCCTTCCTGCATTCCCCTTTACTGTGTACTGCGGGTTACATTTTATATGACGTAATATTTGCCGACCAAATGTCTACACTGTCAGCGTTGCTGTGGACGTTTGGAAGCAACTGTAGCAGTCACCCCGTAAGTCATTAAGACGTCTGTCGCAGGTGACTGAGTGTGGTATTAGTCTACTGGTATTCGATTTGTTCGAAAGCTGCGGAAAAGGCAGAGGTTATTAAGAGTCCAAATTCAACGTGGAGAGAAAAAGGACAACGAATTGAAAGTTAAAAAAACATAGTAGTCCAAAAAGGCAAATTTGAGATATTAAGCATGTGGTGAGCGTATTGTAGCGGCCATCTACTGAGTTAATAATACTTACTTACTTACGACTTTTAAGGAACCCGGAGGTTCATTGCCGCCTCACATAAGCCCACCATCGGTCCCTATCCTGAGCAAGATTAATCCAGTCTCTATAATCATATCCTACCTCCCTCAAATCCATTTTAATATTATCCTCCCATCTATGCCTCCCCAAAAGTCTTTTTCCCTCCGGTCTCCCAACTAACACTCTAGCCCAGGCCTGCACAAAAGGCGCTCATTGAGCGCGGCAGCTTCTTCGGAGCGGGAGAGCCGTCTAACAGCTCGCCGGAAAGATACGTCGGAATGACGTAGGCCTGCTATAGGTAGAGGATAGTCCATGCAGCTATCTGGTGTAGTGTGTATTATCAGTAGCTATTTCACTTTGCCTATCTACGGCTACGTAATGGAGGAATCTAGAAGACAGAAAAGTGAACATCAGGCAAATTCTTTCAATATTGCATGGGAAAATGCTTATTTTTTCGCAGCAGCTGGAGTCAATACTTATCTACCACAAAAGTTAGAAAGTTTGAAAGAAAGAGGAAAATATAATATAATGCGTCATTACTAGTCCACACATACAGATATGATGGTTTTGTAGGTGAAGATCGCAGTAAAAAGGTGCAGGAGTTGAAAGTTGCATTATTTTTTTATTTTTATTTTATTGGGTTATTTTATGACGCTGTATCAACATCTAAGTTATTTAGCGTCTGAATGTAATGAAGGTGATAATGCCGGTGAAATGAGTCCGGGGTCCAGCACCGAAAGTTACCCAGCATTTGCTGGTATTGGGTTGAGGGAAAACCCCGGAAAAAACCTCAACCTGGTAACCTGCCCCGACCGGGATTCGAACCCGGGCCACCTGGTTTCGCGGCCAGACGCGCTAACCGTTACTCCACAGGTGTGGACAAGCTGCATTATTACGTTATAGGTAGGGTATGTTGGAATTGATTAATCTTTAACAATTTAAATATCTCTCTTTAGGAAAAAGGCCAGCTCATTGTTGATATGTTGAATAAATTACGGGATTTCAGTCGTAAACTTACATTTTTCGTAAGTCAGTTTCGGGAAGGTAATATGTAGACTTCGTTGAATTGCACACACGCAGCACGCAATCAGGTTGCCGATGTACGGTAGTATAGAGGAGGACAGCGACCGTCCGGTCTCGTAGTATAAGCAGTTCATGTTAAGAGTTGTGACCGGTCCAAATAGATAGTGCAGCTACAGCTAATGTATACCTATGTAAGCACTTGTTTTTGCATTACTGTGGTTGGAATAGTCAAAGCTTAACATTTGTTCAGTGCAGACAAGAATTCAATCAAACATACTACAATGAGAGTGTTGCTGTTCCAAACAATTGCCCCTGGAATACTCTTACCCCCGCAACCAGTCTTGACCCGTTGGGAAACGTGGTTGGATGCTGTTAATTTTTATGCAGAACATTACGGCAAAATAATGGAGGTAATTGATGCATTGGATAGCAGACAGTTCCGCTGTTGCAGCTGTAAAATTATTGCCTTCTGAACAGCTATTAGAAGATATTCCGTTCATTGATTCTAATTTTAAAATCGTGTCCAAAAGCATCATCCTGTTAGAATCGTCTAAACTACAACTCTCAGAAGCACTTAATATAGTGGATAAAGTATCACAAACCGTTATCCAAAATAACAATTCACTGATTTCAGAAAACGTGAAGTGGGTAAGTTGAGGAATATTATTGCTAAAAATTCTGCCTATTCACAACTTCGTATTATAAATGATGTACCATCAGGTCACGACAAGACATCTGAAGTTGGTGTACTAAAATGTAGTGACTTTTCGTTCTTCAAATATGTACGTATTACATCGTGTGATGTTGAACGTACATTTTCCGAAAATAAAAACGGTCGAGGTGACCATCTGAGGAGGTTACTTTGCAGTTGCTAAAAATGTACGTAACTCTTCACTGCAATGCAGATATTCAAAAATGATGTGAGTATCTTACATTAAATTTTAAGAGTTAATATATCTCACTATGAAATTGTGTATTTACATGTTTAGACATTTCCTACTTCAATGATCATTCATTATATTTCTTGAATGCAGGATACAGGTTTTATTGTAACCGCAGTATACTGCTCAGTGTTTACATCAGAGGCTTACTCCATCCGTTGCACGCTCCCTTCTCATACAGTCTATACCGCGTGCGTAGTAAACCTTACGGTTCTCGTGGCAATTCCACGAAGTCTAGTAATATGGCTCACTTTACAACGATAGAAACTGCTCGTGATGAAGCCATGTTAAACGATTAAGTGCAAATATTAATTGAAATTCAAAATGAATTTAATTCTAGGTTCCAAGATCTTGTCTTAATTGGAAAGAAGTTTAAAGTTATCATAATAAATTCCTTCAACACCAGCTTGAACTTGTTCATATTAATGTGGCTAAGGGCTAAAGACCGTTTGAATAATACTACTAATCTATCCACGACTACACAAGCTGGCTGTGAAAATCATATATTTGGCTCAACATTTATATTTGTGAGTAACTGTTTTCTATTATCAACTTTAATAAAGACAGACATCGAACATCTGTAACTGTTGTTTCATTACGATCAGTACTGTTCCTTTCAGCTTCCAACAGCATAAAACCCCGTTTTGATGTACTGATAAATAAAAATATAACAAAATGATATTGTATATTTAACAGTCACATACCAATGGGGGGGGGGGGGTCAGTTACTGACCCCAGAGAATATCTTTAATGATTTCTCATTTATTACTGGGAAATTTATGCTATGCTTTTGTGTCATTTTTTGTTGGTATGTTGTACACACTGTAGCAGAAAATTAACTTTTGGCGGCAGTCCATTGTTGAGTTATAGCGATTATTGTCGGTACATGCGCATTGGATTTCTTATATCCATTTATGTTTTAGTAATAATTGCAACCAGGAGATTGTATTTTTTTCTTTGACAGTAAATATGGCTAAGAAGAAGTTTATGACAGAGACAGACATTGATGAGGCGATATTTGACAGTTCTTGTAGCGAAGCTGAAGATGTTATTTAGGAGCCTAAAGGTCAAGATATTTCAAGAGAAAGAAGTGAGTCGGAGGAAGAAGAAGGTAGGCCTAATATTTGCTTCACTCCTTTGTATAATAACACTATTTTTCTTTTTGTAAATAAACTACTGGTCAGAAAGTAATAGGTTTCTGGTTACGTAAGTGATGCATGTAAATACTTATTTTTTTTAGAAGTTCAGCCCATATGAAGGCATCTAGGTCCGGAAGCAAAAATCGACCAACCCCCTGGAAATATGACAGCTACATCTGGTAATATATGGAAAAATAAACCAATACACTCCGCTAACATCATCAGAAACCAGGGAGGACCTAAGCCGGGAGTGAAGCCTGACACTCCAAGAGAAGCATTCTGTATGTATTTCGATCATGATGCTCTATATATTATTTTGATCCACACGAACCAGAGATTGGAAATACTCAGGTAATCAATCATGTGCTGATGCATTTATTCGAAATTCGAAAGATTTTGTCCAAGAGGAAATTTTAGGTGTTACTGGACTTCTTCTAAACTGTGGGGTGAATCGACAAAATAAAGAGTGTTCGTGAGCTATATAGTGAAGAAAATTTTCCACAGTATAGAGCTACACTTTCAGAACATAGATTTAGATTGTTACTGAAATGTCTGCGTTTTGATAATTCAGTTATACGTGAAGATCGGAAGAAGAGAGATAAATTTGCTCCTATCAGAGATATTTGGAATATGGTGGTGAGAAAGTTTCCTATGTTTTACAACCCTAACGAGTCTGTCACTGTGACGAAGAACTAATAACATTTCATGGGCGCTGTCCATTTAGGTTATATATTCCAACCAAACCAGGTAAATATGGGATAGAAGTAAACCTGTTGTGTGATTCCAATACAAACTACTGCCTCGCAGCAGACCCTTATGCAGGATAGTTTGAATCTGAGCAAAGAAATCATAACAGTGGTCCTGAAGTAGTGAAAAGGTTGGTTCATTTGTCTAACTTGGAACAATCAGGACGAAACATCACAATGGACAGGAAATTCATAAGCATGTTCCTTCTGAGGGAACTGTTGAAAGAGAAAGAAACTAGAGTTGGCACCATACGAAGTGACAGAAGAGATTTACCGACAGAGCTTCGCCCCGTTTCTTTGAAAAATGCCCAAACTGGAACAGTTAGATTCGCCTTCACTGAAGATACCACCTTGGTCAGCAATGTCCCAAAGAAAGGAAAAGTTGTGACAATCCTTTGCATGCAACATTGTGACATGAAGGTGACTGACGATAAGCCAGCTATAATCCTGTTCTACAATTCTACTAAAGCAGGTGTGGATGTTCTTGACAAGTGCATAATAACATACTCTTGTTGTCGTGGAACGCTGCAACGGTCAATGGCGGTTCTATTCAACCTCATTGACATTGCAACATATAATGCATATATATATTGTTTCGTGAAACTAATGATGAATGGGCTAAAAAAAAAAAAAAAAAAAAAAAAAAAAGAAAAGGATTCTGGAAGGAAACATTTTTTGAAAGAATTGAGTCCATAACTTTGCATCATACCTGTATAAAGAAGCGTGCTGAAAATTCGGTTGGCCTGTACACAAAGTATATAGATGCTTTATGTATATTTGGTTATAATTTCAATCAAGACCAAGGTGCAGTGAGCAGAGGAACTGTACGTTCAGAACCATACAGAAAAGTAACTCCTAATACAGTGACAAATATTCCAAAAAAAGGCGGTTGTTATTTATGCCCAAGAAGTAAGGACCGCAAATACATGAAGACTTGTACTTCATGTAATAAGTATATATGTTCTGCTCATATGACGAAAGAAGAGTCTATTCCTATTAGAACCTGTCCACACCAGTGGAGTAACGGTTAGCACGTCTGGCCGCGAAACCAGGTGGCCCGCGTTCGATTCCCGGTCGGGGCAAGTTACCGGGTTGAGGTTTGTTCGGGGGTTTTCCCACAACCCAAAATGAGCAAATGCTGGATAACTTTCAGTGATGGACCCCGGAAAAATTTCACCGGTATTATCACCTTCATCTCATCCAGACGCTAAATAACCTAACATGTTGATAAAGCGTCGTAAAATAACCTACTGAAACAAAATAAAAAATATTAGAACCTGTTCGCAGTGTGATCCTGAATTATTGTTTTTGTTTGCATAAATCTTGAATACATCAAGTAATATTGTATCCGAATACCTGTTTCTCTCAGAATGTGTGTGTATATATATATATATATATATATATATATATATATATATATATATATTTTTTGTATCTCTTCAAAAAATTTTTTTGTAAAGTAAAATACATTCAATAAAGTTGATATAAAGTTCCTTAAACCATAAAGATTACAAAAATATATAGTTTATATAGTTTAATTGCAGAAACAATATAAAATACTTGGGGTTAGTCACTGACCCCACCATTGGTATTGGTTGGTGTAATAATGAGCATTGGTATGCGACTGTTAAGTAGCTATATAGTTTCTATTATTTCTGTAAAATAAATATTTCTTTATTAATTAATAATAGTCCAAGATAGTTTTGTAAACATTGAACGGGAATTGATTTCATGAACATTTGTAATAGTACTTTTGTGTACATTTTGTACGAAATCACCCCTTCTTCCAGTCCACCCTTATACAGAGCGCAGCAAATATCTGCATTCCACTCTCGAGCTGTAAGCCGACTCGGAGAGCGCAAACCTTGTGCAGGCTTGCACTAGGCCTATATGCATTTCTGGATTCGCCCATGCACTGCCCATCTCAAACGTCTAGATTTAATGTTCCTAATGAAAGATAATAATAATAATAATAATAATAATAATAATAATAATAATAATAATAATAATAATAAATGTATTTATTCTGGTTGTGTTAAGGCCATCAGGCCTTCTCTTCCACGCAGGGATTCAAATCCGAGGATACCAGAATGGAAAGCCTATGTTCTAGCCAAGGGATGTCAAAACGCCTGAATTATGTACTCATACTGCAAGCAATACAAATCCAACAAGGTTAACTTAGCAGCAAGATAAAGCACTATCATCGCTCTTTTAAGGAAATGTGCGGGTTCTTGAGAGCACGCAGTGCAGGCGTTTTGACATCCCTGCTCTAGCCGTTGACTAACGGTATGCCCCGTTTACACTACTACAATAACGATAATTGTAACTAACTCTGCATATATCCTTTAGTGATGACTAGCCTAGTGTTACAAATTATAAGCACTAAAAACCCTAAAAATGCATGTAATAAACACTTAAAAATACCGAAAATACGTGTATTAAAAGCTTAAGAGCCAACAGAATTACCGTAGCATAGGATCCTACGAAAATAAAGCAGTAGCCATATAGCCTAACGGAAAATATTCAAATTTCTGACTTAAAGAAAAATTCAGTCACTTTAATTTCTTAGTTAATGCTTTATTGACTATTGCTAATTAAAATCAATTTGATTCAGACAATTCATTTCTTTCATGATAGTAAGAAACTCTGTGACACAATAATCTTTCCCATGTTTTTATGATCAAAATTGTTTCTCTTATCCGTAAAAATAAACTAGTGAATAGAAAAAGTTCTTTCTATATCACATGAAGTGAGAGAACAAAATGTGTAATCTAGTAACACGATAGGATTAATGACCACATCTATATCGTATTCTTGAAGCACTTTGCTAATTTCCCTCCTCTTCTTCAGACCATCATTCTTTACATTATCTGACGACGCGATATCTCTATAATATTTATTCAGAATTCCTCCATTTGAGTTAGGGAAAACGTACAAAATCTGAAATTGAGTGAAAAAAAACACTTTTTTAATTTGGAAAGGCAAAATGACAGACCAAGTCATTAACAGAGTCCGTGGATATCCACGGACTCTGGTCATTAATACGTCTCAACGCCCTCTACACACGAAACATCAAAACAAAGACGCCAGATTTAACCTCTCTCTCCTAACTATACCGTACACTGAAGTCTACTCAAAAATACACACCTGAAAGTCATAAGTACCAACTAACTAGATAAAATGAAATTATTGCTTTCCGCTCAATTTTAGTAGTTTGAAGATATTCCCCAATTAAAATCAAGGAGTCTTGAATAAATTTTGTCGAGAAAACTCACCGTTAGCTAAAGTAAGAAATAATTGCTCCATGTTTTACTAAAGTTCAGAAAACTAGAAAAGGTTTTCGCAACAAAAAAAAAAATACATGAAATATGCTCTATCGAAATATGCACAACTGTCCAAAATATGCACATATATGCACGAACAATCATGCATGTCATTTTAATTACACATTAAACATGTAACCACTCAGTTTCCTTAAAATATACATTTCCGAAACAAATTTTAATTTGAATTATATATATATATATATATATATATATATATATATATATATATATATATATATATATATGATACTGGTTGTTCATAAAAATTTTTGATAGCCAAAACCTATATAAAGAATCGATTGGTGGTAGTACCATTTCCCATAACAAACCGGAAGTAGTGTCCCTGTGGTCAACTTCGAAATTTGAAATGAGAACATGGGTCATTAAAGGTGCCATTGGAAACCACTTTTAAAAAGAAACAACGTTATTTTCCTAACTTTTATTGTTTACTCACAAAGCAACAAAAGTGGTATTTTCTGAGAAATACTGCATGTTGTTTACGTACGTACACTCTTCATAGTAAGTGTTCAAAATGTCTGCCACCTTGTGCAAAACTACATATATATATATATATATATATATATATATATATATATATATATATAATGGGGTCGACCTGGTTGACGAGTTGCTATAGTTGCTTCTATGCCTAAGGTTGCGGGTTCGATCCCGGGCCAGGTCGATGGCATTTAAGTGTGCTTAAATGCGACAGGCTCATGTCAGTAGATTTACTGGCAAGTAATATATATATATATATATATATATATATATATATATATATATATATAGGGTGGAAGTGAAATAGCCTTGCAGATTTTCAGAGCGAATAGCTCATGTTGTATGTAACAAAAAACTATAATATCACATTGGTGGAAATGTTTAACAACCTCTTATTCAGTAACTATTGCGAGTAGGATCGTGAGTTTTGTCGATATCGATAAGAAAACTAATAAAGAATAATTTATCTCTCTGACATATTTCAATATCGTGGACGGTTTTCATGTAAATTTAATTTTAAAAACCTCTAAATCCAAGCTATTGCACGCTGCGAGTAGGTTGCAACACAGTGCCAACTCATCTAGCGAGACACACCGAGTTACCGAGTTCGTTGACCTGTTACATATGTATCACGAGAAACGAGTGTTCGCGGTGATGTTTTCGGATTGCTGAAACTTCAAACTTCATCTTCTAATTAACCGTACATTTAATCACAGAAAGTACTGTAGTATAAGTTTTCTATTCATTTCAGTGTACCCTATCGCCACTTTCAATCTGCAAGGTTAATTTACTTTCACTCTGTATATCAGTAGATGATGAACAAGCAATAGAAGAAATGGAGGATGTTACTGGAAAGCAAAAAGACAATACAGCAACATGAATTACTGATGGCATACGAGCAGAGCTAAGACCGGTGCTAATGTACGCATGTGGAACGTGGACTTTGGCACAATCTGACATATCACGATTATTTTTTTATATTACTATGGGAAACTTTTGGCTCTATACAAGATAAAAGACAATGACGAATTAAGTAGTACAACCAAGAATTAAACCAACTTTATAAATCCCAAGATATCGGTAGAGGAAGAAAATAGCAAGATTGCGATGGTTAGAACATGTAAAAAGAATATACGACAATAAGTAGAGACGAGAATTTCATGCACTATAAAATCCCAAAATATATATGCATTCATGCAATATCAAACTATGAAACATGCACGATCAAGCGAAAAATACATTAAAATAAGCACTTTCATTTTTATTCCAAATGTCTTATTTCACTTTACTCCTTTTGCACAGCTAACAACCTAACAACATTTCTAAATTGGTTTTTATGAGGTTCCTGTGCTTGTCAGTCAATATGTTTTTGTAATTTAATTAATTAATTTAAATAAATTTTGTAATTTTTTACAAAGAACAACTGCCATGGAAAATATTCGGAAACAGAATAGCAGTGCTTACTTCTTTACTGCAACAATCGCAGAATACGACATCCCCACCTGATCTAATAAAATTCTTTCCTTTAATCCACTGTGCAAAGAATACATTTTTGGAATCTTTAATTGCAAGCATATTAGAACAACATTAACACATGCAAACAGAATAAACAAACACATTAACCACTTATGAGGTTCACACACACACACACACACACACACACACACACACACACACACACACACACACACACACACACACACACACACACACACACTGCAAAAACAGTTTAGCGAATGATTCCAATTTTAGAAGGATTTAAATTGCTACTAGTAGGCCTACTGGAAAAGGGAGAGAATTTACGACCTCCCTGAAAGAGGATGCTTTTGACCTAATTATTAGTCGGAGTTTCCTTGAACCCTCTATATTTCCTCTCTACTGTTCTCAAAATAACCAACGTAATAAATCCATTTATGACACGCAGTTTGTAGAGGGTCGTGGGTAAAATTTTGTAAAAGTGAACTTCCGTCCAGGGTAAGGTCCTCTAACATCTTACTGTGAAAACTTAACATTTTATTTCATTTTTCTGTTACTTAGGCTAGTTTTTTTCTTTTCCTTCTTCAATCCTGATCCTGAAGCTAAAATAAGGGACATAAAAATCGAGAAATTGAGGTGTCCACTCAAAACCATTAAAACATGCATTTAAACTGAATATAGTGTATATTTTATGCATTGTTAAACTAAAAATTGCTTAAATATACAGTATTTTTATCCCCAAAAAGGCCAAAACATTCAAATATGCACGGAAAAAGTATACATATTTGTAACCAGAAAGTAATGAAATGGATAAGTACCAAGTTTGAGTTATGTCCCATGTTCCTATAAAAACATGTATTTGCATGGAATTCTCGTTTCTAATAGTAAGGCTTTTAGGCGATTCGTGAAATATTGACTGGAAGGAAGGAGTATTGGACGACCATAGCTTGGCTAGATAATGTAACAGATGATCTGAAGAAGCTTTCGGTCAAGAATTAGTGGATGTGAGCCTATGAAGCTCTTGATAATAATGGTGACATCTTCGTGCATATTTCAATATTTATTTTTACAGAATATATAGTACCAGGTAATTATATAATTCGGCCTATATATCCTTCTGACTGAGGTTCTGGTTGATAGATTATTATCAGGCAGTAAATTTCACTTGACGATATGTGTCAGAGAAAGAAAATTGTTGAATACATTTCAAGTCATGTTATTAGTTAGCGATGTATGCAATGAGGGGGAAAAGAACTGTCCACCCTACCCTATTACCTCCTGGCTTAGTTACCTCATGAATGGTGCTTTATTGGTGTCACTTATGAGGTTCCAATCAGTCTTCGAACTGCTGGCTAAACATAGCCTACGTAAGCCTACATACAGTTTATTCACGTTATATAACTTATTTAAATTATAATTACTAATTTTTAAGGATATCATAATATTGCTTACCCGAAATACTAGAGTCGGTTCGTCCTTTCAATGATTAATGTTCTAAAAAAATAATAATAAGTCATGTAAGGCTTCTGTCTTGGATCCGTCGAACTGTCTATCGTCTATGAACAACGCACTGAATATGTTATAAGTCACTTATAACTTCTCTTCATTTTCTGACATTTATAGGGAAGGCAGTTGAGTCCTCCTACACAGTAATCCGGCTTGAACACGAACACGTGCGGATTTGATCCCAGTAGTAGAATGCGATGATGAAGGCAACGAGGGATTCAGATCTCGTCGCTTGATCAATGACCCGGAAGAGCTTCGATCAGGCGCATACAATTCAGTTCACACTGTTAGCTTTTACATACGACTAAAATATAGATAGTCTTTGCAAGATATGGCAACACTGTGAAGAAGTGAACGGTGAATGGAGCACAGTACAAACTAGTTATGCACTACTGTTAGGGTTGAATTAAGTTGAAAAAGCGAGATTGTCCTGAATTTTAGCTTCAAGGAAGTTGTACCGCCTAAATTTTTATTTATTTTTTTTTTTTATATTGCTGAGAATTCTTACAAGTTTTAACAAATGTAACATACTTATCGGAGACTAAAGAAGAGCTGAAGCTGTCATTTTGTTCCAGCAGTTGGGAGACAAATTTGTTTAATAACAGTGAATGCGTGAACGCCAGAGAGTCATTTCACTTTACACCTCTTTCCAGCAAGTAGCTACTTCACTCCTGCTTCTATGTCATTTTCAGTTGGAACTTTGCTACTCTCTCTTTAATAGATTAGTAGTCCTTAGATTTGACATTTATCTAGAAAGTCCTAGTCATTCATCTTTGAATAATGTCAACTCCATACTTATCAGATTGAGCATTTTTAATAGAACATCTTTATTCATAAGTTAATCGTGAAATGCAACATATTTCACATCTTTAAAATTATACAGAGAGGAAGTGAAATAATCCTGCAGATTGAAAGGGAAGCTAGGATACTCTTAAAGGAATGGAAAACCTATTTTTACGTTTTGTGATTAAATACACGATTAATCAGAAAATTAAGTTGAAAGTTCCAGCAGTCTGGCAACATCGCCGCTAACACAGTCCTCTTTCTTCACTTAATATGTATGTAATAGGCCAACGAACTCAGATCTGTCTCCCTACGCCAGGTCTGCAGAACCCGTAAGTAGAGGAAATATGACGTCAACCTCACTCCACTTCTATTGGGGATGATCGACTTCTGCGTAGAGTTGTTTAAATTCTCTGCCCGTGCAAAGGTCTATCAGTGGCGGCATGCAATTTTAAAAAAGGATTGTAATAAATTCATTGTATTTATAATGCGTTATCTGGTTTCAAGGTTCACAAATATGCTAGATTTCCTGTCGGTAGTTTCTTTGAGATTCATTGCACCTAACCCGCTTTAAATTTTCGAAACCTTTCCTCCTACGGAAACATAAATTTATAGCATTTAAGTAATGAACCTTAAAAGTCACTATTCATTTCAATTCAAAATGAACACAACGAGTGACGTCCTTAATTTAACAGTATATAAATAAATAATCAGTATACAGTTCGTAATAATGAACTTACCCGAAAGTTTGTGCATTCCATAATTCTTAATATGGGCTTTGTTGAAATGTGGTTTAATATTGAAATGACGAGTAGAAATAAATTGGAACACAGTAAACAAGCAATTCTTTCGTCTTCAACAATAAAATAATCATATTCCCATTTCCTTTGGAAGTAGTATTTCTTCACGGGTTTAGATTTTCCCATGTTCCAGTTCTCTTTAAACTGCAGTACGCGTATTTATTTAGTATTTATTATTTATTTATTTATTTGGCTGGAGTGCATTACAATGTTCAATGACAGCATTGACATCCGGTCATATAGCTATCATTCACTTATCAACGTACAATTTATTTATCGTCCTATTACTAGTAAAACCAGTTAAGACCAGTAATGCAAGTTTTGTAAAAAGAGGAATTAAGACTTTATTAATGCACGAAAAATTATAATAAATTCTTCAAATAAAGTAATTGGTTTGTTGCCTGCATGCAACATTTCGAACTTATTCCATTTTAGTAAAAAACAGAACAAGGAAAGACAAGTCGGGGATGTACTTAACTTTTTTTTACAAAAAAAAAAGTGAACTTAATCGACTTTACTAGCAATAGGACGATATATACATAGGTAGACCTTCTTACATTATATGCACACATAAATTTTACAATTTATTTTATATGTCTTTTAACTTATTTATTTCCCTCATTCATTTTTCTCTTGCTTTCTAAAGGTATGTTCCTAAGGATTTCATTATCTGTTCATTTGTAATTCTTGATAGTGTATTGTATACATGCAGCCGCGAGAATGAATGTTGATGCAGCCGAGCGTAGCTAGAACGCCATGACCGCACTGGTAGAAAAGGTGGGTGGAGTATGGGGTGGTAAAGCCTTGGTTTTTCTGAACCACGCATGCGACGTGCGAGGCCCGCCTAGTGAGTGGTTTCTATGGCTGCGAGGTGCGCAATCTGCGGAGGTTCGCAGAGAGGCCTCGCAGCGTCGTCTCGCACCGAATCGCGCGGCCGGATTTGTGCGAAGCGCGCACTGCGAGGCCTCAGCAAATAGCTTTGGTTCTAGAGGGAAGAAACAATGGTGGGTGGTAAAGAAAAGTTGTAAATTCACATTTGTTCACTCCTTAAATTTAAAGGAATTCACAACTTTTCGATGATTGGTTCTATCTCCCTATTCAGGTGAGAAAATAAGAGGTAAGAAGGGTAGCCTACTCGTCGGAGTCGTTACAAACACCTGTTCTACTTGACTAACCGATAGATTGCAAAGAGCAGAATATAAAATACGTAAGAGATGAAAAACGAACACGAGGGTTCACAAGAACGCATATATGAAGAAAATGCTGACGTATCTAGAAAAAAATTGAAATTAGATAGCCTAGGTAGAGTAGAAAAAGACAGTCTACTGATCGCAAATACTGTGCATGTAGCAGTAAAACCGTATTAATTCACTGACAGTGTTCGTCCCAACGGCAGATCTTTCACTCCAAATCTAGCATTATTCAATCTTCCATATTTTATGCCTTCTTCTTAGTCTCCACATACGCTTCAAATATCTTATGTTGTGTATCATCTGATAATTATTTCTGCTCCGAACTTCTTTTCCCGTTCACAATTCCTTCCAGTGCATCTTTCAGTAGGTAGCTTCTTCTCAGCCAGTGACCCAACCAATCTGTTATCTGTTTACAGCAGGGATGTTAAATCGCCTGTATTACGTGCTCATACTACAAGCATTACAAATCTAACAAGGTTCACTTTTCAGCAAGATAAAGTGCAATCATCGCTCTTAAGGAAATGTTTTGCAGGTTCTTGAGAGCACGCTTTGACATCCGTGGTTTACAGCTTTTTAAATTGAGTCCAGTACTCATTATTATTTTCAGGTGTGGATTCTAATTTAGTGGGTTTCTCTTGAAAACTTGCTTCAAATTTTCTTCTTTCTCTTCGTTCTTCAGTTTATCTATATCAAATTTCGTCACAAGAAAAATATTAGAATTAGATACATATAGCGTTGACAAATAGTCTAATGAAGATATCATTGTCTTCTCCACTAACAATGCATGATAATTTTGGCTTATTCTTTCAAAAGTAGCAAGACTGTGAAATCCATTGGACATAACAAGCACTCAGCAACTGATTCACGCGAACTCGCAGCATGAGAAACCACAAGCTTCTCAGCGTCATTGCGAAAATTATACGCAGCGCCGGCATTGGTTTTTCTGAACCAACGCATGCGAGGTGCGAGGTGCAAGGCCCGCCTCGCACAAATCCGGACTACACTAGAGATAGCGAGTGGTTTCTACAGCTGCGAGATGCGCGGTCTGCGCAGCGTCGTAGAGAGATCTCGCTGCGTCGCCTCGGACAGATTCGTCCGGCCGAATTTGTGCGAGGCGCGCACTGCGAGGCTTCAGCAAATAACTTTGCATCTAGAGGGAAGAAAAAATGGTGGGTTGTATAGGAGAGATGTAGATTGGATTATTTTTACATTGCTTAATTGTAAATGAATTCACAACGTTTCGGAGAATGGTTTTATCTTCGTCATAGATGAAAAAGGAGAATGAGAAGTTGAAGATCAATATGAGAGTTCACATAAACAGATAAATGAAGAAAATAATGAAGTACATAGGAAAATAATATTATTATAATTTAGATATGTTGAGTAGGGAAAACCTCCATTCATGTCCACGTCGTGGTTCCCGGGGCAGTGTAATCTGTGGTTACACTGAACAACAAATTTTTACTTTTCCTCTTGTTCCGAAACAAAAATAGGTGAATATTACTAATATGTGTACCCTAAATATGAATTTAAAATCCAAATTGCCCCATCATGTACTATTTTCCGCGGAAAATGAATTGAATTTTTTAATTACAAACTTCTTATTTTTAATTTTTCACTGCTACTGGTAAAACGACAACACACTTGGGATTCAAAACGCCTCATAATATTTGAAAAATGTGTACTGGATACAAACATGATGTTATATAGTTTAAAACAGAACAACAATAAAAATATTTCATGCACATAATGAGAAAATTTTCGGAATTTGAACTTACATTAAACGAATTTTCTGGATCACTTCTGTTTATAACTAGACCCGATACTGTCTTTCACAACGAACCAACAATAGTTTCCAAGCATCCTTCCATTTCAGATATTTCTTGATGAACTCTTTTCCCATGCTCGTCGCTTGCCGCTCCAAGGTTGGGAGAAAAGAAATCCAAATGAGAATGTAAAAAGGGTATTTTGAGAGACATATTACACCCCATTTTCTCATATGCACATGACATGGCTTCCACAACAAGTTCTATGTATGTAGTTGTCTGCCACAGAATTTCCAAGGAAATTTCAGCATACATCTTTGAAAGCGCGTCATGCCATTTTTCCTGTAACGGAAAGTTTTTCCTCAAAAAAGAGTCAGCCATAACTTTGTGAATTTTTGGACCGATGAAAATGCCCTCTTTTAATTTGCCTTCACAGAAACTGGTAAGGTTTTCTTTTAAATACTGAAAACCACACCCTTGTTTATTCATTGCGCATACCTCATGTTGAAATTTATTGAATAGAAGGGACCAATATCTGTTTATTTATTAGGAGTACAAACTAAAATGCCAACAACCATAAGAAACCGGAAATAAGTTATAATCTCATAAAATGCATTAGCTTTAGTTTTGGTTTACAACCTCCAACCCGCGCCAGATGTTTCCTAGGACAACGCTGACCGAAAAGTGAAATCACAGTATCTCTTAACACCCTTATGTGATACGAAGGAAAGAGATGCATTTTCAGATTCAGCGCACACAAAACCATAAGGAACACATTGTTTTAAGTCGGAGCAAAATTCTTGTCGTTCAGTGTTATAGCAAACGGGAGAGAATGAGAGCGTAGGTCCGTCCTTCACAAACTGGAATCCTCTGGCGATGAGGTCATACCTAGATAGAAAAGCAGGCAGATTTAGAGGCCTTAAGGTAACAGTCCCACCACGAAACTCACTCGTTGAGGGACTAATGCCCTATTCTGAGGATATTTTCAAATACTTCAAATTTTCAGGCGAAAAGTTGGAAGCGGTGGAGAGGCCAGCTTTTAACCAGCGTTCAATCTGAAGCGGAACAGACGAGAAGGCCTAATCCAAGATAATCAATGATGAGGATAGTGATGATGATGACGATGATGATGATGGAGTAGGGAAATAGTGTCTACTGGATGCAAATAACCGTGAATCTAGTAGTAGAATAGCATAGGGAAGCGTAAATCTGTAGAAAATGTGTTAAAAAATCCGGCAATCATACCTCAGGAAGGTTTAAACTCGGTCGAAGTTTTCAGATGTCCCCATCAAGCAACCGAGTTTAAACCTCCTTGACGTGTGCTGAGCTATCATACAGCAATATTAAAGCTAAATAGAAAATATTGCAACGCCCTCCCACGTGATTCGTTTCGCAGCCGGAAGATGTAGGTTAGTTTATTTTACGACGCTTTATCAATATCTTAGGTTATTTAGCGTCTGAATGAGATGAAGGTGATAATGCCGGTGAAATGAGTCCGGGGTCCAGCACCGACATTTACCCAGCATTTGCTCATATATGGTTGAGGGAAAACCCCGGTAAAACCTTAACCAGGTAACTTTCCCCGACCGGGAATCGAATCTGGGCCACCTGGTTTCGTGGCCAGATGCGCTAACCGTTAATCCACGGTGTGGACCACACATCATAGAGAACTACAGTAAGTACATGGGTTGATTGGAGCATGATAACTGGTTAGCAGGCAAATATGCGACTTCAATCAATGGAAAAGAATGGTCAGAAAATTGGATATGGATATAGTAAATGGTTGGATTATGTACAGAGAAATACATGGACGAGACTCCCTGGACCTACTCGAATTCCGATGATACTTGGCTGTTCAATATCTCAAGATGTTTTCGAACTGCAAGAGAATGAGGCGCCCTATTTCATCACCTCGAGGAGTGAAATTTGATATGAGGTTTGATAATAGTGGTCATTTCATGGCAAATCGACCCTCTCAGAAACAGTGCCGGATGGAATGGTGTAAACGCAGACCAGTAACATTTCGCAAGAAGTATGATGAAACTCTCTGTCAAAGATGCTTTGAGCCTTACCACACTCGGTAAAGACAGACATTACTAAAATAAGTGTGTTTCATTATTGCAGCAGCATTGTATTGTTGTATTAAATACTAAAACCGTTATAAATACATTTATTTATATTGGTGTAAATGTTTCTGGTTATAAAACATTAAATATACAAAAAATATATTTACTTTATAGCAAATGAATACGCAGATATCATAAGTGCCCAGCGGTCTATTTATAGACAGGGTGATATTCAACTACTTGGTGCACGCCAGAAGAAACAAAATATAATATTCTTGACATCTTATGGATTAAATTTATGAAATAGATAGTTATATACAATAAAAGTAATTTAATACAGTTATATGAACACTTTTTAATGATTGAATAAAATTAATAAAATCGGTTATTCAATCATGAAAAAGTGTTCATATAACTGTATTAAATTACTTCTATTGTATATAACTATCTCACTCATGAACACTGTTGCATCTGACCTAACTTATGTAATTTAATTATGAAATAGATACATTGTTTTAGTTTTTAAATAAAAATAATTTGGGCTTTAATGGGTTAATTAAATACACAATTCTATAGAAGAGGTCCCTTGAGATTCCAAAATAACTTTTGAATTTTGTTTCACTATCAATCAGATGGCGGTTTACAAGAATATTGTAAGCACCCTCGCTTTTCCTATTCTAGAAGATATCACTGTCTTCACCAAAAAGAATGCAGGATCAGGATCATTTTCCTCTTCATCATTATCTTTCTCTTTCAGCATTAGCAAACAGGTGACGAGATCCATTGGACACACCATGCGCTCAGCGACTGATCCACGCGATCTCGCAGCCTGAGAAACCACAAGCCTCGCAGCGTCATTGCGAAGATGGTTCGCAGCGGCGGCCTCGCATCTCGCACGTCGCATGCGTCGGTTCAGAGAAACCAAGGCTTAAGGCAGTGCTCTGAGGAGCTACAGTTCTTGTAGGTCTGCCCTACGCGAACCTCCCTCTCTGGCTGCAACGTTGCAATCTGGTTGCATCGTTCAGTGGCTTGAAATTAATTGTTTTAAATTAGATTTACACGAAAATCGTCACGGTATTGAAATGCGCCAAAGGGATAAATGATTCTTTATTGGATTTTCTATCGATATGGACAAAAATCACGATCTTACTCGCAATAATTACCAAGTAAGAGGGTGTTAATCATTTGGGAAAAAAATATTTTTTTTCTGAGAAAACTATGAACTTTCCACCAATATGGCATTACACGTTTTTGTTACATAAAACACCAGTGGAGTAACGGTTAGCGCGTCTGACAGCGAAACCAGGTTGTCCGGGTTCGAATCCCGGTAGGGACAAGTTACCTGGCTAAGGTTTCTTCCGGGGTTTTTCCTCAACCCAATATGAGCAAATGCTGAGTAACTTTCGGTGCTTGACCCAGGACTCATTTCACCGGCATTATCACCTTCATATTCTCATTTAGACGCTTAAATAACGTTAGATGTTGATATAGCGTCGTAAAATAATCCAATAAATAAATGAGCTGTTCGCTCTGAAAATCTGCAGAGTTATTTCACTTCCACCCTGTATTATAACTATAACATTAAATTGACTTCAGAGAGGTTACTTTAAGCGTGCTTCTTTCATCAGTCCATTGACTATTCATTAATGACAAAAATCCATTCTACACTAGCGTTATTCCCAGGTAAACAAAAATAAAACAGACACTTTCAGTATGACTGGTACACAAAATATTAATGTAAATGTAAGCAATGTTCAACTGTACAAAGTAAATCTAGTTTAATATTAGGCCTGTTATGTTGTGCTAATTAATACGAGATCCACAAATATTGTCATTAATTATTATTATTATTATTATTATTATTATTATTATTATTATTATTATTATTATTATTATTATTAGAATACGCTATCATTCCGTCATCATCTCTTCATTTTCATAATCATTTCATAGCATTCTCCGATCGCCGGCTGGCGTATTTTCTCGTAACAGTTCCAACTGTTCCAGTTCCTTGAAAATACTAGGTTTCAAATAACAGTTCCGAAATAACAGTATCATATGTAACGACACATGTGCACAGTGGTATCTTGGAACATGGACTTATGACTAGTATCTGATGGAACAGGATTTTGCAACAGGTATACGTACTACTAGTATGTAATGTAACAGTGATGTTCTGGAACATGCACGTACGACTAGTATGCAATGTAACAATGGTATTTAGGATGCTAAATGATCACATAGGCCTACTTCCCTGTATGCCATATGATGCAGTATGAACCGAAATGTGAATTCGTGGAAAATAAATGTTTTCTAATGTCAAATTGAATTCGTAGATCAGATTTCTTTGAAGCAGGAAATGTACTGTAATTTTATTTTTCTTGTAAATTGGTCACGAAATCGAAGTGGATTTCAATGGTAAATAAAACCTAACCCTTTCTTCCTCTTCTGCTAAGCTCAAGTTCACAATTTCTCCAAAAATTAATAAATGAAGGCTAAATCATTTCGGCCGTGGTAAATTCATATTAATACTGTTATAAAGAGTAATAATCTCATTGTTATGAAATAGGAAAATTTACCGTTGTATTTTTGTAAATAAAAAAACTTCAACAATAGTCATGTTTCAACAGAATTCAGTTTAATTTTTAGAATTAGTAATGAAACGAAAAATGTAAAATATTTGTAAATAAAATATAACCTATATATTTTCATCTCCCTTGATAAAATTCATAATACAGTTACTGTAGTCTAATATAGGTGTTATGTTAATAATTGTTTGATAAAATCCTACACTTAGTAACATCAGTTTCAAGATAATAATTTGTACATTTTTTAAAAGAAGTTCTTCGTATCTTTACTATTTTTTATCTTTTACTTTAGTTTCTTTCTGTGCCACGAAAGGATTCCCACTTCTTCTTTCATTCCAATAGTGCCAAACGTGTTCGTTCTGTGGAACAGGCGTTGTCTTAATGTAATTAGTTCCAGAGTGAAACGAGTATTTTGTAACAGCAAGTATTTCGTACTAGCTCAGAACAACACTGTTATTTTGGAACGTAGTATTCCAAAATAACCGTTACATTATTTTTTCCCCGCCTTTAGTATGCAGCGAACCTTAGTGTAGTCAGGCGGTGTGGGTTTGAGAATGCGTCTAGCTTAAGGGTTAGATAGCAACAGGTCGCAGTACTGGGCCATAGTGCTCCCTCCCCTAAATTCCATTCCATTTCATTCCACAGCGGACAGATAGAAATATAAAGTATACAAATATATTTTCTACATGCTGTCTTTACAAACACGTCTAATCGTAGTAATTCAGAACGGCATCATTAGCTATGTTGCTATATCAATATTAGAGCGCGTTCATCAATGCAATGTCATCATAGTGTGATTTAAAAATGATTAACTTACGATCACTGTCATCGCCGGGTAGCTCACACGGTAGCGAGCTGGACTCGAAATGTGATGCTGCGCATATGCAAACATTCGAATTTCGCTTGGCCTGCTTACCTACTTGCGAGTTTCCCAACCGATTATCTGACTGGGCTTTCTCAATTTTAATACGAATGTCAGGTAATCCCATGGCGAATTATCGACCTCATCTCGCTAACACCAATTCCACCGACAAATACAATACGTCTTCAGGCTGCGGTGCGTTCAGAACAGAGAGAAAAAAGTACATCCGTGAAGATATATACAAAATTATTTATCGTAGCTAATACCAGGAAAGAATCTCAGATTACTGATAAAATTACGTAGCTAGGGAATTATCTAGGCAGCTCAGATCATCGAGTGGCATTTATTAGAACTATTTCCCGAATGGGACGGAAACTCTAGAATCTAAATAAAATTCATAAAATATGCTTCATAAAAATTACTTTCATTATATTAAATTTCAATAGCGCATGAAATGACTCAGTGCATACTGGACAATAACGGAATAATATAATTATTGTATAAGAAATAATTCCGGTAACTTCTGAAAACTAAAAACATTCAACGTTCGAATCGAATAAGAAAAGGTGCATCAACATGTTTCAACTTTTCTTTCAACTTTACGCATGCAAACATGCATGCAAGAGTGATCTAAACGAATTCAATTGTGCATGCTTTTTGGGGGGGGGGGGTATGAGAGCGCATGCAGTAATTGAAAGCTTTGCATCGCCGGTGGGTATAGTCCAAGCGTTCATTTAATACCCAGGAGGTACCAAAGAGTGCGCTTTCTTTTGAGAAGCTAAGATAAGAGTTTGTTTATTGATTAGGCCTTCTCAGATGCTGTAACATGTCTACCAATGATGCGTTAGCAATTATATATAATTGGCGTTCTCCTATATTCTCTACGTGGAATAAAGACCAATGTTGTCGTAGACCTATTTGGAGTTAATTGATGCCGACAAAAAAAGGTTAATAATTTTAATTTTAATTAAAAATAATCTGAGGTGGCGACCCGGATTCGAAACCGGTCAGGCCAGATGAGTTTTCATTAAAAATCCATAGTGATACTTGTGGCGGACAAGGTCGCAGTTGGAGGTTTTCTCGGAGTTCTGTTTTCTCGCATTGCGCATCTACATCATTCTGTCAACATCTTTTCATTTTGTCATCATTCCATAGTTTTCCCCGATTGCCGGCTGGCGACGCACAGTAGGGGCTGACCTAGGGACGAGTGGGGTCGTCTGCTCGAAACGTGGTACGCAGCGAACCCTAGTGTAGTCAGCCGATGTGGGTTTGGAAATGCGCCTAGCCTGAGAGTTGGCGCAATAGTTCCTAAAAGATCGCAGTGCTGGGTCATAATGCCCTCTCCCAATAAATTGAATTCAATTTAAATCTAATAGCTTAAAATTTATTCACTGTGGATGGTGGTGGTAGAAATCAATGTATTGATGTCGGTACAAAAATAATTGTAACAAGGAATTATTTTTGCAACGAAAATGTGACAACTTCGCTTGACATTACAAGAATAGGTGAGTGCGAAAAATATATTTCCAGCACAAAGCCTCCCGCCTCGGTATTAACGAACGCTCGGACTATATCTTGTACGTTATTTCGTTCAACAGTAGCATGTAGCGAGCAGTTGATTGTTCTAGTTGGCCACGAATAAACTGAAAATTGTTTTGTTTGCTGATGTTGGACCTTTTAATCTGGAAATGGCGGCAAATGCAATCACCTTTATTCAAAATTACCGCAAATACGAGTGTCTATGGAGTGTTCAACCACAATTTTGAAAATCAAGCAAGCGTAAGTATTGGACTGATATTTTATATAGACTATAATCATGTAGACACAAAATTTACATGCATCTTAATTGAACGTGCGTTTTCAACTTGCGGCCTTCATTATCCTCCCCGGATTGCATACGTACGCGCATGGATAGTTGAACCGTGTAGATATAGAAATAGTTTTACTTGATGACTCATTATTACTTAAAGTTGCACAACTTATTCGTGATGATTAATTGAAAACACAATTTTGTTTATTAGAGTAATTAAATACACAATTTATTATAGCCTATTGCTGCAGTACTATCCTTTCTTTTCTATAGAATGTTCTGTATTTGTTTGCTTTTGGCGTTTTATCTTCAGCACATTTAAATTGTTGATCTACAAACGGGTTGAAATTTCGTTGGTATTCCCTAAAATATTATTCTTGTATCACTTTTGCCGTCATTATCCACATGGTTTCACAGAATACTCTTTATATTCATCACCATTTGGTTTTTTTTATGTTGATACACGAATCTTTTAAAATGTTTTAACCTGTTGAGTTGCTGTTTCTCTTTTCATTCATACTACGCACTTCACAAAACTGTTGAAACTGACTCCAGATATACTTTCTATTTTGTCTGTATTTTATGGTTTTGCATTCTGAATTTTTGAATAAATTTCATCATTCAACGCAGCCCAATACGATTTGTACGCACGCCATTGTCACCGTGTTGAATCTAGTTAGGCCTATGCGTGTTCAATGAACCGGGAAACTGAAGCTGATAAAGTCTGTAACGATAAAGTTAAGCTTCAGGTTGCGATAATTATCTTCGGAATCACGGGTTTGATTGGTTCATATGCGAGGAATTTTTTTAATATTATTCGTAGAAAGTAGGATGACTAAGTGAAACAGGCCTAGTCAATATATTGTAGGATATTCTTTCCTCAAGTTTTAATAATACACAGTGTATTAATTAAGTATAGAATATTGCTAATAACTCTTTATATATTCATTTAATGAAAAAATACCAAAAACAAAGATTGTTGGAGATATCTTACTAAACTTTATGGCTGTGGTCTCACAAAAGTATTGATTCATGTACAGGTTGTGGCAAAAAATAACACTTTTTTTTTAAATGGCACCTTATATTAAATGTTGCATATTTGGTATCTTCATTCAATATTACATACAAACAGAAGTCGGGTCCAGCGTCGAAAGTTACCCAGCATTTGCTCTGAATGGGTTGAAGGAAAATCCCAGAAAAAACCTCAAGCCGGTAACTTGTCCCAACCAGGATTTGAATCCCGTCCCGCTCATTTCACGGTCAGACGTACTAACCGTTACTTTACAGCGGTGGACACTAGTGCTGTTAAAATACATAATAGTGAATTGCAGCCAATTTTCCTTAACTTTTCAATACATACGTCCATGGACATGTCAGAATCATCGCTTTCAATCATCTTAGCTGCTATGCTGTGTCGTATATATTGTAACGCAAACTTTTAATAATCTTTTTTTGCAAAATAATATCTCTTTGAATGTATAACAATTACATTGCATTGATTAAAATTGATGGAGCACAAAGACACTATTCTTGGAGTTACTTAGTTCCGTATTGGCCTGCAATGAAACAGGACGCAAAGCCCTTGAAAAATAAATTACTACCACAGTCTAGTATATACAGTCACGAATCTTGGAGTGATTGTTTGCATTTCTCGCGATACACCGCTCCAAACGCTTAGTAACTGAGAGTATTAGGAACAATAGACTATGCCACTGTCATCGTGATCTAATACAGGCCGTAAGGCAGACCATGTGACTCGCTTAACCTAATCACGAAGGGCGGCGTTTCAACCATATGAATTAGTTGGATTGCATAAAGAGTTAACATATTTTTCTAAAATGTAGTGAAATTGCATTAATAAAATTTAAAACAATGATTATGAGACACTTCAGACATAACTCACTTGCGAGTTAAGGTGTAATATTATTTTTGGTATGAAAATTACGTTGTTCGTATGTGTAATACCTGCCTTTATTTCGATTAAATATTGCGGACTTTTATGTGGTTAAGTGCATTTTTGGTGTTATAAACAATAAATATGTGTAATATACGTGTGAAAGTGGAAACAGTGACTGGTATGTAAATTCTGATTAGGCCTAAGTGCAGAGTTACTGTTGTTACTCTTGTGTAATCAGACCATTATTGTTTACTATATTTGTTTTATTAAATTTAAGTTATTGCTCCCCTTTTATGTAAGAATAACCAACGTCATAAATAATACGATGTTTGATAATATACGGTACACAATTTGAACTAAAAACGGGACGGAAATATATACGAAAAATAAATAAAATGGTACCTCATAGTTTTCGTTACTGTTACAGTATCTAATCTTTTAATTAATTGAAATAAAGCACGCTTCACTACGAAATTCTTGCACATTAATTTATGCACGATTCAATAATTTTCAGTTGCAATGAACGGATCTTTAGATATGTTGAAATTATAGGTTATGTTTACTGTACCAGTACTAACCTTATTTCAATATTCGCAATTATACATTATAATTAAGCATAAAGTTACGTATGATAACTTGTAAATGCAATTTGTCTATATTTCAGTTATATTTATTCATTTCTTACGGTACTCCAATCTGAAGTCTAATTAATTTAATATGTTACTAAGGCTAAACTAGCACTGAGGTAGTTTCTTTGTACTCATAAATCTTGCATATGTGACTAGTTGCAGGAAATGGGATCTAAAGTCGGATTTTTTATTTTTTATTTTTTTTCTGCCAAAAAGAGGATGAAAAACTGAGAAATTAAAAAAAAATCAAGGTTCTAGGTGTTATAGTTTTTAATATATTACTTATTGAATATTGATATTACATTATGTATTTTTCGAAAAATGCAATTAAAGTTTTCATTTTTCTTAGGAACTATAAGAAAGATTTAGGTATTTAAGAAGCACTGTGTAAAACTACGTCCTAGTTTAGTATGTAAAAAAGCCTACAAATAGCGCAAGATGTCAAAACATAGAATTGCAATTTTTACACCGCAAATTCGTTATTTTGTTCTCCTGTAAAATTTCCTTTCACGATTTTAGATCCCTTTTCGTGCAACAGGACACATATACGAATCTGTGACAGGTTAGATTTGGTTAGTTTAGGCTTTTATTACGACTTGCTTATACGATCAACTGCAGCTCCACACAAAATCTCTTATAAATTCAACGATTTTCACTTCCGAAATCACAGAAACTACCTCAGCCCTATGTGGAACTATTGGCCTTATTGGCTTTCGGACACTTGACTAAACAACAGCTGTACTGCACTGTACTGAAATACGGTAACCTCACAGCGCTATTACTAGAACAACTAGATTTACAAGGTTATGTTATCATGTCGAATGTGAATGTGGTAACACAATTATTCAAATTGCAGACCACTGCATTAACATATGTCTAAATATATTACTGACTAATTATTTCAAAGTGAATGCCAGCATTTGTATTTGTAAATCTTCACACAAACTAGTTACAGACACTGATAAAATTTCCGGAAAAAGATAAAAAAAAACGCTTAATGTATCCAGTTTAAATTAACTTTTCTGTCTAATTTTAGTGGTCTCCAATTCCCTGCCACTACATAGGTACGTTATGATGTCATATGGAAATTATAAGTTATGTTTACTGTATTTACCTTATGTTCCTATATTCGCAATTAGGGGAAACCCGGGCAAAGCGGATAAGCTAAGAACACACAATGCCACAGGCTATATTTTGGTGCTCCCGAAATAAAATCTTCATGACATTGGTTGTGACACATGTTGTCCACATATATAAAAAACAGCAACTCGTTTCTCGTACCTACGGAGAGTGATATGACCTGAGAAAGAAAATATAGTTTATTATTCGCTTTGCACGGGTACACGGGCAAAGCGAATAATTAACCCGGACATAGTGAATATCCCTATAACATTTTCACATTCCTATTTAATTTTTATTCACTGATAATGAAATTAAATCAACACATGTAAACACGATGTTAATGAGTTATATTAGACAATAGGATATGTTATTTACAGCCCATTACAGCACGTTAGATTAGTACAAAATACAAATTTGAACAAGTAGACGTTTCACTAGCACTGAAGACTTGGATTTCTTCTGCTTTTGCTCCTGCCCATAAGTCAGTGGCGGCTCGTGAGCTTTCACATTGGGTGTGCACATATGTATTACCTTCTATACAAAATTATAACTAATGATTGTAGTACATACCTTTACATAAGGTGTCGGTAAATAAAGTTCATCCTCCTGTCCTTCTTCTCAGCGAATTTGTCGATCACCCGTTCATTGAAATTTTTCATGCTCTTCACCAGCTCCTTCTCGATCGACAACATGGCCAATGCACTTAAACGTTCCTCCGACATTGTGCTGCGAAGAAATGTTTTAACGCGACTTAATGTTGAAAAACATCTTTCCGCTACACACGTTGTCATAGGTACAGTTATGAGAACTTTACGGAACTTGAAAGTTTCACTGAATGTTCTTTGCACGTTGTTTTCAATTAAGAATGCCAACAAATCTACAGCACCAGACACATTTCGGAAATCTTCCCGCATATAGATTACTTCCAATTCAGTTTTTAGCCTTGTTTTCTCGAAGAAAGGATATGCGTCACAGGACTCCCGGAGACATCTTTCTGGAAATGCATGGTTGAATTTAGAAAAATTTTCAGAAGCGTGTAGATTTGATACTGCAATATGGCCGGTGAAGAAGAAACGTTCTTTGGCCTGATTAATAATGACGTCGCACACTTCCTTAGCAGCAACATTTCTTGTTATTTTAACATCCTCTTTGCGTCGCTTTTCTGCTCCTGTTTGGAATTCAGGCTGGCTGGCAACGCTGTCAATCTTATCCCTGATGGTCGTTACAGCATCTTCGAAACAAGATACTGCTGTCTGAACTGACACTGGGTCAATGTTTCTTTTTTGTAGTTGGCTGTAAAGCATATCAACGTGCTGCATTATTAAATAAAAAATCTGTAGCCAAAACTGAAATACTGATTGTTCCATTTTCAGTCGTATTCCTCTTGCCTGTGTTATTGTAGGGTTGTGTTTGCTTGTTTCTTCGATTTTTTCAAGGCACTCAATTAAAGAGTCCTTGTGTTCATGTACTACTTCAACTGTCCTAGAATGAAAATTCCATCTTATTTGCGAAGCTTTAGGAAGTCTTCTCCCTACAATTTCATTCAGAACTTCGACTCTTTGGGGCGAATTTGAAATGAAAACTGGAATTTCATCCAAGTCAGCAAAAAATATCCTTACATCCTTATTCTGGCTAGTAGCATGGGACATGATGAGGTTGAGTTTGTGTGCATAACAGTGAACATAATAAGCAAAAGGATAATCCTGCTTTACTAGAGTTTGAACTCCAGACCGAGAACCACTCATGACGTTAGCTCCATCATAACTTTGTCCTACTACTTTATTCTTGTCAGAAACAACAACCTCCAATGTTCGTTTCACACATGCGGACAAACTTGGTGCGTTCTGTCCCGAGGGATTTAGAAAGGTCCAGAATCTTTCTACAGGTTTGCTACTTGATAGTACGTATCGAAACACGATCGTTTCGTCAGCATTTACCGAAACATAATCAGCACTTTGGATTTCGGCATTTATTTCATCCTGGCATTCTTCAAACATCCACTGCAGTAAGTCATTTTGAATTTCTTTCGATGTACCCTTGAATACTGTAGCGTTTTTCAAGTGTTCCTTTAAACAGAGTCCAATTCTGAAGTAAAATCTACTAGTCCCCGAAAAATGCCAGGATTAACTGACCCCTCCGACTCATCATGTCCTCTAAGAGCCAGTTCGAAACCACCGCAAAACTTTATATAATCGATAATTTTTGACAATATGTATCTATTTTTTGTTATTTCTTCATTTTGATGTTGAATATTTCTTCGAAACGCAGTGTCCAATTCTAGCTGTGCATTTTTGTGCGCTTTAGAAATTTCGTGTTTTGTAATTTTCTGTTTCAAATGCCCGACATCGCTACAACCATTATTTGTCCATGTGCCATCTTTCTCACTCGCGAACATCAAACAAGGAAAACAGTACAATCGGTTCGTAATTTCACAACCACAGAGCCATTCGTATTTGCTATAAAATTCAGGATTGAATTTTCTATTAATATCTCTACCATTGCATTTTCTCGTCTGAATCAAATTTATTAAAGGTTGGGGTCTTCCCCTACTTTTAATTTCCAACTTTTCTTCCATACTTAAATTACCGAAATGTGTTTTCTTCAATTATTGAACCGAATTCATTATTAATTTATTACACGTAAAACTATCACAATGTAAACAATACTATTTACCAGAAAGCATCAAACAACACCAGCACAGACGTTAACCGAATTCATTATTAATTACACGTAAAACTATCACAATGTAAACAATACTATTTGCCAGAAAGCATCAAACAACACCAGCACAGACCAGGCTAAGCTACATGTGTGACTTGATTATTTTTGTCAGTTTGTGACACTGACATCTTGAAATGGCTATGACAATTATTTCGTCAAAACTTGTTATATTTAAAAAGAAAATATAATGTTCGTCTGATATCTAAACTTCACTAGTATATTTTAAACATTTTCTATTACATAAATAAGTATAGTTTTATTAGTACAATCGGCCACGAAGTAATATCTGTAGATTTATTCCAATATACTGAAGAAAGTATGAAAGTGATTATTTTTCTTACTTCCCGCAAACAAGGAGCCATGTCTGCCAACCGAACCCTAGAGAGTGTAAAATTCAAACATGTAAATGGATCGGTGTCGGTTAGAGTTCCCGGGTAGCTCAGTAGTAGAGCGTTGGTGCGTTAAACCAAAGGTCCCGGGTTCGATACCCGGCTCCGGAACAATTTTTCCCTCGAAATTATTCAAATCAACTTTACAGGGAATTATACCTGAAATCTTGATTTGCATAATACACGTCACTGTTCGTTAACAGAAAACCACAATTTAAGTCACACGGAGTTAGTGTGCACTCGAAGTTGGTTGCTTGACGGTTGTGAGCCCACTTTGAGGTCTGTGGATATAGAGGGAAGAATTGGATCGGTGTCGGTTAGAGTTCCCGGGTAGCTCAGTAGTAGAGCGTTGGTGCGTTAAACCAAAGGTCCCGGGTTCGATACCCGGCTCCGGAACAATTTTTCCCTCGAAATTATTCATGCCTAAATATGTTCGCATAGTCCCAAGTTGCGAGCCCTATAGTGACTGGAATATAAATGATCCTGCTATAGTGCGTGGAATCGAATGAGGAATATTGTAAAAATTTTGTTAAGTTGCAAAATATTTTAAAATTTTAATCGAATCCTAAAACAGATGGTGAGCGTAAAATATTTAGGGTGTGCACATGCGACCATGAGAATATACAGGAACCGCGCCTGCCATAAGTTGCTTCTCTTTCAACGTTTTTTTTTTATCGATATTGATATAAGAACATCAGAGCGCTGATATTTTCTTCGTTGAACTTGTATCTTTCGAGCATCCTCTTCTGGCACTGGTCTAAATCAAAAGAACTGACTTGGATTCTCTTGCTGACGATGTTGAGGGCTTTGGTGTAACCGGAACTGAAAATCTGAGTGTAATTAATGTACTGAATATTCCTTCAATCTCTGAAGATAACGACATCACAGAGGTGGTTGATTCTGAGTGAGCATCAACTGTTTCTTCAGCCGCTGAAGAAGTTGGCACCGCAGAATTTGTTAAATCTGAGCCAGCTGTCTTTTCGCTGATTTCTATCTCAAGTGGGCGATCTGTAAGTTGATCTGGAGCAAAATCTTCATCACCAAACACGTTATTGTTGTATGGCCAGATAGCAGAACCACTGAGTGGAAGATTTTATTTCTTCAAGTGCTTTCTTCATGGCTTCTTCAGACCATTTGGCTTGTTCCGTCTTCCTCTTGAAAAATTAAACCATGTGAAAACACATTACGACCTATTAAAGTAAAAATTAAGATCAGTGTTACTGATTTATAATTTAATTAGTGTGACTTAATGCCTCCACTATGTAAAATGATCTAACACGCTTTATTACAATAGACAAATACATACAAATATACAGCGGATAAGTTATCCATTTTGCCCTATTCACTTTGCCCGCAGACGCCATTTCGCTTTTCATTTAAGGTTATACAAACATAAACGTCAATAATCTTCTTCGTAAGTAGGCCTACGGCACTTTAGAAGTAATCGTATCGCCTAAATATTACTATCACATAACAAAAAGTTTCTGCAGTATTGTGTGTTGTACATTTGCTTCTCTTACCTTGAAATATTTTAAGAAAACAGTCAATTTCTTTCAAACACAC
Source organism: Periplaneta americana (assembly GCF_040183065.1). Taxonomy (NCBI): domain Eukaryota; kingdom Metazoa; phylum Arthropoda; class Insecta; order Blattodea; family Blattidae; genus Periplaneta; species Periplaneta americana. The sequence continues at coordinate 126,133,441 of NC_091120.1, forward strand.
GCTGACTTCTTCTCTCACTAGCTAGAATGACGACGAGTCAGTTCCAGCAGCAAAATCTGGTTGGGATTCTTCCCCAACATAGCAGAAAGCGCTACCTGTTGGCGTTTTTAAGAAATAGGAATTATTCTCTTTGCCCGGGTTATTCGTTTTGCCCGGGTCTCCCCTATACATTATAATTAAGCATAATGTCATGTATGATAGCCCGCACATTCAATTTGTCTGTATTTTAATACTACAGTTGAGGCCTGGGTTGTATTACTACCTACCACACTAAGTAACATACAGTCGTACGTAGCCTACACTAATTTCATAGGAGTGGTATGGTAAATTTTATATCTATAATTAAGGAAGCTACATTAAAATCACAATATAAATTCTTTATTAAAGCTCAAAATACCTTCCATTCTAAACTTAAAATGTTGATGCAAATAGGTAATTTTAACATGTGAAACTCTCTTCACATTAAAATAACACAGTTTTGTAATTATTTCTGCAACATCTTATGCAACAAGAAGTAAACGGAACTTATGGACACATTATACTAAATAAAACTTAGCACTGATACGCAATAAAGTTATATTTCACTGATCTCTACATACACTGAAATAGAAAATCCCGAACATACATTACGGCCTGATCTAGATCGAGAAGGCTTGACTGTGCCGTATTTCGCATTATTGAGAAGAAAAGGAAAAGTTGTGTAAACTGTGAAATGTTCGTTATCGGTTGTAATAAATGTTATGGCTAAAATACAATAATTGACATAATAAAGTGGCACAAGGAGGAGACGTTTGTAATGCTATAAATTATAAGATAAAGAGGCCAGAGTTATCCTTCTTCCGAAAGATCCAGCAAGGTGAGTTTATAAAACATACTATGTACTTCATGAAAGTAATAAATAAACCTTATGTATTTAATATTTCAATAATGGAAGGAAGGTGTTAATTTTTCCAAAAGAACACGATAACGAAAGTATAATACATTTTGTCGTCTGCTAGGGAAGGGGGGGGGGTCTGTTCTGTGATAAGGCGATAGTAGCGATCCTAGTGGTTAGCAACTGTCGGTGGATGCATATTTCCAACGCATTGAACTTCGTGACTGTATGTACTAGCCTGTTTTACTAGGTATATTTAAATGCATAAAAGAAATTTGTAAAAATTACATAGTATTTCCAATCCAAAAAAAGATTTGATCGTGCAAAAAATGGTATGCAAAACACATGTGTTAAGCCAGAGCCTTCTTCAGTTACAAGCCGGAGCATGGGTAGGTTTGGCAACGCTGAATGGAGGCGGGAGATTCTAAAGTGATATTGATGTAATTGTGCTTGCTCATTGCTTTCGTTGTACGTAAAGTGTATTTTTTTCAATATTACTTTATGCACGAAAGTAAGATCAAGATTCAGAGCAGTGATGTAAGTTATTACGGATTCGAAAATAATATTTTATTGCAATCAATTAGCTATACTTCAGAATGCGGCGTAAGTAGGCTACTTACGTACAAAGACTGCCACTTAAAATAATTACAAAAAAAAAACATGTTTTTTATTGATAGTACAAAGATAAATAAATAAATAAATAAATAAATAAATAAATAAATAAATAAATAAATAAATAAATAAATAAATAAGATATTCCTTGCACCATTTATTATAAAATAACAATGCAATGAAGACGTGAGTTCCTACGCAGTATTCTTAAGTTCCATTCAATTAACAAATTTATGGCTAGCAAATTGACAATGTTTTGGGACTTTATGGTGTTTCACCTGTAACGTGAAAGGTCTAGAATACATTTTAATATTATCTTATGTGATTATCTATCGTGCTTTTCTATAAATACCGTATTTCAGATGCCCAGGAAGCCAGTTTTAGTTTGAACCTGGCAAGTTACTATAACAATACTGTTATCCTAAATTATTTGTTATAAACTTTTAAAAATATATTTAAATAAATATAGCTACAGAAAACAAGCTAAGAATATAAATTATGCAAATAGAATAAAAATGTAAACAGAGGAAACTAACATATTATAATAAAGTATGAGGAAATAAAATACAGTCAGGCCAAATATAAAGATCTACGAAACAATGAAGAAACATACCTTCTACATAATACGTAACAAAACACATCATTATCTGTTAAGCAGCCTATGTGGCAATTAGCGTAAATTCAGTGAATTTTAAATCCTGTAAATACGAAGTGAAAAGAAACATGTTTATAACTACAAACTATATATACAGAGTGTTTAAAAATACGGGGCATAATTTCAGGTATGTATTTCCCACATGTAGACAATCAAAATAGTTCATTACAACATGTGTCCGGAAATGCTTCATTTCCGAGTTATGGCCTTCACAACATTGAAATTCACCGGAACGTTTTTCTTTCCGCAGGTCGTTGTCATTACAGAAGATGTTCAAAATGTCCACCTCCCGCTTGAATACAGACCTCACATCGATCTCTCATTGACCTGCGAACACGATCCCAAACTCCAGGAGTATTGCGTATGTCCTCAGAACATGCCACAATTCGATTCCGAAGGGATTCTAAATCAGGCACCGGAGACGAATAAACCAATGATTTTAAATGGCCCCACAAGTAGAAATCGAGAGGGTTCAGATCAGGTGAGCATGGAGGCCAAGCAACGGGGCCACCTCTACCTATCCATCGATCAGGAAACCTTCGATCCAAGTACCGGCGAGCCGTACGACTGAAGTGTGCAGGAGCGCCATCATGCAAGATGTGAATGTGTTGACGATTGATCAGTGGAGTGTCTTCTAAAACATGAGGTATGGTGTTTTCCAGGAAGTTTGTGTACGCCTGCCCCGTAAGTCTGTTTACAAGTACATGGGGTCCAACTAATCGATCACCAGTGATACCGGCCCACATGTTGAGGGAGAACCGCACCTGGTGATGAGATGGAACAGTTGCACGTGGGTTTTCATACGCCCATACATGCTGATTGTGGAAATTTGTTATGCCATCTCGTGTGAACTGTGCTTCATCTGTAAATAATACTAAGGCAGGAAAGTTCGGATTTACACCACACTGCTGCAAGAACCACTGACAGAACCTAACTCGTGCAGGGTAATCTGCTGGTGACAGGGCCTGTACACGTTCTAATGATAGGGATACAATTGATACTCTTTCAACAGTCTCCAGACAGTCGTATGAGGAACATTGACTTCGTGTGCTGATAGAAAGAGTCATGTTCACAACCTCCAGAATCTCCTCCTGTACTTCTGGAGTTGTAGATCTTGGTCGTCCCCTTCCCAAACCAGGAGAGTTAAATTTTTCCATACTCGCACAGACGGTAATGGAGACGTATAAATGTCTGGACATGGTCGCTGTGGGTACCTCTCCTGGTACAAACGACGAGCCAGCGCAGCATTGCCGTCCGCCTTACCGTACATGAAGTGTATCTCTGCCAGCTCTTGATTTGAATACATGTCGCACAGTCTAACGCCTATACAACACTGAATGTAACCTTCGCCTCGGAATGAACTGTCAGAGTGCCCTCTTAATGTCTCCTTTGACGGCAACGACCTGCGGAAAGAAAAACGTTCCGGTGAATTTCAATGTTGCGAAGGCCATAACTCGGAAATAAAGCATTTCCGGACACATGTTGCAATGAACCATTTTGATTGTCTACATGTGGGAAATACGTACCTGAAATTATGCCCCGTATTTTTTAAACACTCTGTATGAATCTATTGAGACCGCAACGGATCGCTAATTTCAATGAACTAAGTCTTGGATCTTCTGAACCGACTCATGCGATATGCGAGGGGCCTCACTATCTCTCGTGTAGTTCGGATTTGTGCGAGAAGGAACTCGCACCACGCATGGGTCGCGTCGGTTCAGAAACACCAAGGCCTGAGATGGTTAAGGATGACATTGATGATGATGATGATTATTATTATTATTATTATTATTATTATGATACTCATCAAAATAAACAAGTTGTCAGTAATATTAACGCTTGTTCTTTACAAAATACTCTGTATTGTAACATTCATCATTCCAATAATAAATTGACTTTAATTATTTTATTAATAAGAGGTTAGGTACAGCTTACAGCAGTAACATTTTTAGAAATATTCAACATTTTTTTCCTCCATTACTGTCTTGTACAATAATGAAGATTGGTATGTATAAAACACTGTCCTTTTGCTGTATGAAAAAAAAAATAGGATTAAAAAAATATTTATATTTGTTTTTCAAAATTAAAAATGTTAGCAGTTCACTGTGCAATGATGAAGCGTTTTCCTCATAACTCATAAACTTGTTAAATTTTTCATGTTCTCTCTCTTTTATTTTATTACTGAAACTGATGTTTACATATCATGCTCTTTCAACTACATTCCTTAATAAATAATATATTTTCTTTTAATTTTGTGTAATAGAAAATACTGATATTTGACCACTTTTTAAAGTGAATTTATTTTTTATAAGACAGTCTATCAAAGGTAGAGAAGTAAGTGACCTTACACCATACTGTAGATATGGCATGCATAAATAAACACAAAACATTTCATCGCAGAATGTTGGATAGTTTTTTAGTTATGCGGGAAACACTTCAGCACTGCACAGTGAACTGAATTTTGAAAAAAAAAAAAAGTAAATAATTTTTTTAAATCGTAAAAAAATATATATTTTTTTTCATATAGCAGAAGGACAGTGTTTTACACATATTAATTTTAATTATTGTACAAGATACAGTAATGGAGGAAAAAAATGTTGAATATTTACAAAATTTTACTGCTGTAAGCTGTACCTAACCCCTTAAATGATTTATATCCTTGTAAATTGTCACATTATGTCAATAGAAGGAGTCGAAATGATCAGCGTACATATTAAATTGGGTGAGCGTTGTGTTTACGTCTGTAAGCACGAAGTACAGAATTGTATAGCTATGACAGCACGTGTTACAAAAGGGAACAGGGTAAATAGGCGATTGACAGAGAAGGAAGCCAGTCGTGGTGTTATACTTAACTTTAAGAACAACACTCATAACGATATACAGCCTGGTAAGTTGATGAAAGCTAAAATGCTATTTCCAAATTATGGAAACGATACAGAAGCTGCAGTTGCTCCAAGTATTTCTCTTGGCAGAGAATCGGTTATGGACTGGAGAGGAATTAAGCTTGACAACAGAACAGAGATGGCTATGGTCCACAAGAGAAACAACAGAGTCTAACAGGGGAGAAATATGGCAACAAAATGCCGGATCCACATCGCACCCCCAGTAAAATACTAACTTAAGTTATGTCTAAAATCACATAGCCTATCGTCAGCTTAGAGCGTAAACCTGCTAACCGCCAAAAAGAAAATTTTACAAGGGAAGCAAAAAACTAAGTTTAAATTAACGCTGAAACTTTAGGACCAAATCAGAAGTACAGGTGGCATTTTCACCTGTACTTTGGATTTGGTTCTAAAGTTTCAGAGTTAATTTAAACTCAATTTTTTGCTTCCCTTGTAAAATTAACTTTTTGGCGTTTAGCAGGTTTACATTCTAAGCCGACGATATTACTTTCGTAAATTATTTCCAACGCTGTTTTCCTAGTTGGAGACATGAAATAATAATAATAATAATAATAATAATAATAATAATAATTATTATAATAATAAAGGTTTTGGTATCTATTTATTAAATATTTTACTAGGAAATAGCATACCTTTACAAATCACCATTTTCGAGTTACGACAATATTTTACTGGGAGTGCGACATATAGGCTACGTCCATCGACGGAAGATCTAGGCGTGAAATGCAACAGAACCTACTGCAAGCTACAGGACGAAGGATAAGTGATCAAACAATTCCCGATAAGCTTTATGAATATCAGTTCCGATGCAGAAGGCAGAACAAAGTGCAGACACAGACAAATGAGGCGTGTAGTTGCAAAATCAGATACATCACTTTTTTTCGAAATGAATTAATGTTATATTTCATATCTTCATATGATTCTATAACTGCTATAGCACTGTTATGCTCCAAAGCTAGATACATCACATGGATTTGTATGATGAAAAGTAGTATTGGTTGCAAATCCTTGGTTCCTTGCAAACGTTTTTCCTTCATACTGAAAAATTATGTTTTAATGATGTATCTGCTTTTGCAACTAAACGCCTCAATGTATTTTGCTGATCAACATTAGAGAAAAAGTAATGTTCAGTGATGAAACTAATGTAGACTATCTTTATTTGGTAACGATGGTCATGTTAGTGTGTGGGGAAGACCACGGGAAAGAAATACTGAAGCTAAAGTTGCTTCAAATGTTCCTTTTGACAGGATATGGTTTATGGAGTGGGAAGGAATTCAGCCCCTTGGAGCGAGATAATGGTAACCATCAATCTGGTCGTCAGCATGAACTTAGGTCATCATTACTCATAAATAAATTTAAGAAGAATAACAATTTATATAGTCTAACACAACCATGGGGAAAAATGGCCCCGAAGGGCCACTGCACTCAAAGCCGACTTACCTCACTCCACCGACCCTTTCCTCCGCCTGGTGCTTCTCTAGACACGCTTCATTCAGTGGAGGGTATGGCTTCGATCTCATGACATCAGTTTCAGAAAGAGCGGCAGAAAGAATTTTTTGTTACTTACAAAAAGAAGAAAGTCTGTTGCTTAATATGTGGGTTTAAAATTGCGCATATAAAACGCTTCAATATTAAACGCCACTTTAATCGGAAGCATAGGCTAAAGCTAACTTCGGTGATCTTACAAGTATTTATTTACAATTTTAAAAGCTATTTTCGTAATATTTGTGAAAAGATAAAAAACAAGATATGTTTATGGTATTTTCAGGATTTAGATACTTGTTATTTTATTAAGTATCTGGAACTGAACTTATTTAAAACTTTGAGTGCATATTAGGCCTACTTGATGCGTTCTCTTTCCAAGAAAGATTTTCAGAAGAACTGCAATGGACATGGAGATATGTCTGTTCAATAATCCATTTGTATTTGATGTTACCCAAGCATCAGAGCCACTATAGAGATGCAAAAGCGCACGCCACTAAAGTGTTTAGGAAAAAATGGATTAGATCTCTTTAAATACCTACCAGAGGAGCAATTCCCTTATTTGCGCACATTTGCAATGCGTATGGTATCTATGTTTCTCTCAACTTACTGTTGTGAGCTGTTTTTCTTTTCAAAATGAATATGACCAAAATTATCTCCAGGTCTAGGATCACAGACATGCATTTAGTATTACGGTTGAGTTGTTCTATTTTAGAGCCAAATATATCCTTTTTAGTTAATAACAAGAAATTTCGAGGGCAATCAACAACAAACAAAAAAATAAAATAAAATGAAAACCAGCAGTATAGGTCTACAGTAGTATTTCGTTTCATTCATATCTCATGTATTTTGTTTAATATGTTTTAAAGTTAAATGACAGTGGAGCTTAGTTTTACTTTCTTTAGTATTTATAAAAAGAAACAATTGATTTTGTTGATCATTATATTGTGTTTAATATGTTTTCAAGTTAAATGACAATGGAGCTTAGTTACTTTATTAGTTTTAAAAAGAAACAATTTATTATGTTGAGCATTGTATCTTTTAAAATATTGTGCAGTTAAATGACAATGGAGCTTTGCTTTTTTCTTTATTGTTTTAAAAAAAGAAATACTTTCTTATGTCGATCACAAGGCAGTTCAAGAATTTTTTGTGCACATGATAAAGGAGTAGTTATACAATTGAAAAATATATAATTTGCCTAATGACAGTAGGTGGCCGTCATAATTATTGTATGATACGTGTACTTCCTATAAACAAAATACTGTAAAGATTTTGAAACAAGAAATAAGAGCGGAGAAATTACTGATGCGCAAGGTGTGTCGAATCCGCCACTGCACTTGACTTGCAAAACAACTGCTTTACCCCTCGCCTGTCAATCAAACGAATGTGGGGTGAGTAGAAACGTTCCCTCCCTACTTTGCTTATAGTCCCCATAGCTCGTCTCACATGTCTTCCTGGACTTTAGTTATCAGTTCAGACAATACTTGAACATGAAACTTGTTTACTCTTGCTGCAGAAATACTTTTAGAAGCATACTGAAGTAGAAATATAATTGTGGGTTACCATTATCTTGCTCCAAGAGACTGAATTAAGCTTCACAAAAGAACAGAGCTGGTTGTGTCAACAGGAGAAACAACAGAGAGGTCTAACAAGCGAGAGATATGTCAACAAAACGCAGGATTCATATTATGCACGTCCTTTGGCAGAAGATCTTGGCAGCGAATTCATTCTTATGCATGATCATGCTCGTGCTCACGTTGCTGCACCTATGCGGAATTTTCTTGAGCGACATCACATTAATAATGTGGAGTGACCACTATGCAGCCCCGATCTCATATGTGATCATCTTAAGAGGCAAGTTCGGGGGGCATCCAGATCCTTCACAAACACTACAGCAGTTACAGGAAGCCATATTAGATAAGTGGCAACAAATTAATGTGTAGTTTTTAAATTTATTGAGCATGCCCCAACGAATGTAACTCATATTTAGGGACTATACAATAACACATGTTGTACAATATAATTTAAGAAGTCATGAAACTACAGTCTGTGAAAAAGATACAATATCACAAGAATTAAAGAAAGAAAGAAGGAAAAGAAAGAAAGAAAGAAAGAAAGAAAGAAGGAAGGAAAGAAAGAAAGTAAATGAGAACAAATAGTAAGGTAACATAAAGTATTGGGGAGAAAGAGGAAAAAGTTTGTAACCATCAAATAAAAAAATCAACCGAGAACTAAGATAAATAATCTCCCCAAAAATGTTTTTTTAAACAATTCTTAAAATACCGGGAATTTGGTAAAATTTGTATTCAATAAGAATCTGGTTAAAAGTTTATATTAAAAATGCTTAATCTCTTTCGTACCATAAGTTATTGAGCCATGCTGAGAAAAAAATATATATTTTCTTTTCATCTTGTTGAATAAGTATTTATATATGATGTATAACTTTATTAAATTGAAATATAATATTGTTATGTATTAAATTGTTAATAACTTTGTACATGAAAATAGCAGCACCTAATTTCATAATTAATACAACTCGTAGAACGAAAGAAAATTGATATAGATATTTAACTGGAGTCAAGTAATGAAAACCTAATAGATTTCTTAAAACTCAATTTGGAATAATGTGTAAAGGTCTCAAAGCAATTTTCTTGTTATGTCTCCAAATAAATGACATATGCATTAAATGAGAACTCATGAAAGCATAATATTTATTCAAAACACAAGATATAGGCAAAGATCTTTTAAGTCTTTTCAAAATACCAGAAATTGGAGAAATTTTGTTACATACAACCAAATATGCGTAATTCATGTTAAATGTTCATCAACAATCAGGAAGCTCAAATCCTTTGCAAGGGTGCATGCAGAACGAAGTAAAGTCGGGAGGTCCTGTAGTAGATTCGTAAGTTATGACAAATAGATAGAGGTCTACAAGAAAAAAACTGTCGGCCCTTTATTTGAGGTTGAATTTCGACTCTAAATAACCTATGCAGTTGAAATCGTCGTTAAATAAAATTTATATTTAATATTCACATCAATGGTGTCGTCTTGTATTGAAAAATAACAATGATATTACAATAACCTGCAAGGAATTCAATACAGCACATGAAATTTGTCGTCAAATGTAAAAAATAACGATGTCACATTAATATGAAGTGATGTTATGGCATTATACATTCGGTACTGTTAAGTATTGCAAGCATATTATAGATTACAATGATAGTAGCCTACGTGATTTTGGGCAACGCATGAAGGGTGGAAGCAGATGATATTGCTAATACAATACGATGGAGTGATGTTATGATATAATTGAAATGGTGACGTGGAAATTGAAGCATGTAATGAGATCACAATACAATGACCTCATTTTATGACATCACACAAACTTAACACTACGAATAAAGGTGCATGTGAATAATGATTATGTGATCTGAGGTAATTTTCTGACATCACGTTATAGCATAGCCTACAGCTGATTTCATTCCAAGTACAATACAATGGACAGGTAGCTCACTCTGTAAGTAAGTCTATGAAATACAAGGACACTATCTTAACTTCCTTTCGGAAGGAAGCCACATCAATGATTTTTATCGCGTCTAAAATCCCAACTCCCGCCCAAGATCGGGTTTCAGTTCGTAAATATCGAACCTAATGGCAGGCTTGGCAGCTATTACAAAACCGAAGACGACCACATTTATATAACATTGTATAAGTAACGAATATATAGGCCTAAGACAAATCTGTTGTTTGCCTGCTATGACTGGAGTTCCTTTTTCTTTCCTTAAGATTATTACGAGTAAATACACTTTTAACATCTTAGGTTACATAGTATGTGTGGAATCTTTGGGTATTTACCAGTAGGTCATGAAATTCTGTTGTGATTTTCTTTATTTTGCCATTTGTTACAAAATGGCTTGTATTCATTTGTAATCCCTCTAATCGTATTATTGTTATTCATTTTAATGATAAGCTACGTTTGTGGCTCTATCTCAGAAACGAATAGACAGAATTATTATTATTATTATTATTATTATTATTATTATTTTTATTATTATTATTATTATCATCATCATTATTATTATTGTTGTAATTTTAATTATTTTAGGAGATTTAAGGTTTATCACCCCCCCCCCCCTTAAAATTCACTGAACAACAAATTATTACTTTTCGTCTTGCTCCGAAATAAAAATAGATGAATATTACTAATAATTATGTGTGCCCTAAATCTGAATTTAAAATCCAAATTGCACTACTTACCATTTCCCGGGGAAAATTAATTGAATATTTTATGACAAAAGTTATTCGTTTTTAATTTTTTCACTGCTACTGATAAAATTACAACACACTTACTTACTGGCTATTAAGGAACCCGGAGGATCATTGCCGCCCTCACATAAGCTCGCCATTGGTCCCTAATCTAGTCTCTATCATCATATCCCACCTCCCTCAAATCCATTTTAATATTATCTTCCCATCTACGTCTCGGCCTCCCCAAAGGTCTTTTTCCCTCAGGCCTCCCAACTGGATTCGCCCATACGTGCTACATGCCCTGCCCATCTCAAACGTCATTACAACACACTAGGGATTCAAAATTCCTCATAATATTGATAAATGTATACTGGATACAAAAATGATGTTACATAGTTCAAAACACGACAACAATAATAATATTTCAAGCGTATAATGAGAAAAATCTCGGAATTTGAACTTACATTTAAAATAATTTTCTGAATGACTTCTGTTTATAACTAGACCTGGGAATGTATTTTACAAGAAACCAACAATAGTCTTCAAGCATGCTGGATGATGATCTTCGTTTATATCGCCTTTCCATTTCAGATATTTCTTGATGAAATCTTTCCCCATACTCGTCGCTTACCGCTCCAAAGTTGAGAGGAAAGAAATCCAAATGAGAATGTAAAAAGTGTATTTTGAGAGACGTATTACACTCCATTTTGTCATATGCACTTAACATGGTTTCCATAACAAATTCTATGTAGTTCTCAGCCCTAGAATTTCCAAGGAAATTTGAGCAAACGTCTTTGAAAGCGCACCATGCCATTCTTTCTGTAACGGAAAGTTTTTCCTGAAACAAAGAGTAAGCCATAACTTTGTGAACTTGTGGACCGATGAAAATGCCCTCTTTTAATTTGCATTCACTCAAACTGGTAAACTTTTCTTTTAAATACTGAACACCACATCCTTGTTTGTTCATTGCATAGACCTTACTGTTATGAAATTTACTTAATAGAAGGCACCAATATCTGTTTATTTATTAGAAGTACAAAAGAACATGCCAAAACCATAAGAAACCAGGAATAAGTCTTAAACTCATAAAATGCATTAGCTTGTATTTTGGTTTATACCCCCAACCCGCGCCAGATGTTTCCTTGGGGAGCGATTATCGAAAAGTGAAATCACAGTATATCTTAAAAACCTTAAGTGATACGAAAAAAGAGACGTACTGTATTTTCGGATTCAGTGCACATCAAACCATAAGGGACACATTGTTTTAAGTCGGAGCAAAATTCTTGTTGTTCAGTGTTATGTTACTGAAAATAAGGAATGCAATCTGAAATTCAAAAGTGAGAGTTGGAGTGAAGAGGTAGGACAGAAAATTTAATCACCAGTGATTTTGAACTTCCTCCTCGAACACTAAATCAACGTGTTTTCCTCAAAATCGTGTTCTCTGCACATCTAAAATTATTCAAGGTGGAAAATTTTGATATAAACACATGGTATACGTGAGTTTTATAACAATAAATTGTTAAAGAGGAATTATAAAACCCAGAAGTCGTTAAGTCAAATCTTAGACATACCGGTACTTACTACGTCATATCAAAATTCTACTACTGCTACCTATTTGCGTTTGAGTTGCTAGACAACGGACGATTTTTTTTATAAACTGTTGGTATTGTTTCGGAACGCGTTTCAAGAAGCATTTGACTACATTATCTACTTCTGGTGTATACAGTTTCCGAAAAAGAATGGGAACTTTTTGTGCTTTGATAACTTTTAATTGTATTCAGTTAGGAAGTTGACTTTGTTACAAATATTTTCACACAGTATGTAAGTTTTTTTTTTTAACTTTGTTAATAAGTTTCTATATGAACACCATTGTAACGCGGCACACATGTAAACGATATTCTATTTCTGTCCACGTTCGCTGGAACGTGTCCGGTGTGACGGTAGCAATAGCTTCCACTATCCTTTTACGCAAAAGGTTTAAATCACGAAAGTTCACAGCATAAACGATGTTCTTGATATGACCCCAGAAAGAAATCCAGCGGGGTGAGATCTGAACTTCGAGGTGACGGTGCTTTTTGCTTTCCCACAAATTGATGAAAGGTTGTTTTTCAACAGGATGAAGAACCGCCACACGTTGCCTTGAAGGTTAGAAATGTGCTCAACGAAATGTTTCCTAATCAGTGGATTGATAGAGCAGGGCCTATTTCCTGGCTTCACATTTTTCCAGACATGGCTGAACGTTCTGTACTGCCCTCACAAACATATGTCACCCAACCACACTCCTCTCGAATTACCGCTTCTAAAGTAATCACATTAATCAAATCCCGAAGTTTCCTGGCGTACATAATTTCTTTAAGGTATCCCCAAAGAAAAGAAGTACAACAGTGTTAAATCTGGGCTTCTTGCAAGCCACTCGACTTTCTTACGGCATCCGATGACTCGTCCAGGAAACTTATTGAAGTCTCTTACTGGTTTTGTAATCTTCCCTTCACAATTTTCCACCATCTCTGCACCAGAATTAGGGACTGCCACATCTCCATTCGAGCAATTCGGACACGATCATACGAGTACATAGACTGTCTTGTCGCCATTGTTACTGCATCAAGATTTATTTATTTACACAAAACATTTCAAAACCTTTTCCAGTAATTTTTTTTGACTAAATCACTGCCTGCTGGATCGCATCTTATGGCTGCGTAACTGCCTGCTCATTCCTCTCTCTTAGCATAGAGTTCCGCGTGGAGCATTATTATCCAGTTTCGACGCTAGACAGCAGCAAGTAACTGCCGTTGATTTGGCTGTGCTAAGTGTGCAGAGTGAATTATAATTTTTAATTTGAAGTATTAGAAGTAATTACAGTGTATGTAAATAGTTGTTTATTAATTATATGGTTTTTTCTTTAAAATATATTGGAAGTAAGAAATACTAGAGTTGAAATACATTAAATTTAATTCTGTTTTCCACACAGTATTTTTATAGGAGATATAAAACTTGGTTTCCTAAACATAACAATATTAATTAAAATATATTTAGAATTGTGCAAGTTTTTCCTATTAAGATCTTAATTAAGCTAATTTCTTGTCATTTTAAGTGTAACTTACATTATATCATCCGTGGTATTACAGCAACATGAAGTGGAAAGGACCAGAACACAATATCTCGTAAAACACATTGAATTGTAACTTAATATTTCCAAAAGTATGTGGTAAATTATCTGTTTGCAGTATTTTACTCAGCATTACTTTTCGGGAAAGGGAACTATTTTTTTTTTTTTTTTTTTTTTTATGAGCGCAAAATTTTTATCACACTTCGATTGGGCCCTTTTATAGACAGGGAAGTAACTTTCCGGATACTGAACTTAATAAAGCAACAGGCCTAGTGTCAGTATAACGTTTCCGTGGACTGGAAAAAACTGCTATTTTACACGCAGGAAGTTACCACCATACTGTCGTTAATTCCAACCGTGATTTCAAATAATCTCCTATCTCGGTTACAGGCAGCATACATTTCTTTGTAAATATGTTTAAACGTGTTGAAATATTTTATATCAGTTTCAGACATTTTTATTACGTTAATTGATTTTAATAATAATTTTAGTAAACGCCTAAAGCAAGCATAGGGCTACTTGTATAATTGTATTTATATGATACAAACCCGTTAATTACAACTTGTGTTTGGATGTAGCTTAGAAGAAAATTAAGTTTTAAGGTCAGTATTAATATTATTACACATTAAGCACTTCGGAAGGATCCGGACACCCCGGACGATCGTTTTCCTGTGCTTTGCATATAGGCCTACTGATAATGTTAATAGCAATGGCACTACCTGCCACCTAACGGCAAAATAACTTTTTTTTTTTCATTACTCGAACATAAACGCTGATTGAGCAAACAGAGTAAGTAGTCATAAGATGCGATTCAGCAGACAGTGGACTAAATACACACGTTTCGGACTGCACTGAGAATAAAATTAAATTAAAGCTTCACCTCTGCTTCAAATGGTATGGAACACAGTACATTTTAGCGGTAGAATGGTCACTTAACCTGACTGTTTACGCTACTACAGTGCAATAAAAAGTTGGATATAGGTAAATATGGGTGGCCCCTATATAGTCACAGTCGGAACCAGCGACAAACCTACCATAGCGAAAAATCACAGGTTACCAAATCACAGTCTGGAGAGGTGTGACATCGTCTAATCTGCCAAATGTATTATATTTTGTGCCTTCGTTGAGCAGTCTTGTAGCAGGGAGGCAGTTAAACTCTTGCAGCTCGTAGAACAGCACTAAAACGATGTCGGCGAGGTCAGTGCAAATTTGTCGAGGCGACAAGGACGTCATAGTGGCGGTGATTGATGACGTGTAGAACGCTCCAATAATGCGCTCCAGTGTTTATCACATTCTGCTCCATATCTGATCTAATTACAATGGCGTAAATCTTATCATCCCGTCTGGCTCATTGCCACTAATACGATGCACGATGGATATGGCGTACGTTGATTGTGCCACACTGTGAGCAGCAACCAAGGTCAAGATGTTTTGACCCCAAGATGACCAAGTCGACTCAGTGGCGGGTACGCTCAGGCTGTTGAAGACTAACTTCGTACTTTAATCTTAACAGCAAGGAAGGTGAAGATTTGATTAGAAGCGAGAATAGTACATAATAATAATAATAATAATAATAATAATAATAATAATAATAATAATACAATCATTTTGAATTAACTTAAAAGTTCCTGTAAATGTTAATGATCTGTAAAGATGTTATGATCTTAAATTGTTAATTTAACATTAAGGCGAAGGGCTACTGAAAATAATCGGATTTTGACACATTTTATAATTGAAGGGCTTAGTGGAAGAAGGGGGTATCCCTCAAAAGTATGTTTTTGAGATATTTAGCATTTTGTTAGATTCTCTGTAACTTAAGGAAAATAATAAGAATCACAAAGTCTTTTGGGTAATGTGTTAGATAGATATTGCACTAACTTTCTGCAAATGTAGAGCATAATATCTTGATTATTATTATAGGAAAATTTCACTTATGATAAACTATTTTTTACAACAAAGAATGAAACAAACTTTGAAAGACATTAATCAAAATATACTTAAATAAGATTCATTTGTTTGTTTGTTGAGTCAACTGTCTGAAGACAGGTCTGAACCTCATTAGTGATACCAACAAGGCACCACTTATGAGGCAACTAGATCAGGAGGTAATGGGTTATGATCATTGATCTCTATTTCACATCCATTATCTGATTTCAAATTTAAATAAAAGTTGTGATGAATTGGAGGTATGAACTTTAATATGGACGATATGTCAGGACGCTAAGCAGCTTTTATGGGCATTCCATTGGGGTTCTTTGGTTCCATAACTGTGCCTTTTATACAGGGTGTTAAAAATATCCAATATTTTAGGAGGTGCTAGTATGCATCAAAAGAAGTAAATAATGTCTAATAAATATGGGTCCTACTACATATAGCCTACTTTCAGAGATCTGAACACTTCTTCATAGGAGGTGCTTAATCTGACATCCATTCATGGCAATGCATTCCTCTGCCCTTTGGCGTAAGGAATCACGCACTCTTGAAATTGACCTGGTTCCCTCATGTGTCCCCATAACCAAAAGTCCAGGGGATTTAGGTTTGAGAAACGAGCAGGTCAAAGTGTGGGGCTTCCCCGACCATTGTAGTGGTCCTGAAATGTCAATGTCAGGTGTTCACACACATTGCGGAGAAAATGTTCTGGTGCGCCATCGTGTATGAACCACATCTGTGTCCCCATAACCAAAAGTCTAGAGGATTTAGGTTTGGGGAACGAGTAGGCCAAGGTGTGGGGCTTCCCCGACCACTGCAGTGGTCCTGAAATGTCAACGTCAGGTGTTCACGCACATTGTGGAGAAAATGTGTTGGTGCGCCATCGTGTGTGAACCACATCTGTAGTCCTGCTGACATGACACATTCTCCAGCAAGGCTGGCAATAAGTTAATAAGAAAGTCCTAAAAGTGGTCCTGAAATGTCAACGTCAGGTGTTCACGCACATTGCGGAGAAAATGTGCTGGTGCGCCATCATATATGATCCACATCTGTGTACCCATAACCAAACGTCTAGGGGATTTAGGTTTAGGGAACGAGCAGGCCAAGGTGTGGGGCTTCCCCGACCATTGCAGTGGTCCTGAAATGTCAACATCAGGTGTTCACGCACATTGCGGAGAAAATGTGCTGGTGCGCCATCATGTGTAAACCACATCTGTGTCCCCATAACAAAACGTCTAGGGGATTTAGGTTTGGGGAACGACCAGGCCAAAGTGTGGGGCTTCCCCGACCACTGCAGTGGTCCTGAAATGTCAACGTCAGGTGTTCACGCACATTGTGGAGAAAATGTGTTGGTGCGCCATCGTGTGTGAACCACATCTGTAGTCCTGCTGACATGACACATTCTCCAGCAAGGCTGGCAATAAGTTAATAAGAAAGTCCTAAAAGTCTCTGTGGTAGCACGTATGGCCCTATGCCCATACGTTGATTGTAAATCGGTGCTGATGCCTCGTTCCTTCAACTGCATGGGGATTTTCATCAGCCCACACATGCTGATTACAAAAATGCACAACAGCATCTCTGCTGAACCCCGCTCATATCCGCAACCAGACTTTTGTTTTCAGTATTCCTTGCGACATATCATTATTCCGTGCCAAATGTGTCAACTACGGTGTGATTTTCTGGTAGTCTGCTGTATTGTAGGACAGAGAAATGCATTGCCATGAATGGACGTCACATTGAGCACCTATTATGAACAAGTGTTCAGATCTCAGAACGTAAGTTATGTGTTGTAAGACCCATGTTTAGACATTATTTTCTTATTTTGATGCATACTATCACCTCCTAAAATATTAGACACTTTTTAACACCCTGTATTTGGTGGCTTTTCTTTCCCTGTTGTATGTTAGTGAACACTTTAGCAGACATTACTTTGTCTGTGCGTGTAATATATTCTTGCCCATTGTTTCGCGCCTTCATTCTGCTGTTGTCTTTCCATTTTTTGGATTTCTTTTCCTCTTTTTGCTATTATTTGTCTTATTTTCACTATTTCGTTACTTACAAAAACATTAGTACGGTCAACATCCGCCTTGCTGCTTGGAAACTTATTGTATCAAAGCAGTTTTCCCATTGGTCAGTTAGGTAAACAGCTTGCCATTCAGAACCAAGGTTTCAAAGAACTGTGGGATACCTCCTTATTCCATTCAGAATTCTGATACAACTTACAAAGCCCTTTCATATGTTCATATTTATTTTAAAATGGGGCTTTCCCTTACTTAATTAGCACACTAAACTAACAGTAGATGGACTCAGCTTTCATAATATGGATTTAGTTCATTTTTTACCAAAATGTGGGATACCCCCTTATTCCACTAACCCCTTCAATTGTTTATTTTTCAGCGCTAATAATGTATGGTTTTATGAAAATGTCAGTATCTTAATTGCAAGTTACATAAATAATAAAGGTTAAGTAACGTATGAGTTATGTGTAATCAAAGTTTAAATTTAATTATCTCAAAAAAAATTCTACCTTTTCAACCACAAATATTCATTTTATTTCTCAGGGGTTAAAGCTAGAGTGATGAAACTTGACATTCTTATTCATTATTATTTCTGTTGTCAAATGGAGCATTTGATTGGCTGTATTCATGATATACGTAAAGATTAATTTTTGGACCTACAGAATATAACTGTTATGGTAACAAATTGTCAACGGCACTTGACTCGATATACATATTTAAAGAAACAAATATCAAGAGTCCTTCAATAACTGTCTATTAAAATTACAAAATATTACATAGGTTACATGAACATATTCTGACTAGCGCTTTCGCTATAATAATAGCATCTTCAGGTCAGACTTTTGCGATGTTATGCTTTTCATATAAAGACATGGATAGACAAGTAACGTCGAAAAGTGTTAAAGTACATGACGTAAAAATATGAAAATATAAAAATACAATGATAAGAGAAATAAAAAGACTTATGAACAGTCTGAAATATATATATATATATATATATATATATATATATATATATATATATGGTAGTAAAACCTTCATGAGGTCTCAAAAAATACATAAAAGTATTTGACATGTGTGCAGGTGATGGATCACAATTTGGTAAAAAATATGCAGCTTAAAATAGCGACACAGACAATAAAAAGTATAAATTAAAATATTGCTTTGGATCAGTCACCACGACGTAGCAGCACATTGTAAAATCTGCAAAAATCAATAATAAGTATTTAGTAAGGGATCAGTGTAGGACCAGAAAAAGAAGTGAGTTGACGATAAAATACTTACAAGGTCTTTGGTCTTGGCGTAATAAAAGAAAATGATGTTGTCTGGTCTGTGGCGTGGTGGTGACTGGTGCAATGACACGGTATGAGAGACACGTCATGACGTAAGTGGAGGGGGGTACGTGCCGCAGTGAGAAGAGTTTCTATTGGCTAATTTAAATAAGGGGTTACCGGAACTAGGTAATTGTTCATTAATTAGTGGAACTGTATTATTAAGCGATTTAGCTATGTAAAATTCTTCAGCAACTAAATTAAAAGTTCCATTACTGATGGGTTTTAAAATCTGTAAAGCGTCGGACATATTTTGAAGCTCGTGGCCGTTCTCAATCAAATGGGTTGCGAATTTGGATTTATTACGATTGTGACGAAAATCTGCTTTATGTTCAGAATATCTAGTCCTAAAATTCCTTTTGGTTTGGCCAATATACTTTTTTGGGCAATTCTTACAATGCAGCATGTACACTCCACCACTAGCATATTTATCAAAGTTACAAATATTGTTTGAAATAACATTATTAAGTTTATTACCTGTTCTAAAAGAGACCTTTACATTTTCTTTTTTGAAAAAATTATGCAACTTGTATGATACATTATTATAAAAAGACATTGTGTTCCAATATTTAGATTTTTTAGTATCAGTAAAGGGCGTGAGCGTAATATCTGAATTCTTGTGTAAATGAGACTTTCTTTTAGAAAGAAGTTTATCTATCAATTTTTTGTTGAATCCATTTTCTATTGCAAGTCCTACTATATATTTATATTCTTTTAAATAATTTTTCTTGGAAAGAGGGACATATAGCAATCTATCAATTAAGAAAACGAAAGTACTATGCTTATGAGACTGGGGATGGCTGGATTGACAGTGAATAGTATGGGTAGTGTTTGTGGGTTTTCTAAAGATATCATAATCAAAACTTTTATGTTTTCTGATAATTTTCAAGTCTAAGAAATTTATAGATTTGTTACATTCAACTTCTATGGTGAATTTTAAGTTAGGATGTAAACTATTGAAAGATTGCAAGATACCTTCATGGGTGTCAGCATGACTCTCAAAAACTAACAAGGTGTCGTCAACATATCTATTGTAAGAAATGATGTTGTGTTTAGCAGCAAGTTTTTCGATATGTTTGTCTTCCAAGCTCTGTAGAAATACGTCGGCTAAAAAACCGGAAAGAGAGTCACCCATTGCTACACCTCGAGTTTGTAAGAAATATTTATTGTCGAAACGGAAGTAATTTTGTTTAGTGCAAACAGAAAGCAACTGCATTAGTTGATTGATGATTTTTTCTTCGGTGTTAAGTTTGCGCAATTTCTCTGAAATTATCTTTAAAGTTTCATCAAGTGGTATATTCGTATATAAATTTTCGATGTCCAAAGAGACAAGTTTAGTGGATTTATTAATACTTAAACGTTGCAATCTTTCAATAAGTTGTTGGGAATTATTCAATGAATACCTATTATCCATCTTAAGTATTTCTTTCAAATATTTCAACAAAAATTTATTAATTTTGTGGTTAGGTGAATTTACGCTATTGACAACCGGACGCATAGATAAATCCTTTTTATGGGTTTTTGGTAAAGCTTTGAGGGTTGGTAGACTAGGATTTTTAGCAATATATTTGTGTGCATCTCTCTCATTTATGATATCCGGAGCAGATTTTATGGCTGATTTTATAGATTTCTGGAGTTTATCAATGGGGTTAGAACTAATTTCTTCGATATTATTTTTAGCGATGAATTCATATGTTTTATTAACGTAATCAGGTTTTTCCATGATCACAACGGCATTGCCCTTATCAGCTTTAGTGTGGACCAAATTATTATGTTTGAGTTTTTTATTAAGTGCAGTAATTTTCTGATGGATTAATTTGGCTTCTTTAAATTGTCGTTTTGTATTACGATCATTTTGGAAATTCTGAATGATCTTAGAGGTATGGTATCTCAGATAATCTTTACAATTATGTTCACTATTTTGAATGACATGTTCAGTCTCTATGATCAAATTATCAATAGTATTGTCCAAATTGTGTGGAGGGTAATTAAACTTGTAACCTTTGTTAAGAATGTCCAATTCATCAATAGAGAAAGCTGCATTGGAAAGATTAATGGTTCTTTGTGCCGTATGAGTATTCACATTGTGAACAACTTCATTTTGTTTTAACAACGAATCCAGCTTATTACGTAAAACGTCATGCTTTTTTGCCATAATGATCTCAAGTTTTTCAGAAAGGTGGTATTGAATAAGGTCCCATATGGGTCCAAAATATTGTGCAGCTGCAAGGTGTGTTTGATATAGCTTTCTATTCAAGTACTCTTTCTTACAATATAAGAATTTAATTTCATTATTAATACGTAATATTTGTGCTTGCTCTTTTGTTCTTTTAGAAGCAAAGTTGTTAGCTTTTATATGAATAGTAGCATATTTAGGAATCACCCTGTGAGCTAAACATTGTTTGTTAAACTTAATATTTGCTATTGTATTATATAATTTAGTCTTTATATTCAAGCAAGCGTGAAATGTTTTTGCCTGAATGGCATTACAAAATTTGAAAGGCATGTTGGTCCGACAAGTTAACAAATTTAAAGAAACAAATAACAAGAGTCCTTCAATAAGTGTCTATTAAAATTACAAAATATTACATAGGTTACATGAACATATTCTGACTAGCGCTTTCGCTATAATAATAGCATCTTCAGGTCAGACTTTTGCGATGTTCTGCTTTTCATATAAAGACATGGATAGACAAGTAACGCCACAGACCAGACAACATCATTTTCTTTTATTACGCCAAGACCAAAGACCTTGTAAGTATTTTATCGTCAACTCACTTCTTTTTCTGGTCCTACACTGATCCCTTACTAAATACTTATTATTGATTTTTGCAGATTTTACAATGTGCTGCTACGTCGTGGTGACTGATCCAAAGCAATATTTTAATTTATACTTTTTATTGTCTGTGTCGCTATTTTAAGCTGCATATTTTTTACCAAATTGTGATCCATCACCTGCACACATGTCAAATACTTTTATGTATTTTTTGAGACCTCATGAAGGTTTTACTACCATATATATATATATATATATATATATATATATATATATATATATATATATATATATATTTCAGACTGTTCATAAGTCTTTTTATTTCTCTTATCATTGTATTTTTATATTTTCATATTTTTACGTCATGTACTTTAACACTTTTCGACGTTACTTGTCTATCCATGTCTTTATATGAAAAGCATAACATCGCAAAAGTCTGACCTGAAGATGCTATTATTATAGCGAAAGCGCTAGTCAGAATATGTTCATGTAACCTATGTAATATTTTGTAATTTTAATAGACACTTATTGAAGGACTCTTGTTATTTGTTTCTTTAAATTTGTTAACTTGTCGGACCAACATGCCTTTCAAATTTTGTAATGCCATTCAGGCAAAAACATTTCACGCTTGCTTGAATATAAAGACTAAATTATATAATACAATAGCAAATATTAAGTTTAACAAACAATGTTTAGCTCACAGGGTGATTCCTAAATATGCTACTATTCATATAAAAGCTAACAACTTTGCTTCTAAAAGAACAAAAGAGCAAGCACAAATATTACGTATTAATAATGAAATTAAATTCTTATATTGTAAGAAAGAGTACTTGAATAGAAAGCTATATCAAACACACCTTGCAGCTGCACAATATTTTGGACCCATATGGGACCTTATTCAATACCACCTTTCTGAAAAACTTGAGATCATTATGGCAAAAAAGCATGACGTTTTACGTAATAAGCTGGATTCGTTGTTAAAACAAAATGAAGTTGTTCACAATGTGAATACTCATACGGCACAAAGAACCATTAATCTTTCCAATGTAGCTTTCTCTATTGATGAATTGGACATTCTTAACAAAGGTTACAAGGTTAATTACCCTCCACACAATTTGGACAATACTATTGATAATTTGATCATAGAGACTGAACATGTCATTCAAAATTGTGAACATAATTGTAAAGATTATCTGAGATATCATACCTCTAAGATCATTCAGAATTTCCAAAATGATCGTAATACAAAACGACAATTTAAAGAAGCCAAATTAATCCATCAGAAAATTACTGCACTTAATAAAAAACTCAAACATAATAATTTGGTCCACACTAAAGCTGATAAGGGCAATGCCGTTGTGATCATGGAAAAACCTGATTACGTTAATAAAACATATGAATTCATCGCTAAAAATAATATCGAAGAAATTAGTTCTAACCCCATTGATAAACTCCAGAAATCTATAAAATCAGCCATAAAATCTGCTCCGGATATCATAAATGAGAGAGATGCACACAAATATATTGCTAAAAATCCTAGTCTACCAACCCTCAAAGCTTTACCAAAAACCCATAAAAAGGATTTATCTATGCGTCCGGTTGTCAATAGCGTAAATTCACCTAACCACAAAATTAATAAATTTTTGTTGAAATATTTGAAAGAAATACTTAAGATGGATAATAGGTATTCATTGAATAATTCCCAACAACGTATTGAAAGATTGCAACGTTTAAGTATTAATAAATCCACTAAACTTGTCTCTTCGGACATCGAAAATTTATATACGAATATACCACTTGATGAAACTTTAAAGATAATTTCAGAGAAATTGCGCAAACTTAACACCGAAGAAAAAATCATCAATCAACTAATGCAGTTGCTTTCTGTTTGCACTAAACAAAATTACTTCCGTTTCGACAATAAATATTTCTTACAAACTCGAGGTGTAGCAATGGGTGACTCTCTTTCCGGTTTTTTAGCCGACGTATTTCTACAGAGCTTGGAAGACAAACATATCGAAAAACTTGCTGCTAAACACAACATCATTTCTTACAATAGATATGTTGACGACACCTTGTTAGTTTTTGAGAGTCATGCTGACACCCATGAAGGTATCTTGCAATCTTTCAATAGTTTACATCCTAACTTAAAATTCACCATAGAAGTTGAATGTAACAAATCTATAAATTTCTTAGACTTGAAAATTATCAGAAAACATAAAAGTTTTGATTATGATATCTTTAGAAAACCCACAAACACTACCCATACTATTCACTGTCAATCCAGCCATCCCCAGTCTCATAAGCATAGTACTTTCGTTTTCTTAATTGATAGATTGCTATATGTCCCTCTTTCCAAGAAAAATTATTTAAAAGAATATAAATATATAGTAGGACTTGCAATAGAAAATGGATTCAACAAAAAATTGATAGATAAACTTCTTTCTAAAAGAAAGTCTCATTTACACAAGAATTCAGATATTACGCTCACGCCCTTTACTGATACTAAAAAATCTAAATATTGGAACACAATGTCTTTTTATAATAATGTATCATACAAGTTGCATAATTTTTTCAAAAAAGAAAATGTAAAGGTCTCTTTTAGAACAGGTAATAAACTTAATAATGTTATTTCAAACAATATTTGTAACTTTGATAAATATGCTAGTGGTGGAGTGTACATGCTGCATTGTAAGAATTGCCCAAAAAAGTATATTGGCCAAACCAAAAGGAATTTTAGGACTAGATATTCTGAACATAAAGCAGATTTTCGTCACAATCGTAATAAATCCAAATTCGCAACCCATTTGATTGAGAACGGCCACGAGCTTCAAAATATGTCCGACGCTTTACAGATTTTAAAACCCATCAGTAATGGAACTTTTAATTTAGTTGCTGAAGAATTTTACATAGCTAAATCGCTTAATAATACAGTTCCACTAATTAATGAACAATTACCTAGTTCCGGTAACCCCTTATTTAAATTAGCCAATAGAAACTCTTCTCACTGCGGCACGTACCCCCCTCCACTTACGTCATGACGTGTCTCTCATACCGTGTCATTGCACCAGTCACCACCACGCCACAGACCAGACAACATCATTTTCTTTTATTACGCCAAGACCAAAGACCTTGTAAGTATTTTATCGTCAACTCACTTCTTTTTCTGGTCCTACACTGATCCCTTACTAAATACTTATTATTGATTTTTGCAGATTTTACAATGTGCTGCTACGTCGTGGTGACTGATCCAAAGCAATATTTTAATTTATACTTTTTATTGTCTGTGTCGCTATTTTAAGCTGCATATTTTTTACCAAATTGTGATCCATCACCTGCACACATGTCAAATACTTTTATGTATTTTTTGAGACCTCATGAAGGTTTTACTACCATATATATATATATATATATATATATATATATATATATATATATATATATATATATATTTCAGACTGTTCATAAGTCTTTTTATTTCTCTTATCATTGTATTTTTATATTTTCATATTTTTACGTCATGTACTTTAACACTTTTCGACGTTACTTGTCTATCCATGTCTTTATATGAAAAGCATAACATCGCAAAAGTCTGACCTGAAGATGCTATTATTATAGCGAAAGCGCTAGTCAGAATATGTTCATGTAACCTATGTAATATTTTGTAATTTTAATAGACAGTTATTGAAGGACTCTTGATATTTGTTTCTTTAAATTTGTTAACTTGTCGGACCAACATGCCTTTCAAATTTCGATATACATATGTCAACATATATGTCGGGCATGGAGTAAGGCCACAAAGGGAAAAACACTAGAGGAGAGGGATTCGATGCGGTGCTGTAGATTGAACTTCGGCATAGCTCAATAGTTAAAGCGCTTGGTACGTAGAACTAAGGGCCTGGGTTCGATCCCCGACGCCGGCAGGAGCGAATTTTTCTCCTCTAATAACAACTGTATTCATGATTTGTATTGCTAGAGAATTATACGTAAAGCAGTATTATTTTTTATTAATGTTCGAATATTGAAGAAATTATATATATATTTACATGAACAAATTAGAATGGGGCATTACTAATGCTCCATTGGACAATATACAGTGTTATCTTTAAGAAAAAATTACATTAAAATAATAATTCTTTTAGAAATAGGATTTACACTAAGAAAATTAAACAACAAAATAAGTTTAATTAAAAGAAGTGTTTATGAGAAAAGATTGAAATTTACAAAGTGTGATTATGATACCGATATGCATATTCAGCAATAAATGTCAACTCTGTAGCTAAAAAATTGTGAATTTTACAAATTTCAATAGCACACCGCCTTAAAATTCATTACAGTAAATCGCGAAAGTTTCTGTTACTTTGAGTCTTCAATTTCATTTTTCCCTCTTAATGCCAATACGAGTGCACCTTACTTAGTATCTTACTTAAAAATGGCTTTTAGAGAACTCGGAGGTTCATTGCCGCCCTCACATAAGCCCGCGATCGGTTCCTATCCTGAGCAAGATTAATCCAGTCTCTAGCATCATATCTCACCTCCCTCAAATCAATTTTTATATTATCCTCCCATTTATGTCTCGGCCTCCTCAAAAGGTCTTTTTGCCACAGATCTTCCAACTAACACTCTATATGCATTTCTGGATTCGCCCATACGTACTACATGCCCTGCCCATCTCAAACGTCTGAATTTAATATTCTTAATTGTGTTAGGTCAAGAATACAATACGTGCAGTTCTGTGTTGTGTAAATTATATTTAACGGCGCTCCCAACTGTTGAGGTTATATCAGCGTCGCCGCGCGCCAGTGTGCCGGAATATTGTTCTTTTATATGCCAGTAAATCTAAAGACAAGATCCTGTTGCATTTAAGCACACTTAAATCCCATCGACCTGGGCCGAGATCAAACCCGCAAACTCGGGCAGAGAAGTTCGTTGTGTGACTTTTTCCATTCTCCTGCTTACTCATAGAGCGTACTGTTCAAACTCCTCCCCCTCCCAGCAAGACTCTTGGGCGAGTCCATGTAAGTGGATGCCAATTCATCTTTCGCGCAGGTGCCACGAGTTTGCTATCGGGCTCTACTTATAGTATACCCAAAGTACTGGATGAACAGTATAGAGCAGAATAGAAGCCTCGCGCGGCCTTGAGTCCCCCACCTCCGCGCGCATAGCCGGCCGACTAGCCGTAAAACCTGTTCTCCTGTACAGTATACTGTGCACCCAGTATTTGAAGCTGTCCACTTGTTCCACTGCCTCATTTCGAATTCGCACATTTACCAGCTTTATTTTTCTTCCTATGACCATGGTACCGAGATATAATTTATACACAAAAATGTAATGCACGTTTAATATTTATTTCGGGTTTTATTTTAGGTCAAATGTGAAAAAAAAAATCGATTTGGAGCTTTATCGGAAAATATTATGCCCACTGAAAAATATAACAATAAAATCACTACTTGTACTATTCAACCATTCCTGCGTACGAACGAAAGCAACAGGAAATTTTGCTAGGATCTGTGCCATGACAGAAATAGAACAAACTTTGTTGTGGATGTAAATCCAACTCTGTGTCTGCAGACTGCGAAGCTCGAGGCTCTATGATGATATAAATGTTTATACTGTTGTTAAAGAAGTCAGCGCATTGGCTCTGTAAACAGCTTGTTCTTAAAGATTCGAATGTGTAACTTTTGTTAACACAACAATCATTCTACTCACGTAAGAAGATGAGATCCTATAATGGGTGTGCTGCGAAACTTGGTACAAAGAAGTTAAACATCACAGCAAAGAAGAAACAGCCGCCCGCTTTTCTCCACAGCAATACTTCACGTGTCCTCACAATGTGACGTGGATATTCAACGACGCACGCGGTAATTGGCAATTCCTCCAGCAGTATTGTGCTGCAGCCAGTCTAAGCCCCGGCAGTGTAATTTATAATACAGTCCTCTTTCTAGCTTATAGTTCTTTCAGACCTTCGTCTGTACAATTTAGAAATGGGAAACATAACCATAGAAAATTATATTAGTGTAGTAAACACGTCTGCTGCCTTCCTGCAATCGGCTTTATCTAACTGTAAGAGAAATGTTCCAACTCTAGTGCCGAAATAAAGTTCAGAGTGAGCTAATTATTGTGCTGGTCCAGTATGGCATTCTTAATACTCACTATTACAGGCCACATTTGTTCCCAGACAGCATATAGGATAAAATATTCTTAAATATTTATACCAAAGGGATATGTTTTGACAAGTACGCTATAGACGATGATTTTTCTGGTATGTCACTGTACATACAAACAGATATTATGATTAAAAAATGTGTTATAACCATATTTTCCCTATTTCTACAAGGAAAAGCACAATTTCACTGGCAATTGTCCTTAATAACAGGCATGTCAAAGTGCGCCAAGGATGGCATTTGCCATTGCCGTAGTTCGATTCTTCTACAGTGACCAGACGATTTACAGTTCAGCTAACAGTTCGTTTGTTCGAAGTTAAGTTGCTAGTCTCTTGTCATAGTGAACATACTAAACGCGTTGGTTGTATTATGTTTCGGAAGATACAAAGTTTTTTTTGTTGTTTTACTATTGAATGTGTTTACTTTTTAAAGTGTATCATTAGTGTAATATTATAATACAGTTTTCTAGTGGAAGCAAAAAGTACAACTTTGATAATTTGTGAATACCGCAATTTTTAATTTTCTTTTTGTTTTGTTTTTTTTTTTCTTTTAGTTTTCAAGAGCAATATGTGCTGTACAATACTTACGCACTAATAAGATATTTTCTTGTGCAATTTTTGAAGTGTGAGACAATATAATATCAGTGATTTCAAAAATCGAATGTTTAATTAACCTGTTCTCCATAGTTCAAAATATTAAAAATATGAATAGTTTAGAATGCATTATTCATTATGTGAGGGGGGAAATAATATATTAAGTAGAATTAATTAAATATTTTACAATAAGCAAGTTTAATATTATAGTTTCGCTGTAAGAAGCTTTTAAGAATCTATTTCAATAACAACATATAGTAGGCCTATACAGAGTTCTGGATTTTAAATATAGTATCTCACGTTTAACATTTAGCGTAAGAACGTTGTAATATATGTAAGTATCCAAAGGTTGTAGTTTGTAGTAAATTATTTTTTATAGGGCACAGCTGCTACAATTGCCACGACACGCCTCTCGTAAAGGCCAGTGACCTTGACAAGACTGGTTTAGAAACTGAAGTCTACAAACAGAACAGAACAGAAATTTGTTTCATCTAGTAGAAGAAAATCGCACTCGGTTCAGAACAATAAAATTGCCAAATAGATTCTTTTCTGATTCTGTAACATGTGGTACTAGCAAAGCCATAGACACAGAAGAAAATTTCTAGACGACCTCCATTGCATACTATAACAGAGGAAACTTAATTGGCAATATTTTTATTGTTTATTGTAATACTCGTATTACATGTATCTTTACTTGGTAACAGTTTATCTGCAAGAATGTTCATTTGAGATTAATATTATTATATCCAATATTATCGAACATTTCGCAAAAATATATACAGGAGGCTATATACAGTGTATAAGGTTTGGAATAGAGACCCGCAAAACAGCGCATACAACCGGTTTAGATTCGACCCCGGTCGGAGCTACAACCGGCTAGGATGAACATCGGACCGGATACTCGGTTGTCGAGCGGTTACGCCTGATGTATTGCAGAGTAGACAGAACACCAGGCGCATTTACATGAAACTGACGTTTTTCGAGTACACAACAGGAGTAACAATTGAAGGAAATTTACGTTGTCTTATTGAAAAAAGTGTTTGCAAGTACTCTTACAGTTCATTCGACACTATAACACATATATTTTCTTTATTATTCTGAACTTGCGGTAACTTTATAAGTATCGTTTATATTTTAAACTTTTAGAGTTTTACTAATGAAAGCTGCTTATAGATATGTTAAACAATGTTATAGTTTTTCACAGAAGAAGACGTGCACAAGCCATGTATTTTTTTTCTTACCAATAAACGCTATATAACTGGCGTTTTTCTATACCAGTGTTAAACGGTATACGTCATAACTTCATTTGATTACGTCGTAACTATTTCTAGTCACAAATTGACTGAATCTTGTTCGATTTGTATAACCCAATAATCGATATTACGTAAGTTCGTGTAAGATCGCGAATTCTTTATAACACAGATCTCACACAGAAAGAAATGGTAAGGAGGAAGAAAATACGATCTCCAAATAACACCAGGTACATTTCATCATACAATAACTCTTTAACATTTTCTCAGTATACAAACAGAGTAATAATATTGAAGGATATTTGAGGGGTTTGGTGCAAGAACCTGATAAGTCCAGAAAAACACTTTTGGAGTAAATGCTAAAATAAAGATTTTGTCATCCACTGAAGGCATGTATTTTTAGGAATTGTACAAATGTAATGGTACTGAACGATTTCTGTATGTTTTTTTTTTTTGTTATATATGAATATCAATTATAAAATTATAGATGTGCATTTTAAAATTAATTATATATTTATTTGGACTTATCTGGGTTTTGCACCAAACATTTAAAATCTGACATATGATTTGGGAAAGACCATTATTATCTAAATAAATATCATGAAAAACAATATATGAACAATGCAAGATCATTATTTTGTTATTAACTATTAATAATCTTACAATATCTTTTACATGTGAATCATATTATACTGCAAAAGTGCAAATTTTTGCATTTATAAAAAGTTCTGTTCAATTTTGAAATATTTAAGTGTACAAATGCCAAGAGAATAGTTATCAAACTACATTGTTTACATTCTCAATAAATTCTGTTGAACTGAATGATTAAATTATTATGTATGGTTTCATGCTATATTTAAATACTTACAATAATAATAATAATAATAATAATAATAATAATAATAATAATAATAATAATAATAATAATAATAATAATCATCGTCGTCGTCGTCGTCCACACCTTTGGAGTAACAGTTAGCGTGTCTAGCAGCGAAACCAGGTGGTCCGGATTCGATTCCCGGTCGGGAGAAGTTACCTGGTTGAGGTTTTTTCCGGGGTTTTCCCTCAATCCAATATGAGCAAATGCTGGGTAACTTTCGGTGTTGGACCCCGGACTCATTTCACTGGCATTATCACCTTCATCTCATTCAGACGCTAAATAACCTAAGCTGTTGATAAAGCGTTGTAAAATAACCTACTGAAATTAAAAAATAATAATCATCGTAAATTTATCAGAATACCAGAACGTATAAAACTGGTAATACTGTACAGAAATAAATATAGTACATTAAAATATAAAAGGAAACAGAATTTAGTAGAAAGAAAGATGCATTATATAAAGATAATACCAGTAGGCCTATTGTATTTAGTAGGTTATTCAATGTTAGTAACAAGTTAATGAAAATATTGTGCGTTAACTTGATACCGGTAATCAAATAGAGAAAACAGGAAATAAAATTAATTGAAATACAGCATCCACTCTAAGTCTTTAACTTCTTATTCAGAATCATCTGAGCTATGTTCACTAGCTTCATTGGCACTACCTTGAGAATGATACATTTTCTCGTAGAACCCCATGTCTGCTGAAGCAATGTACAGTATATCATTGCCAGTTTCATCACATCTTCATATTTTTAGCCCTTTAAACAGGCAATGACCCATTGTACAATAATATCTCTGGAAACCAAGCTCTCTGTTGGTTGTTTTCTTCAGAAAACTGAACCCTGAAAAAACAGTTGCCTATTGATGTTGGCTGACTTTCAATATATATTTGTGCTGGGAACTGTATTTAAATACTTTATATTGAGATTTTATATTGAAATTCTTGTTTTCATATTTCCTTTAAACAAAGGTTTGAAATGGTATCTGAAGATTTGAACATGGTTTGTGTGACAGGAACAACTGTAAATAACGTAGATGATTTCCTGGGAAGTGATTGACATTCTTCAGGACTAATCAATCCAGTTATATGCCTTTTATTCATTTCAGTAATGCCAAAGTCCCTGTCACATAACTTGTATGCATATGAGAAGTTACGAACCCCTGAATCTTCACCTTTTCTAGGCCTTCGTCGTTGAATAGATCTTGGTGTAATGGATGCACACAAAAGTCATCTTGTGCTTTCTTACTTAAAAGACAGTTGAACTTGGTTATTATTTCCTTTTTTTCTTCTCCGTCCAATATATCAACATATTTTCGCCTACAATTATATGCAGGACCTATTTCACGAGCTGCATGAGACATAATAATTCACCCTTTAATCTTTTCACTTTGTCTCTGTTTATTTTCCATTTACTGGGGTCGCGTTTTCTTATCCTTGAATGTTCACCATTATCACTATCACTGCTTGAATTATCAGTTGACATGTTTGAAACACACAATAAACTGACAAAATATTTCCTGTTTGCATATGCAATTCTACGATCAATTCCAAACAAATTAGGAGGTGTAATTGCCTTAGTAATATCAAGCTACACTACATCTCGTTCATGCACCCATTTTACTAAAAGGAAACAACTGCTACACTTGTGCTATCATCTTTTGGTGCAAGAACCAGACAAGTCCAGGACTAGTCTGATTCTTGCTCCAAACATACCCACGGTCTCTGTTGGCAACTAAGCATATCTCATTCAGATAAGTCCACACAACTCTGGTTCTTGCACCAAAAGATGCTCACTGTCGTATTATATATCATGCATACTCTAACTCGTTTTCGACCAAAAGTGGACTTATCTGGTTTTTGCACCAAACACCTCATTTATTTTGTTTAATTACAAAAATATGTTTGCTTCAAATAGGAATACAAATAATTTGACACTTTAATACATTTATTTTTGCATCTCGAACTTGCAACAATTTGACTAGTAACAAATAAATGAACAATGGACACATATCATAATGTAAACATATTCAAAAATATAATTACAATTCACTATAAAACAAAATAGGAAATAAGTACATACAGTCCATTATGACGTTTGTACTTTAAACTGAAAAAAAAATGTATAGGCCTACCTCTAAAACAATAGTTGCATGCTTTTTAATTATTGTAAGCAGTTGCAATATTATTTATTAAGAAATCAATTTAAAAAAATAAACAGTAATGTTATTTTCAACAATACCATTACTTTGGCTCCCAATGGTTGTTGTTCTGTACAAAATAAGTATAATTTACACATTTCTAAACTACGAATAACAAAAGAATAGCAAGTTTTAGAAACAAATCATTCTGTATAGAAAAGAACTACTTCAGAGAAAACAAGTGCCATTCAAAGAACTATTTTATTACACACGTGCTAATATTAACTATTTGATGTACGCAATTATTATTAGGGCCTATTATCATAGTCTACATGATCAGAGTTGACTTCTTGTGTTTATGTATTAATAAATCTGTTTTACTAGTCTAAAGTTACGCTAGGTGGAAACACTTATTCATGGAATGGCCAATATTCGATTCACAAGTGTTGCTAGAGAGACGAGAGTTGTTTAGTGATCTTTCCACCAATTTAGTATGTAGAAAATCAAATAAACATAATGTATAATGTGAGATATAATAAGTAAATAAATCCAAAATAGAATTACAATTAATCACAAAACATATAATTAAATAATAACTCTAAACGCATTCCTCCAAAACAGTAGCTATTCATATACAGGATAGAAATGAAATAACCCTGCAGATTGTACGGGGCGATAAGGTTCACTTAAATGAATGGAAAACCTATATTACGTTTTGTGATTAAATGCACGGTTATTAGAAAATTGAGTTGGAAGTTTCAGCAGTCTGGCAACATCGCCGCTAGTTGCACACTGCTTTTTCTTCTTGTAATACAGATGTAAGACGTCAACGAACTCAGGTCTGTCTCCCTAGGTCAAGCATGTCAAAGTGGGCCATAGATAGTATTTGTCATAGCTGTGGTTCGACTTTTCTACAGTGGCCAGATGATTGACAACTCACTGAGAGTTCGATTGCTCGAAAATTAATTGCTAGACTCTAGCCTAAAAGCATTGGTTGTAGTATGTTTCAGAAGATATAAAGTTGTTTTTGTTTTAGTTTTACTATTGATTAAGTTTACTGTTTTTTTTAAGTATGTCATTATTGTAATATTATAATTCAGTTTTCTAATGTAAGCAAAAATTACAACCTTGGTAATTTGTGGATACCGAAATTTTTTTCTGCAATTTACGCTTTACAACGTCTGTAGTTTCACGCTGCATGCTGTTTGTTCCTCCTGACGATACGCAGCTATAATATCTGGATGGTTCACTGTGATCTTCCTTTTATACGCCAGAGACGTCCACCCACAGAGAGATCTAATCAACTCGAATACTCGTTAAACCGAATACTGAGGCAGTACGCAAGCAGATGTACTTCGCATACTGCCTATAACGCCAGCCTTTCAGTAGCGCTATGTAAGTTTCTTCTGTTTCAACCGGTTTTGAAGGACTCTAGTTTGGAAAGATTACTTTCCAACAATTAAGGTATATTTCAGGAACTGGTAAGGAAACGCATAAAAATTAATTATTATTAAATTTGTCAATATTTAAACAAAACGTTGTGCCGAGATCTGATGTAGCGTTTACTATTATACAGTGCGTTTCTGCTACAGCTAAATGGAAATGTTTTTCGAAAAACAATCGGACACCTACAACAGTATATTTTAAAATACACTTCTGTCACAAAAACAAACCATTCTTGATATCATTGTTGTGCGAGTTTTGACTTCATCGGCAACATCTTTAAATGACACCCTGTATTTTTATGTACACCATCTGAAAGATTTTATTATTCTCCATGGTTACACAAGCTATCAATTGCTTTATACAACAAACGTTGCTATGGTAACAAAATAAATAGTTGAATTTTCTGGTGTTATGAAAGCAGTTTATTCGTAGAAATTAACAGAAAATAACGATGTTATTAAGTGAAAGTGAGGGAATTGCGATTTTAATGATGATTGGATATGGTGACAGGAAACGTACACAAGATGAAGTATTGTATGTGCACTTTTCAATTAAACACATCCAGATCGACCTCCTATTTATCAATCTACTGTGAGTAGAATACTAAACAAATTCAATGAAAATGGACATGTGAGAAATGTCCAAAGATCTGGTAGACCATCATCAACTAATGAAGAAATGGAGCTATAGGTAGACATTTTGATAACAGTGAAAGATAATCCACATTCTTCACTTACTGAATTACAATCTGTATTTGATGTATCGAGAACAACCGTGTAATAAATATCATCCGTATAAAGTGCAACCCTTGCAGGAGCTAATGGAAGATGACGAAGACAGAAGATTGTAATTCTGTGAGCCAATGACCAACCTCTGCGATAGAGACCTCAATTTCGTATGAAGCTTGCTTTTCTCTGACGAATCTACATTTTGTCTGAATCGAGAAGTGAATATACAAAACTGCAGGTTCCGGTCAGAAACTAACCCACGCTGGATGGTAGAAACTCACATGCAATTTCCCCAGAAGGTAAATGTATGAGCAGGATTCTAGGATGCAGAGCTGTGGGCCCATATAATTTTAATGATACACTTAATGGGGACCGGTATTTAGAATTTTTTCGTGAAGGGTTGATATCAGTTCTTGCCGTTCTTCATCCAAACCTCCAGCATCCTGACTTACTTAATGATTCCATCTGGTGTCAGGAAGATGGAGCTCCTCCTCATTATGCTGCTCCTGTGAGGCAATATATGAATCAAGTGTTTTCTAATAGAAGGGTTGGAAGAAGAGGATTTGTAGAGTGGCCTGCAAGATCCCCGGATCTTTCCCCTCGTGATTACTTTCTATGCCTTTCTATACCTTTTAAATGTAAGGTATTTGCTACAAAGCCTGCTGATATTGATGAGTTGAAAACAAGAATAAGCGTGGAGTGTAGAGAAATACCACCAGCAGTATTAAACAGGAATTTGTTCTGCGTCTTTCGCATTGCCAGATCGTAAATGGGCAACATTTTGAACATTTAATTAATTGAACATTAGTTTCTGTAACACATATGAATGGGCATTTGTTAAAAGGGCAGATGTCACATTTTTTGTGTTTTTTACTTTTTCATAGATAATGAAACTAGAAGGGTAAATACATCATTCTATGTTAAAAGGGCAGCAATATCTTAGTTACAAATAAGTTAAAAATGCTGTCATGATCTTGAGATTTTGTTAAAAGGTCAGATGTCCTGGACATCTGCCTTTTTAACAAAAATTAGTTGTATTGTTAAGTTGGAAGCAAATATCACCAGTTAGATCAAAGGCCGATCAAAACCCACTCATGCTGTGTGGAATTTGCATTGTTGTAAACTTCAAAGTTTCAAACCTTGAAAAGCATCATTAAGCATAATGAGTTCTACAGAAGAAGATGAATTTTCTCTTGGAGGAAAAAGAAAAGCCAATCCTCAAAGTTATAAAAGAAATGTTGTAAAACAAGCAAGACTGAAAGGAGAAGCTTACACAAATTACTCTGGAAAGAAAATAGATGCCAAAACAGTCGGTGAAAATTGCAGGTAATTTAATATTTCAATATTAGTAACTTAGCGCAGTCCTTATATTTAGGTGCTTTGAATGTAGGCATATTATTTTTATTGGTATTGTTATTATTATTATTATTATTATTATTATTAGCTTTAATAATTCCATTGCACATATTATAGACTATGTACACGCTAATGATTAACTTTGATTTATCATTGGCACCATTATTATATCCATCAAAGTAAAACATAATCATAATATAATATTATCACTGTAGATGCAGAATGCAGTGCACACAGAATATTGGAGATGATGATTACGTGGAAATTTTCAAACAAGTGTACACTCTTAAAACAAAGAATGAACAAGACATATCTCTGCAGGGTTTAATAGATGTGCAAGACATAGCACGTAATCGTCTACGACAAGGTGAAAGAAAATTAGATAGAACCTCTTTTAATAT
Organism: Periplaneta americana; assembly: GCF_040183065.1. Lineage (NCBI taxonomy): Eukaryota > Metazoa > Arthropoda > Insecta > Blattodea > Blattidae > Periplaneta > Periplaneta americana. Next base: position 126,170,334 of record NC_091120.1, read on the forward strand.
CATGTGTTATTGGGTACTCAACGCATCCAGGTATGTTTGAAGTCATTTTTTCACTATATGCTGTTACTGCTAAGAGTGTTAGACGCCTCAGAAATTTAAAGCTGAAGGGACAAAGCCCTACTGATAGGAGAGGTAAACATGTTAGTTTTTCTTTTCCAGTGGATACAAAAATCAAAATTCATGAACATAATTATAAGTTCATTTCCATTAAAAGAAACTCACTATACTGGAAAAGTAGATCGTTATCTAAGTGCAGATTTGATTATTAGAATGATGTATAACTTGTTCAGACAAAAACATCCATATGCTAAGGTTAGCTATAGTGGCTTATGTAAAATATTCAAGGAGAATTTTAATTATAAGTTTGGTCAGCCACAAGTTGATTGCTGTTGCACTTGTGAAGAGCTAAAACTTAAAATCAAATCACCACATATTAATGATGCTGCTAAACACTGCTATAGCAGATCTTGCTGTGCATAATAGAAAAAGTAAAAAGTTTTATGTTGCACTTAAAGAAGAATTCTTGAATGAACTAAAAGGGCTTAACAATAATGTTCTATCACTGTCTTTTGATTATATGACGAATGTTTCACTTCCAAAAGTTCCAGTTCAAGATATTTTTTATCTGAGGTAATTGACAGTAAATTTGTTCTGCATACATGATATAAAGAAAAACGAAAGCTGTATTCTATTTATATCATAAGGGACAAGCCAAGAAAGGTCCAGACGAAGTGTGTTTATATTTGTTAGATTACTTACAACATTATGTGCCTGCTCATATTGAAGAAGTCCGGTTGTTTAGTGACAATTGTGCCGGACAGAATAAAAATCACCCTCTTTCCAGACTACTCCTAGCATTAACTGACACAAAACGATTAAAAAAAAATTCAACACTTCTTTCCCATAAGGGGGCATAGTTATCTCCCTTGTGATCGCGATTTTAGTATAGTGAAGAGGAGGTTGAGAATGATAGATAGAATTTATACTGTACACCAGTTAACAGAACTAATAACAGAAAGTAGCACCACACAAAAATTTACTGTGAAAGAAGTAGATAGTTCTACTATTTTAAACTTTAGAGATTGGTGGACCAAGTTTTATAAGAGGACAGCTATTTCCCTGGAAAGTTCATCGAATCGGAGGGATGAGAGGGTCCATTTTGGCATAACTTCACTGCATCATTTAATTTATGATTCAGATACTCCTGGCTATATTGTGGCAATGGCATTCATTAACGGTCTGGTCAAACATACCTTTAATGTTGGCCTACAACAACATGTTGAACTACCTAAGAATGTAAGTTATCCTACAGGTAAAGTGCCCTTAAAAAGGAAAAAGTAGGAGACCTTCACAAAATTATTGAGTATGTGGAAGATGGTCACCGGGAATTTTATATAGACATTTTGCAGGGTCCTGTTATGAGTGAGGAAACCAGCAGCTAGAGTTCTGGCTGAAGATTATGACAATGAGGAACTATCTTTAAACAATAAATTGCAACAAAGAGTTATTATTGTAAAATATAAGAAAATCATAAATGAGTCTTTAAAATTAACTTCACTTGTAAGTTTTTCAACATTGTTAAAAGGGCAGAAGCCCTTGAGTTTCAAAGTGTATTGAAGTGTCAATTTGTTAAATGTAAGAGATTTTAAGTCCAAGGCCAATTTCAAGAAGATAAATACTATGTTCTGAGTCGTGCAGTAATTAAAAAATCAGCAAAATGTGGATAAAAATCAGTTTCTTGTTAATACTGAAAAGTTTACTGTGTTGTAAATAAAAGAAAACCAATAAGTGAGTCTTTAAAATTAACATCACTTGTAAGTTTTTTCAACATTTGTTAAAAGGGCAGAAGTCCGTGACTTTCAAAGTGTAATTGAAGTGCGAATTTGTTAAATTTAAGAGATTTCAAGTCCATGGCCATTTTCAAGAACATAAATACTACGTCCTGAGTTGTGCAGTAAATGCGAAATGAGCAAAATATGGATAAAAACAGTTTTTTGTTAATACTGAAAAGTTTACTCTAATGGACATGTGCCCTTTTAACAAATGGCCATTCATTTGTTTTAACTATTTACTTTGTTACCTAGCAACGTTTGTTATATAAAACAATTGATAGCTTGTGTAACCATGGACAATAATAAAATCTTTCAGACTGTATACAGAAAAATACAGGATGTCACTTAAAATGTTTTCGATGACGACACAACTCGCACAATAATGATATCAAGAATACTTTGTTTTTGTGAAAAAGTGTCTTTTAAAATATACTGTTTGATGTGTCCGATTGTTTTTCGAAAAACATTTCCATTTAGCTGTAGCAGAAAATATGCGTGACTTTTGAAACGCACTGTAGAGAATCATACTGTATTTCAAGGTATGACATAACTTTCGGGTGCATAGCTTTCCTTTATACACTGTTACAAAGTACGTAAAGAAACAGCCTATCTTAAAATTTGCAAACATGAGTGTGAGTACACACACTTTAAAAACAAGATGTTACAAAGCTGACATTTTGTGTAGACTTTCTAATCTCCAGTATGTTAAGAATGGACTATAACTACGGTACTGATGTAAAATTTATAAGTATTCTTACAGAAATTATAAAGTTTAATTAGAGTGATTTTTAATATATATTTCTCAATGGAACTAACCAGAGGAGCAATATTGCACAATGAAAGTCTCGTTAAATGATTACTAAAAGTAATACCACTAATTCTGTTCAATTGGCGATAAATAAACAGCATCATAGGTATTTGTTTAAACTATTTGACGAATATAATCTGTAGGGGGCAGATGTTGATGAAAAATCATCTTCTTATTTTTCACATTAGGACGATACCTATTAATATAGAAATCCTTTCTATGTTAATATCAATGTAAAAAAGTAATCACTTATATTACATTTTCTGACGTTTTTGAACTAATAGATCATTTTTATATTTTTCGGCATTTTTTGGTAATTTTTTATATTTTGAAGAACTTTTAGATCATTTGGAATGCATTTTACTTTCTTCTTTACCGATAGGTCTGTTAAATCATTTTCTAACCAAATAGGCCAGTAGTAATTACCTACTGAATAAGTGAATAACAGTGAAGTTTGAGTTTTATAGTTTGGAACAGACCCTAAAGTCCATCCCTCATTCCACTGAAGGCTTCACTTCACACAACGGAAGTAATATAAAATGCTTGACAGCAGCTTAGTTTATGTGAGGACTTTGACCGCTACTGTTCTTTTGTCGGTACGAGGGTGTCTTTAGAATTTATGCTTGGAAGGGGGGAAACTTTCACCATGTCCTGGAGAGGCTTGTGTCCTCAACATGGTTCGGAAGGGATGTCTACAGTAGACAGTATTTTTAACAGGAAGATTGTAAGAATGCACGCTCCGCCCACAATTTCTTTTGTCATTCGCACTCCCTCATCTGGAAGATATGGTAACAAAAGTGAAGCGCGGAAGTAGGAGGAGACGGAGAATGAAGGCACTGACATGGACCACCCTTGACTGAAACACAGTGTAAACCCTCATTAAAATCTATAGTTTTCCTTTAAAACCTTCATTTTGTTGCATGTTCTTTTCCTTTATCTTAGCCAAATTTCAGGAAGTTGCCTCCTTTCTCCGAGAGTTGCAGAGCAGTCATTGAAACAAGTAAGAAGTTGTGGTGCGAGTACGGTGAATAATATTTAAATGTAATTTTCTTTTAATTTTTTGTCATTTTTCCCTTAGTTTAAGGGCATTTTAATGATCATTTTAAGTAGATTTTTAGGTCAACAACGTTCGCCCCCTAATAATATTGTAACAACATTAGTAGCTACGTAAGAAACAAGTCGTTTAAAACAATTAATTATGAGCAATAACTAACCGACATATTTCTTTACGTCCATTTTGTTTCAAATGTAACTTTACCATCGCCGAGCTTACACGTCCAGTCAGAGACTCAATCTTCGGGTTTCTTCGTAATGAAAACAGACCGAATAGCCTAATTCACAATTTTGTTGTTATTCAAAAGTTGAAGTAGCATTGTCGAAACTTGTTAGACTAATAATTATGACATTGAAGGTATTAGATGCCAAATACCCATTAACAATCATTTAACGATAATTTCGGCTTGCCAATTACAGCTGGCCTTGAGACTTTGGCTACAATTGACCTACCTTAAACACATGCAGATCCCGGTATTTCTCGACCAAGGCCAGTGGAGTCCTGCAGCCCGGAGCTGTGGCGCTACTGCTTCTGCGTTCGTAATACTGCATCGTGGTAGTTCACATTACGCCCGCGGCTCCACTCGCCTCGGTCGAGTAATACATAGTTTTCGAAAAGTGAGTGAAATTTTGTTATTTTCGTTTTTTACAGTTCTGTATTTTACTATATGTAAACTAACCAGAGTATAAATTAGTTGGAATACTGTAAATTTTGTATTCAAGTCGAAGATGAAGAGGGACCAGTTCCCGCTGCGTAATATTTTCCTTGTTACTATAAAGCATACAGACAGTCTATACAAAAAATAAACTTTCTACAATCAACAGATTTACTGACTCATCACCTTAAATCCCCTTAATCCCTGTTTGTAGGTTTCCGTTAATCGTTAGACAAGCGATAAGACAGAACTTTGTGAAATGCGAACATCAATGGGATGTGATGGTAAATAGCCAACGAGGTAGTCATGATCAAAATTCACTGATTTCTTTTGAACTAGCAAACATACAGCCTACAAAATTAAAACAAAGGCTCACTTCTAGAATTTGTCAGACTTTAAAATGTATTTTTTTTAGTTCATTCCCCAGAGAGTGGAAAGGAGAGAAAAAGGGGAGTTGAAGTTTTCAGAATTCAATAGGTCAGTGTCTTTTCAACTGGGCGACACAGAACCTTAAAATTTAAAATGAAGATTACTTTCTATAATTTAGGTGAAACATTTTTGAGAATTTTTAAAATATATACCCTAATGCACTATAGCATGGAACGAGCGGGAACGGGTTCAAATCCTGGTTGGAACAAATTACCTGGTTGGGATTTTTTCGGGGGTTTTCCCTCAACCAATTGAAGCAGAATTGCTGGATAACTTTAGGCGTTGGACCTCGGACTCATTTAGCCATCATTAATTCATATATCATCATCATCATCATCATCATCCATACCGTAGCCCGGGTTCAGTTCACGGTGCGGCCGTTCGGCTACCCAATCATTCACAGAATAGGAGTGCTAAACACAATACGCCTCAGGCTACAGTGCAAGCCTTCGGGTCCCTCCTCCGTTCAAGAGCAAAGAAAAAAAAAAGGCATTAGAGGGGAGACAGAAGAGGCTGAGATCTCATGTCGTCAGATCTCGAAGGAATTTAATATATGTGATTCTTTCGGGTCACAGAATATGAATATGACATTATTTTACCCGAATTTATAGCCTAAGTCGGTGAAAAGGGACAGAAATGGGTCAGAAATTGGGGTTTTTGAGCTTCAAAATACGAATATGAAAATTTGTGCAAATTCAATATGGCAGTTTCAGTACTATGAAAACATCGGGTGACGCATATTAAATATATGCATTTAACCGAAAAATATCCCGTTCTTCTACGATACAGATGAGTATCTTCGTGCACGTTCAGTAGTAGTTCAACTGTATAAACATCTGGAGGCAAAACAATAAATCAATCCAGGTCGGCTGGGCCAAGATACATTATGACACGTATTGAGGGAAATGTTTGCTGATGTTTATTACTTCAAAGAGCTCAGATTTCATTATTATTGTCTATGAAGTTTAGCCTAATATTCCATCAACCGCTGAAGTAATAAATTATAAATATTATTACAAAACACAGCAATAGGACATTATTATGTTTCCTTGTAATGAAGTTCAAAAACAACATGGCCTGTAACTGCTGCTTCAAGACATGATTTCGCATTACTGAGTTGTGAAAGAAAGAACATACTTCAGCACATACATAATTTTTAATTAGGGGATCTTTTCTTGCATCAGATTAACACAAATTTTACCAGGCTGCAGCACAATGAGTATATATAATATAATTAAAGGGACTTCCTCTTTAATATTGCCTTGTACTCCACGGAACTCCCGACGTTGCAATACGTTGGTAGCAGCAAATTCGTGTTCTTGACCTCTTATAAAGTTTAGTTTAAGCCCATTTTCATTAGGCTCCCGATCATAATGTGAGTTAAGGGTATATGTACGTGAACGACCACAAATATTATCAGAAAATGCAGGTTCTAAATTTCTAAAATTTTATAAGGTACCACAACAAGACATATTAGAACTTAAATATATGATAAAAGTATAAAAAAGGTTACTAATGATATTTTTAAGACTTCACTTTTTACTTTAAATTAAATTTTCCAAAATTTGAAAATTTCGACACATATTATTTCATAACTCCACAACCATTAGAGATAGAATTCTGAAATGTTGTACACTGATTTAACACGAATTTATGCAAAAGGTAAACTACAATAATGCCCATTTCTTTGAAAACAGAAAAATTAGATCACAAACCATTATGTAAATTTTAATATATTTTATATAGAACAAATAAAGAATTAATTGTATTAAAATAAACAACCCTACATGTCAGAGTAGTCTACTTTTCAGAAATAAATGTTTATTATATGTAGGAAAAATATTAAAGATGTCAGAGAGACCATAACAATGTTATGGTTACCAAATGATGTAACTGCAGAATTTCTTTTGTTTTTGTTTTTGTTTTTCCATAATCTGAGAAAACTGGTTTGAAAAATATTATTAGTAACTTTCTTTAACCCTAGACGGACCAAGGGAGGGTCAATTTATGTCCACACTTTTTTAGAGCTATTACTATTATAGTATGGAACATGTTCAGACAATGGTATTCTCATTTTGTGTCAGAAATAGTATAAAGTTTATGATCCAATAAAGACAATCAAGTTTTTTTGGTTGAAAACCTAATTATATGGACCAAATTTCGAAGTGGTCACAAAATTACCCTCCCTTGGTCCAACTTGTAACAATTTTTTTTTCGAAATTATAAATGTATGTTACAACAAAAAAAAAGTTAATCCATGGCGCTACAGCCCATGAAGGGCCAAGACCGACCAACTGGCTGCTGGCCTCACGTTCACATGCCGAAACAGAGGTGGACGATCATCCAACCAGAATGGAGGTATCGTGTGGTTAGCAGGATGATCCCCTCAGCCGTTATAACTGGTTTGTGAAACCGGATTTTAGGTACCTATCGTAGCTCCCTAAGTGCATCACGATGCTGGGTGGGCACCGGTCCGTACACTGGCCGAAATTTCATGAGAAAATTTCTTCCCCCATGAGAACTCGGAACTAGCGCCATTCCGTAACGCGAGTCCTAGGCACGATGCCTTAGACCACGACGGCACGGAACGGGACTATGCTACAACAATGAACTTATTGTAACAATGGACTTATTTGGAAACCAACATTGTATTACAAGGCGCGTCCATAAAGTAACTTTCCCACTCGTCCCACAGCTAGCGAAGCGACTGCGTGTACGTGATAGAGTAATGTCCTGGCATGGCGCATGCTCTAGTGGAACTTCCCGAGTGCTCTAAGTAGTTTCGTTTCATTGGTTGAAGATGGACGCTCCTATTCCAGCTCCCGCTGCGTGTGAAATGCGATCAATGATAAAGTTTTTGAATGCATAGGGCATAGCGCCAATTGAAATTTATCGTCAGCTGTGCCAGGTCATGAGCAAGTAGATGGTGCGTCGCTGCTGTAGACAATTTTCAGCAGGACGCCAAAATGTACACGACGAGGAGCGCAGTGGGAGGCCGACCATCATTACAGACGACCTTGTGGAGCAACGCACCATCTGCTTGCTCATGATGTTAGGACCATAGACCTGGCACAGCTCACGATAAATTTCAATCGGCGCTATGCCCTGTTCATTCAGAAACTTTTTCACTGATAGCACTTCACACGTGTTGAGAGCTGGAATAGGAGCGTCCATCTTCAACCAATGAAACGAAGCTACTGGGAGCACTCGGGAAGTTCCGCTAGCGCATGCGTCATGCGCTTCGCGCAACATATGGTTTGCTAGAGTGGAAAAGTTACTTTATGGACGCGCCTCGTACATTGTTGGCATTGCTGCATGGATTGAAAACTCATTTTATAAAGAGTGTTACTCTGTCTCTGACCGTGGTATGAATCAGAAATATGAACAAATAATTATATAATATGGGAAGTGAATCAGAATCAGATTTAGAACATCACGAGGAAGAAAGTTATGATATTTTTTATGAGTGTGTTAGTGAAACTGAAGATGAATTTCATCAAATTGAAGGCATGGGCTGTGATTGTGATAATGGTGATATTGATGATGACGCAGAACCCAATTTTACTATATGCACTTCAAGTGACAGTGAAACTGATAGGGATATTAGTGATAACAACGATAGCGCAAGTGTAAGAATTATGAAGTATGTGACTAAAAGTGGAAGGGTTTATGTACCTAATCCGCCGCGTCCCGTTGCTGCAAATATAATACGTGGAAAGCCTGGACTGCCACAAACTGGTAAAGTAACCACAATACAAGAATCTTTTGGAAAGTACTTTACTGATGAAGTTGTGTCTAAAATTGTGCAACACACAAACGAGGAAGCAGAGAGAAGGAGTGTCGAATAAACAAGTCCAACTGAAATCCTCGCATTTATAGGTAGTCTCACTTTGATGGGAACAAATAATTACAACAACCTAGATTACCATGACTTATAGTCCCAAGAACTTGGTAGGTCAGTATACATAGCCAGCATGAGTCGGAACAGACTTCGTGATCTTCTGTCATCAGATTTGATGATAAGAACACAAGGCAGGTTGGAGATCTAATGACAAATTTGCTCCTTTACGAGAAATATTTCAACTTTTGAATGACATATTTCCGAAGTACTGTACAGCTGGTAAAAACACTACCATAGATGAAATGCTTACCCTGTTTTGAGGCAGATGGCCATTTAAAGTATTTTTGAAAGAAAAACCGGGTAAATATGGGATCCTCATCAGACTTCTTGCTGACTATTGATATGTTCATTGAATGGAAGTTTATGCTGACAAACAAGGAGGAACAACTCCTGAATCAAGAGGCCTTAGAGAAGTTGTCAAAAGGCTTGTTACTCCAATAAAGGACTCAGGTCGGAATGTGACTACTGACCGTTTCTATACATCGGTCGAACTTCCTGAAGATCTGTACGAATGTAAAATGACTTTAGTTGGTACCATGAAAAATAATCGCAAACATATTCCTGAAGAACTGAAACCATAACTGGAAGAGAATTGCACTCAAGAAAGTTCGCATTCACTGACCCCTGCATCTGGAAAATCACCTGTCACGTTAGTGCCGTATATTCCTAAACCTAAGAAGAACCTAATCATGCTGTCATCACATAAAGATGCCAAAGTTTCTGAAGTTGGAAAAAAAAAAAGATATAAATTTATTCTATAACTCAACCAAAGGCTCTGTTGACACCATAGATCAAATGGCCAGGATGTATACTACTAAGAGAGGTACCCGTCATTGGCCGCTATCAGTATTTTACACCCTAATTGATATTGCGTGCATAAATACTTATACACTGTACATTATGACTTTTCCAGACTGGTACAAAAAAAAAAAACAAACAGGCAGCGCTTTTATCTGCAGAAACTGGGGTTACAACTAATCAAATCAAACGTGGAACATCGTGCTGCAACCATAATTGGACAGCAGAATAATATCATTATGTCAATGGAAGCCATCCTCAAGAAGAAAATCACCAACACAACCCAGAATTAGCAGCAGCCATCAGGGAAAAGGAGGTGCCATACATGTAGCAAACAGTGTAGCACCAAGAGTGAAAAACTAAACAAATTAGCAAAAACAACCATTGTTTGTGGAAAATGCAACTTGTATGTGTGTTGAAAACACAGTCAAAAGACAAACATACGCTGTGAGTGTGTGAGTGAGGTGGATGAATCTATACAAAGATGTGAATGATGTATAAGAATTTGTTCAAGCATTAACTTTCAATAATTAATTTAATTTTACAATTTTCAAGATATAAAAAATATGTCTTTCTTAAAATACATTATTTCTTACTTAAATCACTCATTAAAGAAATAATACTTACGCAAAAATTGTAAATATAATCATAAAGGAAAAATATAATGGTGGACATTAATTAACCCTCCCTTGGTCCAGCGTGTTACCAAAAAAAGCTTGGTCCATCTAGGGTTAATAAATTTGTCAGATATTTAAGTTCTAATAAGTCTTGTTGTGGTACTTTGTAATTTTTGTCCAATTGTGAGTTCATTTTCTTATAAAATTTTAGAAATTCAGAGCCTGTATTTTCTGATAATATTTTTTTAATTTGTTATTTAACAACGCTATATCAACTACTAGGTTATTTAGCGTCGATGAGATTGGTGATAGCGAGATGGTATTTGGCGAGATGAGTCCGATGATTCGCCATAGATTACCTGGCATTCACCTTACGGTTGGGGAAAACCTCGGAAAAACCCAACCAGGTAATCAGCTCAAGCGAGGATCGCACCCGCGCCCGAGCGCAACTTCAGACCGGCAGGCAGGCGCCTTAACTGATAATATTTGTGGTCGTTCATGTACAGCTGTCAAAAGAAAAAGTGGCCGCTCTCCTGAAATTAATATCCCTTCGGGTATCTTCGCTACAATTCGGAGACAGGCGATGTTACATGTTGTTGGACCACGTTGCCTGATATCTACAGTTATAATTGAAGTATTCTCTCTGTGATTCGATAGCGTAATGGTAGCGTTCAGGCCTCTTATTCATGAGGTACTGCATTCGACTACAACCTCGTGCTTTTTATGTTCTTTTTTGTTATGTTTTTGAGAGAGACAAACTATATATAATGGCTCCTTTCTCTTTTACGATTATTTTAGTAATTAACATCAGGTTCATTAATATATTATGCCATGACTTTATCATTATGATATTGTGGCTGCAAATGGAAAGAAATAAGATTTTATTCTCAATAAAAATATCTTTCGTGGCATAAACAAAACAAATTTACTGGCGTCGGCCTTAAAACATTAAAAAAATTAAGCGTTCAAAAAACAAAACAAAAAGCCACAATTCAATATTTAGTCTATCTTCCTCCTATCTCGATCATCTTGCAGTCGAGTGGGCATGGAATCAACTAGTCTTTGCAAATAGCGACTGTTCTTAGACACGATATTCCAGGCATTCTGAACATACCCACATACATAAGTTTTCTGCCCATGGGCAGATCTTTCATTGCAAACCCAACAATCTCCAATCTTTCCTATTTTCTGCCTTCCTCTTAGTCTCAGCATATGATCCACATATCCTAATGTCGTCTATTATTCTTTTCAACCAGAGACCCAACAAATTCCTTTTTCTCTTTCTAATCAGTTTCAGCATCATTCTTTCTTCACTCACTTTTTCAAACACAATTTTATTTCTTATTCTGTCTGTCCACTTCACACGCACCGTTCTTCACCACATCCACATTTCAAATGCTTCAATTCGTTTCTCTTCATTTCGTCGTAATGTTCATGTTCCTTCCCCATACAATGCCACACTCCGCACAAAGCACTTCACTAGTCTCTTCCTTAGTTCTTTTTCCAGAGGTCCGCAGAATATCCTTCTTCTTCTATTAAAAGCTTCCTTTGTTCATGTTTGCAGTTTTTCTTGGGAAGGATAGGCCTAAATGCGGTAACATCCCGTTGCTTTCCGCACACCACTATCTATTTCGCATCTTATTAAATTCCAGGGGACCCAAGCGTGGAGATGAGGAGAGTGGATTTGACTAATTGGGCCCTCCGGACTTCACCGAAAGTCACGGCAAGGGTGTTTGACCCGATCAGAGACCGGGAAATCTCAATTAGCCTTTGCCCCCCGCATCCTGGACTAGCTTCTACGAATCATCAGAAAATCTTAGAGTGTGATTGGGCCAATTTTTCTGAAAATTTTTCCACACTTTTGCCCTCGTAGCTCAGCGGACGAACGTCGAAATTGAGATGTCAACGTCTCAGGTTCAATTCCTCGTTACTCCTTTTCATTTTATTGTGGTTCAAGATAGTATAATGTAATAATACAAAAAGAAAAGCTAATAGCAGTATTATGCAACTGGATTTTTCCAAACCTAATATTAAATTTATGTTATTTATATCGCTAAAGAACGATTACAATATAAATAACTTGAATATTATTTATACAGTATCGCTAAAGAACGATAACAGAATATAAATGATAAATATCGGTTTGTTTAATTAATATAAGATATTATATAATACTTATTTAATTATCTAAATAAAATAACAAAGAAAGATGGTTATTTGTGTTATAATAATTACTTACATAAAATACAGATTATTTATATTGCGAAAGAACAATAACAATATAAATAACTTGAATATTATTTTATAATGCTAATGAAGGAAAACAGAATATAAATGATAACTTGAATATTATCTATATCGCTAAAGAACGATAACAATATAAAAAACGTGAATATTATTCATATCGGAATTTCACAGATTTATTACAGATGTATTTAAGAAATTGTAGAAGAACAGTAATTAGTAACAGTGTCCTATTTATTCTTCTTGGAGCCAAATTTGTAACTTTTAAAAGTGTGGTTACTATGTTGAAGTGTATGTGTTGTAACGGATGCTTGATTTGTTATGTATGTGAGTCAGTTATGGGATGCTTGATGTCGCAATGTCGTAATTATAGTTTGATTGTGTCTGTGTGACTATTGTGTATTAATTTATGATGTATGGTACGGAAAGCTGCGTATTTGTGTTATAGAAGTGTTACGTATGTGTGTTGGTAATGTTTTTGTATGTTCCAAATTGATACCTGATATTTATTTTGCAATCGCAATGCCTAATTTACGGTTTGTTTATGTTTTGTTTACATCGCGTAAGCTAATTTAATTTTCTTTTCTATTTCTCTTTATGCTTATCTTTTTTGTGTATGAAACTATAGCCCTAACATACATATGTAAAATAGGGCTAACCACCATTGGAGATACAATAATAATAATTGTTATTCATATCGTTATAAAACGATAACAGAATACAAATGATGACTTGAATTTTATTCATATCTCTAAAGAACGATAACAAAATATAAATAACGTGATATCCATAAAGAACGATAACTGGATATAAATGATAATTTGAATAGCATTTACATCGCTAAAGAACGATTAAAAAATAAAATGAAAACTTGAAGAAGGCCCGAACCCACAACTTTTGAATCATTAAACAAGCACTCTACCGCTGGCCTACGAGGCGCAGACATGGAACACTTTCATAGTTCGGGAAGTGCTTGTACAAGCACATGCATCGTGTAACATCGCCGCGACCCGAAGTGGACTTTGAAAATATTCGCTGTTCACGAGTGCGGCCACTTTTTTTTTTGACAGCTGTACATATACCCTTAAAGCAGAACCTGTTACATCATAAACGGTCACAATAAGAAAATTTTCTCTTAATATATTAATTTCTCTTCTCTTTTCTATTGGGCATCAATGTGATTATCACTTACCAGCCTACTGATTATATATAGTATTTTATGTTATCAGCAGACAACATATTTTTGTGACATTTACAATACTCACGTTGTTTAGACACTTCTCTTGCATTCTTGAGGTTAGAAAAAGGTTTTGTTGCCAAAGACCCTAATATCTGATCATATTATTTACCGATAACATCCATACGTACAAACGACACACAAAACTAACAAAATTAATTTTTTTCATTGCTGAATATGTTAACCATTTTTAGGAAAGATCACGTTTGGATTTAATTTGAGTTTCATTGAAGTACTCGAAATATTGTTAAAAAAAGTGTTTCTTCATTGCTACGCGTTTTGACTGATTCAGGATAACCCGAATAGCACGTTATGTAATCTCAATTATGAATTGCCTTGCTTGAATTATCAAATGCACTTCCGTTATTTAAGGAACGAGATTCTAGGAATAAACTGTGTTCAAAGATTGAACACACTTTATGTTTATAATAGATCAGCTCAAGCTTATAGAAATATAAGGAGACTAAGAAAGTCCACCTCCAACATTCAAGTTAAAGTACGTATACAGTATATACACCGTATGAGGCACTAAACATACCACCTTAAAACATGTAGGGTACTATTCATAGACATTTCGCAGCACGCGCTACGAGCGTACTAAGCTAGCCCCGGCTATCCACTGGTTACTTGTACAGAATTCAAATCATATCCTATCGCTAACACTGGTTTATGAATACGAAAAACGCTGATCACCCACCGGAAACCCGCGCTAAAAATGTCTATGAATACGGCCCATATATTTTATTGATATCGGCTATCTATTTTCGCTAAATTTAAGAGCACATGAAAGTTCACAAGTCTAGCCTTTAGAGAATAAATATTAATCAGAAAAGAAGTTTGACTTCCTTAATGGAACAATAGCCATGAGTGTAGCAAAAAATAAAGTAAATAAAATTAGAAAAGTAGTGGCATTTATCGCATGTTTCTAACGCAACTAGTGAAATGTCACTATTAAACTTCCATCCTTGTGCCTGTATGGCACAAGAAAAATAAAAATGGAAAGTGGTGATGTTATTTTGTTTACTGTAATAAAAATAATAGAATGATGATAATGTTCTTATGATATTTTGTTTAATTCAGATATAAATAAGTAACATCTGTACAATGCATTAAAAGTAAGTAGGCAGTAATGTAATCGGAAACAACATTTTCGGAATTGGTCTAAATATCCATCACACCTTACTTCAATAAAAATAAAACGAACAGTAAACAAAATAGCAACATAAAACATCACCATCACTTTCTCTTGTTACTTCAGTACACACAATAACACCAACACTTTCTGTTATTGTTTTTCTTGTATCATACAATCATTTCATCTGAATGATGGAAGTTTAACAGCGATATTTCGTTAATTATTTGCATTGGCAACGTGCGGTAAACACCATTGACCTGCAAAAATTGAGTGAAATTCATTTTTTTTTATATCTCAGCTACTATAAAAGATAAATGAACAAAACTTTTTATGCTTAATATACATACTGTACATTACAATTTATAAAACACTATTCAGAATATTAAAATAGCTAATAATTACCTGTAAAAATAATATAATAATTTGCATATTTTTTACAACCGTAAAGCATTTACATAATAAAATCTACAATTGATTAAATATCTGCATGATTTTTTTACAGAAATATTCTAAAGACCTACATCAACAACATAGTCTAGGATCTTTGATCTATTCCTTCAGAATATATCTTTTTCTTAATCAGAAATTTTAGAAAATTTAATATTGAAGGTAATTATTTAAAAAAGTATATTTCTTGAAGGAATAGGTAAAAGATTCTAGACTATGTTCTTGATGTAGATCTTTAAAACACTCCATTGAAAGAATTATGCAGATATTCATTAATTGTATATTTTATTATGTAAATGCTTCACGGTTGTAAAAATATTATGTAAATTTGATATTATTTTTAGAGGTAATTATTAGCTATTTTAATATTCTGAATAGTGTTTTATGAAGTGCAATGTATATATATATATATATATATATATATATATATATATATATATATATATATTAGCCTAAGCATGAAAAGTTTTGTTCATTTAGATTTTATAGTAGCTGAGATATGACAAAAAATTAATTTCACAAAATATTTGGGGCCAATGCTGTACCTCTCCCTTTAATTTCTGCTATTCTTATGAGTATTGTTCCATTAAAAACTAAAACTTTGCGCTCGTACTCTCTTTTCTGATTAATACTGTATTCGTTCACAATATGCTGGATTTGTGAGCTCTTAACTTACGTGCTCTTAAATATAGCGAAAACAGTACGTTGATATCAGTAATAAACTAAACATAGGAGACATTTTAAGGCGCCGATTGTGGAGTGCAATGAGAAGAACGCAAATAGGACTATGTGAAAAGCTTATTTGTCTCATCAAGCGAATATGCAGAAATAACCTAACTGTTGTTAAACAAATTGGGAAAATAACAACAGAACTTAAAGTGAAAAAAGATGATCTATCCTACGGCATGAAAGTGGCATGTCACCTATTTTGTTTATTATTCATTTCGAATAAGTACCTATAAATGGGATCATTCATTTAGCAGGATTGGAATAAAAGTAAAACATAAAAGGGTAGGACTAGCCAGTCATCAATATTTGCAGATGACAAAGTTATTGCAGCACACGATCGACATGATGCAAAGTTTATGATGAGGAAGCTAATTTAAGTTTATGAAGCAAGCGGCCTTAAAGTTAACATGGCCAAACAGAATATTACAGTACATTTACAGTTCATGTTGTGTTTATTTTAAAGAGCCCGCCATTGTCAGGAATGTTGTGTCTTTCACTGACTGACTATTATTTTAAAATGGTATATTTTACGAAGCGCTGCATTAAATAAACTGAAAGTGTAGGCCTAAGTTGAAAATTAAGCAATAATTTGGCAGTATCGGCGAATAGATGTTAATTTCGCCCTTAGGACCTACACATCACGTTTTTCCAGAATGCATTAAGTTATAGATAGCTAGATCCAATACCATAAACTAAAAACAGTGGCACGTAATTGAAAAAAGTTGAGAACCCAGGACTAAAGCATTCTGTTATTGCAAGCAGACGATTTTCAGAGATTCTTTTTTCTGACATACGTCATATCGTAAGTGATTAATGTTGTTCCTGAGGTGGCTGAATGGTCTAGTCCAGGCCTGCACAAGGTTTGCGCTCTCCGAGTCGGCTCACAGCTCGAGAGCGGAATGCAGATATTGGCTGCGCTCTGTATAAGGGTGGACTGGAAGAAGGCGTGATCTCGTACAAAATGTACACAAAAGGCAGTACTAGTACTAGTGTTCATGAAATGAATTCCCGTTGAGTGTTCACAAAACTGTCTTGGACTATTATTAATTAATAAATAAATATTTATTTTACAGAAATAATGGAAACCCTATAGCTACTTATATCAAAACGGGGGTTTTTGCTGTTGGCAGCTGAAAGGAACAGTACTGATCGTAATGAAACATAGTTACAGATGTCTGCCTTTATTAAAGTTGATAATAGAAAACAGTTGGTCATAGATATAAATGTTGAGCCAAACATAGCAATCATTTTCACAGCGTGGATATTATTGCTTAGGTTTAGTCTTGTAAAACTCAGCCAGACTAGTAGTATTATTCAAACGGGCTTTAGCCCTTTCGCCACATTGATGATCAATAAATTCAAGCTGCAAATCGTATGACACTGTTTCAACTGGTGTTGAATGAATTTATTATGATAACTATAAACTTCTTTCCAATTAAGACAAGATCTTGGAACCTAGAATTAAATTCATTTTGAATTTCAAATAATATTTGTACATAATCGTTTAACATGGCTACATCACGTGCAGTTTCTATCGTTGGAAAATGAGTCATATTATCTTCCCGAAACTGACTTACGAAAAGTGTAAGTTTACGACTGAAATCCCGTAATTTACTCAATGTATCAACAATGACCTGGCCTTTTCCCTGAAGAGAGATATTTAGATTGTTGAAGATTAATAAATTCTAACGTACCCTACCTCAGGAATTTGGCGTATCAAATCTAGAACAAATTTATAAACAAAAATTGCTGATTTACTTCCATAAAAACCACAATAAATTTAAATATGATCCTCATGAATACCAGACGAGACAAAACTACAGTTTCTTTCTAAATACTCCCAAATGCCACACAACTGCTGGATTAAAACACAGCAGAAATTTTGGACCCAAAATATATAATACATTAATTAGAGCTTACCCTGAGCTAAGTACACTTAACACACATAGATTTAAGAAACAAATCAGATTAATTATTTAATTGTTTAAGCCAATTGAGTTAAAATTGTTACTCTAATATTCATGTACTTCTGTATTTTCTATTTGTATATAGACCCTGTTATTACATGCTGTATGTATTTTACCATTTATTAATGTGATTGTGCTCAATGAACTCTCGTAATTTTGTGATATATTTTGTATAACTGATCTGAACTGCGCCCGAGCACGAGCTTCTGCTCTTTCGGGCTGCAATGCCTAATGTAGCTCAAGTGTATAGTATTAATAAATATTATTATTATTATTATTATTATTATTATTATTATTATTATTATTATTATTATTATTATTATTATTATTATGTAATAATGCAACTTTCAACTCCTGAACCTTTTTACTGCGACCTTCACCTACAAAACCATCGTATCTGTATGTGTGAACTAATAATGACGCGTTATATTATGTTTTCCTCTTTCTTTCAAACTTTTGTGGCAGATAAGTATTGACTCCAACTGCTGTGAAAAAATAACCATTTTCCCATGCAATATTGAAAAAATTTGCCTGATTATCATTTTCCGTCTTTTAGATTCCTCCATTATGTAGCTGTAGATAAGCAAAGTGAAATAGCTACTGATGATATACATTACACCAAATAGTTGCGTGGACTATCCTCAATAGCAGGCCTACGTCATTCCGACGTACCTTTCCGGCGAGCTGTTAGACGACTCTCCTGCTCCGAAAGAGCGGTCGCGCTCAATGAGCGCCGTGGTCTAGTCCTTCAGTCTGTTCCGCAGACGGTCTCCGTTCGCGTTTATAGTGACAAGTTTCTGAACAACGTCGCAGCTAATTTTTTCGGGGTTCTCCCGTTTCCCCAAGTTAGATATTAACATAAATCCGTTCAAACTTCATTCCATTATCATTCTATAGCATTCCTCAAAGGGAGCTGGTCTAAAGACGAATGGGATTGCCTGCTCAAAACCATCCAGCGAATCTTAATGTAGTCAGCTGGTTTGAGTTGGAAATGCGCTAAGCTGGAGGGTAAGCGTAACATATCTCTATCAGGTCGAAGTGCAGTATCGTAGCGACCTCCCCTCCAAGCAGCAAAGTATGTTTGATTTTATTATTATACTTAATAATTCTTCAACTAGAAACGTTATTGAACATCGGAGAGATAATACAAAGTAATAAGCAAATGATAGTAAAGATCATATAGAATTTGATAAGGACGGCAAACTGTTATAACTTTAAAAGCAATAAAGGCTTTTCGCTGCTGAAAAAAACAATATTGTGACATTTATTTAATTACGTATTACGTTAACTATCACCAGTAACGCTCGCCTAATGGTTTTGAGATCATTTTAACATTACCGGCATTTCTCAATTGTGGATTTCCTCTGATTTTTTACGTACAAACATTTCCTCCACGACTAATCTGATTTACTTTCTATGGCTAGTACCATCGACGACAAAAAAATTAGGGATGACAGCACTATGAACTTACCTCCAACATTGTTTTCATCGGTAAGAGGAGGTTGCTGCCACTGCAATACCAGTAATAGAAACATTTCACTTTTCTTTGGCATTGACAACACCTTCAACTGCAGATATTATTCAGAGTTGAAATGCAAAGTGGCAGAGAAATGGCCGACAAATTTATCCTAGACTATCTATCAGAGACAGGGTGTTTTTGCGTGCTGTAAATTCAGAACACGGGACCTCCAACTTTACAGAGGAATTCACGAACTTCGGATCCGACCACAAAACCACAAAGGACGACAGATTTCACTTACCAGTAGCTTAATGCTATAGCTGACAAGCAAACATTCTGATGGGGGCAGATAGAAAAGTTTTTTTTCTTCCACCAGTGTTAATAATGTCAAAAGAAATGCTTATATAAATTTTGGCCACTCGACCGCAATTATAAGGCCGTCCAGAAAGTGATCTTCTCTAGGGTAGTTTAGAGAAAAAAAGCACAATTTCATGGGAAGATTTATTGAAACAGATACAGCAATTATTGCACTATTTGCCAACATGTCCCCCCACTGGAAATGAGACATTTGTCATACCATGGGATCAATTTTTGTATCCTTGTGTCTTAGAAGTCAGCCGCCTGGAATCGAAACCAGCTTTTGACAGTCGTCTGCACCTCTCTGTCGATCCCATGATATGACAAATGTCTCAATTCCTGTGGGGAATATGTTGAAAAATAGCTCAACAATTGCTGTGTCTGTTCCAATAAATTTTTCTAATGAAATTGTGTTTTCTTTCTGTTACCGGTCCCTGGCGAACTTATTTTTCACTGTACTCTTAATTGCGATCGAGTGGCCAAAATTTGTATAAGCACTTCTTTTGACATTATTAACATGGTGAAAGAAAAAAAATAACTTTTTTATATGCCCCCATCAGAATGTTCGCTTGTAAGCATCACTGAGCTGCAAAATAAATTTATCGGTAGGTACTAAATAATTCTGATTCATGAACAGAGTCCTGCTTTTGGTTACCTAGATGCTCCAAGCAATCCACAACAATGTAGTTATGGAGTATAGCGCGGCGTACACACTTCAGGTCTGCTGATACCGAACATGCCAAAACCAAAGCTAGGCCCTCCGATATGAGTGTTCTAATAGGAGTGTTCTAATGAAGGTTTCAGAGCCATAGCGGGCCAAGCACCATTTATTAAAAACGAAGAAAGCGAAGGTTAAAGTTAAGTAAATATCATTATGTAATGAATATTGACATATCATTTAATTTTAATGTGCATACTTTATATTACTTGCTATATGTTTCATTAAATTATGGTAATCACTTAATTTTAACTCTTGTTTTCTCCGTTTTTAATAAATGGCGCTTGGCCCACTATAGCTCTGAACCCCTCAATTCATTAGGAAAGAAGAAAATGTATTTATCAGAAAGGAGAAATTTTGTACACATGATGTCCCGCTAAATATTTATTTCTATATTCAAAATTGTATTATTTACATTTTCTACACGCCTCTGTTCTCTTCATTTCCTACTCATTCTCTCCTGGATACTCCTATTGTCGATCTAAGAAATGTCATTTCTGCTGCTTGCGAATTAATATTATTTCTAATTATAACCCTATAAAGCAGCGTTTCTCAAAGTGTGTTCCACGGAACCCCTGTGGTCCCGCGAGCAAATCCTAAAGCCTCTCGCACCTGTGTCGGTTCAGAAAAACCAAGGCTTAAGGGTTCCGAAAGCAATAAATAAGGTTTGTGAAGAGAGTACCAAGCATCTGGAGGACTTGTACTACATTGTATTGCAGCATATTCCAGAAGAGAATAGAGAACATTAGCGAACAAATCCATTTCAATTTGATACTTAAGAAGTTATCTTCTTTTACGAATGAAGAAATCGAAAGGCTAACAAAATTTACCTCCCACATATCCCTGCAATATCAATTTTAGAAGCTACCACTTTTGATGGAATTTTGGTGCAGGTATCCAGCTCTTCAAACACTTCATGCTATCGTGAGTACCAAATCAAAATACCGAAACAGAATAAATGCAGAAGCAGAAATAAGCTCAACTTAACTCAAAATGCAGTATTTTTGACAATGTGCATTAAAACGGTTTCTATTTTGCACCTGCTTCCGGATTCCACGGCTGCACTATGGATTAAAAGTGGTTACACAGTGGAAAATGTTTGAGAAACACTGCTAGGAAGTACACTTGACACTGCAATAATAATTATTTTTGTAACATTTTAATACTGCTTCTATCTTCTATAGCATACCTGCACAAACAGCGCTCAACGAGCGCGCGCGCTCCTTCGGAGAGGAAGATACGTCAGAATGACGTAGACCTGCTATAGATAGAGTAGAGGGAAACGACCACTCAACTATCTAGTGGAGTGCAGTGTGTATTCTCAGTAACTGTTTCACGTTGCTTACCTACTGCTACAGTACAGTATGGAGGAATCTACAAGAGGAATAGTGATCATCAGGCAAATTCTTTCAATGTTGCATGGGAAAATGCTTATTTTTTCATAGCTGCTGGAGTAAATGCTCAGTGCTTTATCTGCCACAACATTTTGAAAAGTAGAAAGAAACATAACAATGCGTCATTACGAGTCCAGACATAAAGATACTAAAGATATTAATCTTCAGCAATTTAAATATCTCTCTTCAGGGAAAAGGCCAGCTCAGTGTTGATATGTCGAATAAATTACGGGATTTCAGTCGTAAACTTACATTTTTCGTAAGTCAGTTTCGGAAAGGTAATATGGCTTACTTTCGAACGATAGAAACTGCTCGTGATGAAGCCATGTTAAACGATCATATACAAATATTAATTGAAATTCAAAATGAATTTAATTCTAAATTCAAAGATCTTGTCTTAAGGTCCACACCTGTGGAGTAACGGTTAGCGCGTCTAGCCGCGAAACCAGGTGGCCCGGGTTCGATTCCCGGTCAGGGCAAGTTACCTGGTTGAGGTTTTTCCGGGGTTTTCCCTCAACCCAGTATGAGCAAATGCTGAGTAACTTTCGGTGTTGGACCCCGGACTCATTTCACCGGCATTATAACCTTCTTCTCATTCAGACGCTAAATAACATAAGCTGTTGATAAAGCGTCGTAAAATAACCTACTAAAAATCTTGTCTTAATTGGAAAGAAGTTTAAAGTTATCATAATAAATTCCTTCAACACCAGTTGAAACAGAGTCATATAAGTTACAGGTGGGCCTGGTTGGCGCAGTTGGTATAGCGCTGGCCTTCTATGACCGAGGTTGTGGGTTCGATTCCGGCCAGGTCGATTGCATTTAAGTGTGCTTAAATGCGACAGGCTCATGTCAGTAGATTTACTGGCATGTAAAAGAACTCCTGCGGGACAAAATTCCGATACACGGGCGACGCCGATATAACCTCGGCAGTTGCGAGCGTCGTTAAATAAAACATAGCATCTAACGATTTACAGCTCGGACTTATTGATCTTCAATGTGACCTAAGGGCTAAAGATCGTTTGAATAATACTACTAGCCTGGTTGAGTTTTAGAAGACAAAACATTAGCAATAATATCCACTACTATACAGGCTGGCTGTGAAAGTGATTCCTATGTTTGATTCAACATTTACATTTGTGAGCAACTGTTTTCTACAATCAACTTTAATAAAGGCAGGCATCGAACATCTGTAATTGATGTTTCATTACCATCAGTAGGCTACTGTTACTTTAAGCTGCCAACAGCATAAAATCTCGTTTTCATGTACTGATAAATAAAAATATAACAAAATGATATTGTACATTTAAGTAGGTATAAAATTCCTATTATTTCTGTAAAATAAAAAATTTCTGTATTAATTAATAATAGTCAAAGATAGTTTTGCAAACACTGAACGGGAATTCATTTCATGAACCTCGTAATAGTACTTCCTTTTATGTATATTTTGTACGAGACCACCCCTTCTTCCAGTCCACGCTATATAGAGCGCAGCTAATATCTGCATTCCGCTCATGAGCTGTGAGCCGGCTCAGAGAGCGCAAACCTTGTGCAGGCTGTTCTATAGTTTATCGTATCTTGTTATTTATATCAGTTTTCGTATGTATGAAATTGAAAGCCTAATGAAGTAAATTTATGTACTTGTCCGATTGTTCAGTCCTTGTCCTTGCTTGGAACTGTTCCAAAACGTAACAGCACCTTGGAATACTACGTTCCAAAATGCGCCAGTAAGAAATACTTTCTGTTACAAAATACTCGTTTCACTTTGGAACTACATTATGACAACGCCTGGCCCACAGAACGGAACATGTTTGGCACTATTGAAAGCAGTGGCGCCAACTTTTAGAAAACATTGGGTGGCGGGTGGACTCAAATGTCATAAGTATAATGATAACAAGATAATTATTGGGTGGGCGCCACAGTTTGAAAGCAGAATTGGGAATCCTTTCGTCGCACTGAAAGAAATGTTGAAATCTAAAGTGAAAGATAATTAGTAAAGCTATGAAGAGCCTCTTTAAAAATGTACACATTATTTTGAAACTAATGTTATTGAGTATAGGATTCTATCAAACAATTATTAACATAATGCCTGTATTAGAGTATATTAACTACATTGTGAATTTTATCGAGATGAAAATGTATGTTATATTTTATTTACAAGTATTTTACAATTTTAGTTTCATTACCAATTCTTGAAATTTAACTAAATTCTGTTGAAACATGACTATTGTCGAAGTTTTTTATTTACAAAAATACAATGGCAAATTTTCATACTTCATTACAGTGAGATTATTACTCTTCATGACGGTATTAATACGAATTTCAGCACGGCCGAATTGATTATAGCTTTTATTTACTAATTTTTGGAGAAATTGAACACTATTGTAAACTTGAGCTGAGTAGAAGAAAAAGCATAGTTTAGCTTTTATTTACAATTGGGATCCACTTCGATTTCGAGACCAATAAAATTTACAAATAATTTAAAATTGCATTACGTTTCCTGCTTCGAACAAACCTGATCTACGAATTCAATTTGGCATTAGAAAACATTTCTTTTTCACGAATTCACATCTCGGCTCACTATGACAACATACTGCATCACATGGCATACAGGGAAGTATGTGATCATTTAGCGTCCTAAATACCACTGTTATATTACATACTAGTCGTACGTGCATGTTCCAAAATACCACTGTTGCATTACATACTAGTAGTAGGTACCTGTTCCAAAATACTACTGTTCCATCAGATACTAGTCAACCGTGCGCTTCCAACGTACCACTGTGCACCTCGTAGTTACACACAAGTTACATATGGTACTTTTATTTCGGAACTGTTATTTGGAACCTAGTATTTTCAAGGAACTGGTACAGTTGGAACCGTTACAAGAAAATACAACTTTTCCCATCTCTACTTGTGAGGACCCTTTTCCAGGGCTACGGAGAAGACCTCAACGGCCACTTCGGCGGAGAAGGATACTTGAGAGCGGTGCAGCTGGCGAAAATGACAACCCTGCACTTCGGGTTAATAGCCTACAAATGGAGGTCATGTCCATTGACCTTGACATGGCAACCCATCACTGGACTTATTCATTATTTTTATGTGGGAAATTTCATAACATTAATTTGCTTCAAAGTAATAACCAGATGGATCATCATTATGGACCCTCTCTAACCGAAATTTTCCGGGTTTTAACTCGCGAATGTATGATGTGTCGGCAAGTACAAAAAATCATTCGACCATTGTGGGCAACTGTAGCGTGCAGACGTGGTAATCTTATGAAGCAAGTCATTGTATATTATGGCCATGACCTTGTGGCACGTCGCACGTTAGATTTATTGCATCGCAAAGGACTGCAGAAAGACGTAGTGCGCTGTCACGAATAGGGCTGGGACTGAATGGACCACGTATCGGACAACTTAAGACCAATTACGGTCAATAACTTCTTCAAACACCGGTGGAACTGGCACACTTCCAAAACACAAGACTACCAGCTTCTAGTCTGCAGGACGCCGTTCACTGTGTAAAACTGTGCATCCCGTTACATTACAACATACGCACAATGTTGCTTTGTTATCAATTAACATTCCATCATTTGATGGATTGATGGGAAGAGTATGACGAGTCGTGGCTATGACGCAGTGCTAGGGCTCGTTTTCCATCCAGGCGGCACCAGTTCGATCCCTGGGCAATACTTAAAAGTAAGCTGGAGCTTTAGGGTTTATCGGCTTCCCGTTTGGGGATGGGACCTGGCTCTGTCAAGGCTGGGACAGAATGGTCCACCTGATAGCGTCGGTTTCACGAATGCCACCTGGGTAAGGTAACCAAATTCACAAAGATAAACAAGAGGACACAAAGATTAAAAAAAGAGGACATTGTTCGAAAAAAGAGGACAGAAAATATGTACTTATATTTAGGCTGAGGTCTATATTAATTATACTTTAAATTACGTCAACATCTATTTTATTACAAAATATTTACAGTACAGATTTAAAGCTTATATCATATTTAGAAGTATGTTAATATATGTTTTATTACAAAATAATTATAAAAAAACTTCATAATAATGATTTTACAGTTACATAGCTACATATGAAAGTGAGGAAACTATAAATTATTAAAGAGGACAGAAAATATCTAATTAGATTTACATTCGCACCTCGATATCTCGATTTACTAGTTACCTCTGAGCAACGACCATAACAAGGAGGAGCAAAGAGAGTTGTGATCGTTGGCAAAGAGTATATACCGTCGATGCTACTGTCACCTACAGGCAAATTACTTGAAAAAGACGTCAACTCAGATAATTTCAAAATATCAGGCATACAAGTTACGAAAAGGAGGACATTTCTTTATTTTTTTTTAAATCCGCCCGGACCCCGGACAAAGGCCTAAAAAGGTGGACATGTCCGGACAAAAGAGGACGTCTGGTCTCCCTACACCTGGGCTATCTATCGGACTAGATTACTATAACAATAATTGCACAATTGGCCAATGCTCGCCTAAATGCATGGCTCCACTCTGGATCCGGCCCCGAAAAGCCTACCAGCCATCGGTATGATGATATCAAAACAGACAAAACAACGGAGAAGGAAATAAAGGTTGAAATTAAAGCATAAAACTAAGTAAAAGAGAATTAAAAAATGAAAACACAAACAAATTCATAAAGGGAATGGAAAGAAAGAGAGAGGGAGAGAGAGAGAGAGAGAGGGAGAGAGAGAGTGCCTGAGAGATAGATAGAGTGAGAGAGAGGAAGGAAATTAAAAAAAAAACAAACAAAAGCGAGAAAGAATAAAAAAATGAGAAAGAATAAATCACAAAAGAGAGGTAAGCCTACAAGGAGAAAATGAAAGAATTGGGTAAACAGAAAGTAGAAGAAATCAATAAAACATGAGCAAAGAAAAGGCAACAGAGACAGAGAGAGAGAGAAAGAAAAAAGCAAGTAGATGAAGACGAAGGAGATGCGAAAGAGAAATAAAAATAATAAATAAAGAAATGGACCGAGGAAAGAAATGAAGAAAAGGCAAAATTAAAGAAGGAAAAAATGAATAAATTAAAGACAGTAAATAAAATGAAAATAAATAAAAAAGAAACATATAGCAGGTAGACTAAAAATACGGAAAGTGAAAGATGTAAGGAAAAATGAAGAAAATGAAGAACGAAGCAAGTGAAGAGAAACAAGGTAAAGAAAGCAGAAAAAGCAAAAAGTGAAAAACAGAAAAGGAGAACAATACGACAAAAGCATAAGTGGAAGTATATAAGAAAGACATACAGTATGTAGATAAATAAAGAAGCATATAAGAAAGAGAGATAAAGAAAACAGAAAGAATTGAATATAGAAGAAAATGGAGTCATAATGCAAGCAAGTGAACCACAAGAGTAAACAGGAAACAAATACTGAAGAATGTGGGTTTAAAAATAAAACAAAATAGATAAAAAAGAAGTAAGGAACTGAAAGATAAAAATCTTGAAATACATAGGAATGAAAGAAAGGAAGAAAATAACTATAGAAGCGATAATGAAATACGGAAACTGAAAAGACAAGGGTAGAATCACAATGAAAGACATTAAGAAAACGAGAATGGACGAAAGCTATAAAAGTAATAAAAGTGCGACACCTTTCGTGGAGCGACAGGCCAAGGAGGGCTAAAGCCTTGGTTTTTCTGGACCGTCGCATGCGACGTGCGAGATGCGAGGCTTGCCTCGCACAAATCCGGACTACTGTTCTCCAACCAGGAGATCAACCGTGAAAGGAATGTGCTTACTATTGCGTCATCTACTGGAGGGAAGTAGATAGATAATATTACCGTTATAACGTCAGTTTAAAAATCATGCGCTCTCCTGCATTTGTTATTTCCTTTATGGAGAGACTAGAAGACCAGAAGATTAACAGTGATCTAATTTTGTAACTAGGGTAGTATCAATATCTGTGTATCAATGTCATTGTTTGTGCTGTGAGAGCTAGCCAATACAGATACGAGTACCCACGTATGTGACCTTATGACATCTTATGACATCAACATTCATTCACAGCTTTGAATAATTTCAAGGGAAAAATTGTTCCGAGGCCGGGTATCGATCCCGGGACCTCTGGTTGAACGTACCAGCGCTCTGCCAACTGAGCTACGCGGGAACTCTACCCGACACCGTCTCAACTTTACCCGGTGTCGGTTAGAGTTCCCGGGTAGCTCAGTTGGCAGAGCGCTGGTACGTTCAACCAGAGGTCCCGGGATCGATACCAGGCGCCGGAACAATTTTTCCCTTGAAATTATTCAAATCTGCTTTACAGGGAGCTTCACCTGAAAGACTAGATTTGCATTCATTCACAGCATTACCCCGCTTCGTCTCAGTCCCCAAAGATTTTCTCGTGGTTGGAGTACAGTACACGAGAGATAGCGAGTGGTTTCTATAACTGCGAGATGCGAGGTCTGCGCACCTCGTAGCCATAGAAACCACTCACTGTCACCCGTGTAGTCCGGATTTGTGTGAGGCGAGTCTCGCACGTCGCGCGCGTCGATTCAGAAAAACCAAGGCTGACAAGCCGACACGACGCCTCAAGTCCATATGCCTCGGCAGAGATAAAATATCATCCAACTACAGTAGAACTTGGTTATAGCGACCTCGTTTTGTGCGACACCTCGCCTGTAACGTCAAATATTTGTGGTCCCAACTAATTCCCCATAAGACATATGCTTTCCTACCTTGCTTAATACGACAAACGCATATGCGTCTACCTCGCATATAACGTCATTTTCAACCTCAGTTTGGAATAAGATTTTCTTAAGAAACAAAGTATCTTAAGAAATATTTTGTTGAAATCTGACTCTGACAAATTCTTTACAGTTTCCTTCTGTCATAGACCTCACGAATGCAGGCGGATTCCCCACCCCATTGTAACCTACCCGAATTCATGCGGTATTAGATCAGTTCCGACAAGAAGTTTTCACTAAGTGCACGCATTTTAACGCAGTATGGCCACTAAAAGAAGTGAGTGACGCTTCAGAAGCCATTAGAATTATGAACATGTTCTATGAAGCTAGGGAAGGGAGCAGTGAAATTGCTACTGAAATTATGAACATAGAAATTAATTTAGCCCTAGAAAGTGGGTATTGGGCAAGTAGAAGACAACAGAGTAAAATGACTGATTACTTCACTTCTAAGTAAAATAGTTTGGTGAGTACTGAACAAACTGTTTTAATACAGAATACTGTATTTATAATTGTAGGCCTACGTGTATTTTATTATGTTCATTGTGGGCTTAAATGTCAATACATAAATCTAAAATAAGTCTAATTAAGTTTGTTATTTTTCATTTTCCACCTCACTAGATTGATAATGTGAATCCCGGTTACTACGACACTCGTTTATAACAACATACTTTTTTAAGGTCCCTTGGATGTCGTTATAACCAAGTTCTACTGTAGTACGACGAAACGTATGATCAGCGCGATGATTTCCACAGCCGTTATGATTGGAGTACGAAACCAGAATTCGCTACTCACTGTAGCACCCTTTGCTATCTTGAAAGAAATCTGGTATTACAGTATGATTTTAGGAAATTATTCATTCGTGCTTGTCAAGGGCGCGGCGTCAACAACACATATTATTTACTCTTTGATTAATAATGTACGAAAAGTTCGTTTAGAGCAAATGTCGAGTCCGAAAGCTCGACAACAATGATAATCACGTAGAAATTTTATTCCTGCGCTCTGAAACAAATGGCAAATTAAAATATCTTTATAGTGTTCTCAGGAACCTCAAATTACATCCAAAGTTATACAATTGAGAGCATTTGTAGTGTTTTAATTTTTAATCGGTTATTTAACGACGTTATAAGAGCTACTAGGTTGTTTAGCGATGAGAGTTTTAATAATTAATTTAATAAAAAGGTAATGAGTAAGGTTGTGAAAAAGTAGCTGTATCAGGATAGGCAACCTTGGTCCTTGCATTTTGTTTATAATATTAACTAGGGCTGTACTGTCCATTCACTGATGTTTGTTAGGGGGTGCGAAGCGCTCTTCCAAGTAGTTAATGTTTGTAATCAAAACGCAAGGACCAAGGATGCCTATCTTGATACAGCTATTTTATCCGAAACTTAGTAATGAGTCAAGGAAGTTATATTACTGTCACCATTATTTTTATTTGTCATGACAAGTGGAAGTATCGCGGAAAGATTTTGTATTAGTTGTCCAAGCGTTGTATCACTACATCTACATGATCTCCTACTCCTACTCCTACACTATAATACATGGAGGAATTCAAATGTGGCACCAACATAAGATGGGGTAGCCGTGATGGCCGGTGAGCATAAGATGTTTGCAATCTATCGTTAAGAGCAAAATATGAACAGGCCATTTTTCTCCATTGCTACGTTCAAAACCTAATTCAGTTTCGCAACAGGTTATCAATCGCATAGAAATGTGTAAAATACTGTTTCAAACAGTAACGGATATACCTAGTATCTGCATTTTTATAAAGTCATTAAAAACAACAAAAGTTTTACATGACGAGGTACAAAAGTGCTTTTCAGCAGCACGTATCACGAGATCGAACTTTTTAAATTGGTTATTTAATGACGCTGTATCAAGGACTAAGTTATTTAGCGTCGATGGTATTGGTGATAGCGAGATGGTATTTGGCGAGATAAGGCCTAGGATTCGCCATAGATTACCTGATATTCGCCTTACGGTTGAAGAAAACCTCGGAAAAAACCCAATCGGGTAATCAGCCCAAGCCGGGATCGAACCCGTGCCCGAGTGCAACTCCGGATCGGCAGGCAAGCGCCTGAGCCGATTGAGCTACACCGGTGGCTACGAGATGACTCTCTAGAAGTAGGTTGACTAATGTTTTTCACCTGAAAACTAAACTTGGCACTCTCATTAAGTCAATGATGGAAGGTTAGAATGTGGCTGGCTGGTTTTTCGCGGGCGGAATGGATCCATGCACTTAGGATCACAAAGGTTTATTGTGCGCCCTTTATGTGTGATAATTGTTCCAAATCCTATGGGTAACATTCGTGAATCCCACCCTGACAGGAGGGCCATATTGCGTTGGCTGACAGAGTCACGTTCTACCCCCAAACGAGACCTCATCAATCCCAGGGCCCGAAGCCCCAACCCCTTAGAACAGGGGTCGTCAGCACAGAGCATTCTGGGGCTAGCATTTCTTACCCGCGGAGAACACAGTGCACCATGGTGCACTCGTAGCTGCTAGCAGGTATGCTCTCTACCTCTTCCTGCTGCACGACGGTGCACACGGGACGGCACCGCTTACCCTTTGCACATTTAAGCGAGTGCTGACGACCACTGCCTTAGAACTATATCAACATCGGAAAGCCGTAGTATCTCCAAGACATCATCCCAGGAAGAATGGAAGAAAGATGGAGAGTGTTAGTGAAATGAAATAGGAAAAGAAGAGTAGCCCGATAAAACCCTGTAAGAAGACTGTTTGTACATTATAAATTTCGTTACGACCGGGTCGAGGATCGAATCTGAGACATAGACGGAACTAAAATTAGGACTATGGAACGGTGAAACAACAGTTTATACCACGGATTAATATTAACAGATTCTTTAGAAGTTTAGAACTTTGAATGAAAACCACTATCGTTTTCTCTTTGTTCACAAAATTTGATTCTTTAATATTTCACTGAATAAAAGAGTTTGGTACTGGTTTCTGCAAACAAAAATTCAACGATTTCAAAAGCAATCCGAGTTTTTTGCGTGAAAATTTCGCTGAGGTGACTTGATCCAAGACGGAATTTGATCAAGACCAGCAAGAAACACGAAGTTCTTCAACGATACCGAGTGAAAATGGAAATGAAACAACGTGAAATAATTTTACCGACAATTATTTTATGAGATCGTCGATATGATAATTAGCCAAATCACTTACAGATTCGAGTATTGTTAGTCCTACTAACTTCAATTTCTTCCGCTGCTTCGCTGTGCAAAATATATTGAGTATGACAAGGTTTTCTAGAAAATGTCTAAATGAGTTCCATAACATTATTTATTTAAATTAATACTTGAACATGATGTGCTCGATAAACGAACTCTGTTATGTAAATCCACCTCCTGAACGCCTAAATAAACCAATCTACGAGTTTCAACGACAGCTGTATGCCGTTTAGGAGTTGTAGAAGCTTTGTTAGAGCTGAAAACCTTGGTATACTAATTTTGATAATTTTGCCAATTCATCGGAACGACCATTTTCAACTCTCCGAAGAAAACAAATTTTTGAGAAAATCTCAAAACAGACTATTTGCCCTTTCCTTATGGGTGGGGAAAGAATGCTAAAAAAACTTATGAAGCAACAAACATTCGACCATTATGCTATTAATGTGTTCTTAGAGAAGATTTTGCGGGTGAACTCGAGTACAAGAAACGAAACCTAAATTTAGATGTGTTAAAAGCATTCAATTTTTAACAGGCTACATTTTGAGTATTGTTTCTCTATTTTATTATTATTAGTCTATTATTATTATTATTATTATTATTATTATTATTATTATTATTATTACTAGGTAATTTGATATCATACTTGACACTATTTTGGGAAACAATTTCGGAATCTCCTCTTCCATCGGAGTACCGTACGCGTTAGGATACAGCAACGCGCAAGAACCATCCATTCAGCGCCCCTCTTGTCTGTCCCATTCCACGAACTCCTCCCGAATTATGCTACACCGAGAAAGCTAAAGAAATGTATGTTCCTCACTCGTCCCTTTAATCGATATGGAGCCTCTGTTTCTCTAACCCACCACAATATTCGCAAATTCCCGCCTCTGTAGCTATCATTTTAACCTCGCGAAATGTTTCCTAGTAAAGGTCTCTGACGAGAGAGTGCAGCACTAGTTTAACACATAAATAGTCGCTGACATTCCTAGCGGGAGAGGGCAACTCCGCCAACATGAGAGAAGCAGCTCTCCAACTTACTGTGTAGAAATATAAACAATATTTCACAGGTTCACATTATATTTGTGTTTCCACAAATTCTTTTTCTCCGGCTTCAAAACTTAGCATGAATATCCTTGCTTGTGCAAATATGTGTGTCTCAGAAAGACATCTAAAGTTAAATAAACGGTATCATTAAATTACATCTTCAAAAATATCAATTTTTAAAACAAATGTGTTATTAGATGTTTATTAAGTTATTCATGACCACATTCTTAGATAGCCCTTTTATTTAGTCACGTTCCCACTTCAGAAATTCTCTGCCTGCTCTACTCCATATCCAGGGGCGTCATTTCAGTTTTTGTTTGGTGGGAGAGCAAGATTTTTTAGGGAAGATCTTAAAGGGTATATCGCGTAGCATACTCCCTCTCCACTTTCTCTGAAATGTACTATTTTCCATACCGTAAACTGGGGAAACTTGACCATAAAATTATAGCACATACACTGAACATATTTTTTCAGGTTAATTAATTTTTATGCATTTCTTAAGTAGGCCTAGTCTTCATTATTTTAAGTCACAAATAAAGCTCATATTATGGTTTATTTTTTATGGTCACTTTCCAGAAGATTTTCAATTTACACACGTAGACCTGCTTTTAACTTCTTAGCTTGCTTATACAAAAGTATTTCACAAGCACTAGCTGTTAATATGATGTAGTTGCGAACATATGAACACACACAATTTTATGAATATATTTTAATTTAAATTAACAAAAAAGTACAGGTACTTTTATTTCCAATAGGTAACAATCACCAATCTAGAAAAGGTCTTGGTTTCATCTGAGCAAACTCATTAACTAGCTGTCCCGCGCCGTGGTATCGTGGTCTAAGGCATCCTGCCTAGGACTCGCGTTATGGAATGCGCGCTGGTTCGAGTCCTCATGTGGAATGAAATTTTCTCACGAAATTTGGCCAGTGTATGAGACCGGTGCCCACCCAGCATCGTGATGTGCTTGGGGAGCTACGATAGGTAGAGAAAATCCGGTTTCGCAAACCAGCTATAACGGCTGGGGGGATCATCCTGCTAACCACACGATACCTCCATTCTGGTTGGATGATCGTCCACCTCTGTTTCTGCACGTGAACGTGAGGCCAGAGGCAGGCTGGTCGGTCTTGGCCCTTCATGGGCTGTAGCGCCACGGATTTACTTTACTTTACATTAACTAGCTCGTCTTTTATTTCTCAAGCGTGTATAAAAGTGAAATATTTTAACATTAAAAGTACAGTGCTCATATTTTCTCTTTAGTACGATAATACTACTTAATTACTCATTTAAATGGCGCCTTTGTCCATATCTCAAGGATTTATAAGATACAGTAATAAGGATGCTGACGAGGCCAGCAAATCTAGAATTCTACAGATTTCAAAATCCAGATATGCAGGTGAGGGATATACAGAAGCAGTGGCGGTTCTCCATTGAAGATAAAGGGACATACAGAACTTATAGAAGTTGGCTTATTCATAGCGAGCAGTGAGCATAGTAGGCCTATAATGAACAAGACGATCGAAATTATAGCTTTTCTGCGGATACAGGATTAAGTAATTTGTGAACCATTCAGTTTTATTCAGTTTTATTTTTAATTGATTATTTTGCGACCCTGTATCAACTACGAGGTTATTTAGCGTCAATGAGATTGGTAATAGCGAGATATATTTGGCGAAGTGAAGCCGAGGATTCGCTATAGATTACCTGACATTTGCCTTACGGTTAGGGAAAAACCTCGTAAAACCCAACCAGGTAATCAGCCCAAGCGGGAATCGAACCTGCGCCGAGCGCAACCCCAGTTAGTTTTTAATAGCTTATAATGATGTGACGTCATGCGTGGCGCATGCTTCAGATACTGTCAGGAAACACTTGCATCTTGTTTGTGGCGGCAGTTAACGTTAAAACTATACGTCGCAGACTGTTTACAATGCGTTCTAGTGATAAAGACTGATACTACGATGACCATTTCTACAATTTAAATTATTTGTTCATTTCATTTATTTATTTATTTTTACTAGCGGAGTTAAGATCTTAAAGGCCTTCTCTTCCACTCAAGCAGTATACAAATACATAATAAATTATAATATCAAATAATAGATGACATTATGGATCATAAGCGGAGACTAAGAGGAAGGCAGAAAATAGGGAAGACTGGAGAATGTTGGGTTTGAAGTGAAAGACCTGCTCTTGGGCAGAACACTATGACTGAATGAATGAAATATAAATAAGATCAATAGAGAAAATAAGATAGTAATAGTAATAATAATAATAATAATAATAATAATAATAATAATAATAATAATAATAATAATAATAAGGAGAAGGAGGAGAAGAAGAAGAAGAAGAAGAAGAAGAAGGAGAAGAAGAAGGATAACAGTCAGAGAAAAGTGTAGATGTGTTTAGTTACATTTAATTTCTAAGAGTTAAACAATTACTGTTAAATAAGATCATTTGGATCAAAGGAATGATTAAGGATGAAGGAAAACTGATATATTAAAAATAAAAATCTTATTCTACTGAGTGAACAGTATAGAACAGAATTCGCGCGGGCTTGAGTTCCCCACCTCCGCGTGCATAGCCGACCGGCCAGCTAACAGCCATGAAACCTGTCCTGCTCTATACTGTTCACTAGTATAAAAGTTACAGTAATTGAAGAAAGATCATATTTTAGAGACGAAAAGCGTCTTCTTGTCAATCGGCATTTGATAGTACTTAATATCTGACAACTCGTTTACACTATGTACACTAGAATACGCTATTTTTACTATTTACACTATCATAAAGAATGCAGACATACACTGAACAAACATATTTACACTATTTCACACTATTTACAAAATAAGTACTCTCCGTCCGAGTGGTTATGTCGCATCTCGGTTTCCCCCACCCGTTTCTGCTGGCTCCTCTATAAAGTCTTGTAGCTGGGCTGTTAGGCTCTTCCCTGAAATTATTTTCTGTACGGAACTAGAAGTCTACGTAATATGTATATATACACAACTGTTTAAAATAATCTAAAGAAAAGGGCCCCGTTAAGCAACTATCACGTGATTTCTCGTTTCGACGATTCCGCGACATAATCACTCGGACGGACAGTAGGCTATGGTATTATGAAATAAAATACCTTGCACTACAATTCATAACACTGTACATAATAGTGTAAATAAAGTTTGAACAATGTAGGCCTACATTCTTTATGATAGTGTGAATAGTAAAGAAATGGCGTATTCTAGTGTACATAGTGTAATAACATAACAGTAAAAATTAGGGTAAATGTTAAAGTGGTTCATGTTTTGTTTCGCTATCTTTACCAAACAAGAGTTGCGTGTGCAGTCAGGTACTTCGCTTGCTAGATGCATGCGCGTCGTTCAGTACCGTAAAAATTCCAGTAATAGTAATCTTGTAGCCTCCTGGGACAGAGTACGGTCGCTTGTAATCAACATTCAATTATTGGGTGCTGCAGTAACTATATCGGCCTTACTAAGCTCGACTATTGGGTTATTTAACTTATATGGTATTGTAATAAATGAAAATGTAATTTTGTACTCGATTTAATATTTTTTTTTTGTAAATTAAGTCTAAAGTTATTCTTAAACAAATACAATTATGTACACTGTTTCTACACGAATTAAATTGGTACAGTTATCTAGGGTCTGGCAGCTGATCAGATTGGCTAACAAGATCACGTCATAATTGTAATATGCGAAGAAGTCTACTGAATTGGATACCCTTCGCAACTTATGGACAGTATAATAGTAAAGCTGTAAAGTGTAGCCTGTGTATATGATCAGTGGATATAACGCTTCTTTGTGTGAATTGTACAAGATCGAGGTGCTTGACTCCAACGTTGTTTCAGATCGATGAGGAAGATTTATTTATAGAATATATTAGATGTTAAAACATTTAATTTGTCTGAAAATGTCGAATCAACAGCGTTTCTCAAACTATGGTTCGCGGACCACCTGTGGTCCTCGATTTCTGCCCTTGTGGCCCTTCAAAAAAGACAGAAGAAAAAAATAAAATTCAAAAGAATTGCGTATCACACTATAGCTGAAAATATCAGAGTTTGGAAATGACACATGGGAATCGCCTTTCACTTTTTCTCCCAGTACTGACATTTTGTGAAATTTATTATTCTATTCGTCTATCGACTTCCTACTCTACTTTCAGCAACAAAAGAGGGATTTAAAGCACCACTATGAACTATGAACGTGGCGTTTCTCGCCATCTTTTCCATGCACATCTGGCGCCCCGCCTGTAACCCAGCCAGGGACCACGCGAATTCATAACAGAGGATCAAATTACCGAACCTTTTCATGTATTGATGACTTTCTTAATAGTTTTGCCGACACCCAGTATGAACATTGAAATGAGCACGTACAGTACGTCGTACATGCCAAATTGTATCTTTACTTGTCGAAAATCAGGCATATTTCTGCATTATTTTTTTTATTTGTTTTTCCAGAAATTTTAGACTTCGCCTATTTTAAAATCCGACAGGTTTATTTTTTACACTTGCGTGTTTCGTCTCTAAGTTCAGTTTCAATTTCGCGGGTTCATACATTCGTTTGAAAGCACTTCGTAACAAGCAACGCACCGAGGTTTTGAGTTCACTCTCATCGCCACACCAAGTAAATCCAAGTTCCAAATAACTCTTCTCATATTTACGAAAGCATTTTTTCTTTGAATAGCTACCACTAAGACTAGATATTTCTTTAATGGCACTATAATCACTGATATTAATATATTTCTTCACACACAGCTTTTGAACTATTAGCACTGGCTAAATGAAGCGTATCATAATGCTCCTTTCTTTTCAAAGATCCGGATCAAAGCCAGTTTTACATTATTTTAACAGAGACATGGACAACTACTGCGTGTACCACATAAGAAGGATTTCAAACAACTAACTGCTAACAGGCAAGTGATGAATCAGCAATGCACAGAATTTTTTATAAGTTACTTGTGATTGGCTACAAAAAATATAATTAGAAAAGTATTATAATTATTTAATTATATTTTAAAATATAAGTATTTGGTATTAAAATATGTTACAAAAATTGTAAATTTGATTTCGAAGGGAACAAGAGTAAGGTGGTCCGCGGAACTGTTCTGACTTTAAAAAGTGGTCCTCACTTCAAAAAAGTTTGAGAAATGTAGGAATAAGAAGTTCCGGCATAAAAGACACTACCTTTCATAGTAAAGTCAGGACGAATGAGGCATAGAGGTAGAATATAGTTTTTAATAACATACCTAGTTAATATTATAAAGAACAAATAAGTACTAATATTTAACTTGTGGGTCCCGTGACGCTTAGTAGACACGAGGTGGGTGGGTCCCGAACCTAAAGGTACGTTTTCCTCGGTGCGACTATTGCGATGATCGTTCAACGATTATTGTTGAACGATGAAACGTTGAACGATAATCGTTGGTTACCATTTTGCTCGGAGCGTCTACGATTTGTTGATTTTTCACTAGTCGCGTGTTTTCATTCGCAATCGCATCGTTCTAAAGCAGCCGCGGCGAAAATGTGATCGTGCGCCTAGCCACTGTGTAACCTGCAACGAGCATAACATCTATGGAGGGAGGCGGACACCCGAAGGGGAAGTGAAGCAACTGTCTGACTTATTAACGGATTTTCATTTTCCTTAGTCAAGCACTCAAATATAATTTTATACAGTATAAGGCTACAAACTGATGTTTAGTACGTGTAACGAAGAAAGAAATGAATAAGAAAACATAGGATACATTATCACAACCTAAAATTAACTGTCTTCAGAATGTCTCTGCGACAGAGTTTCAAAATCAGGAATTATGTCACTTACTGCCAGTCGTAGTTGATCACGAAGGTATTTGTCTGTCAGTCGTGATCTTAATTTGGTTTTTACTATGTTCATTGTTGAAAATAATTTTTCACAAACGTAAGTTATAGCGAACATGGCTTCAACAGAGCAAACGAATGAACGAAGCTTCCGATATTTATTTATTTTTTTTTTTGGCAAAGATTTGAAACGTTGAACATTTTTCAAGTCCTTACATCTAACTTTTATTTAACATTACGTTGTAAATCTGTGAGTTTAAATTGGAGATCTAACTGTATTATTCTTTCATCTGCTGAAAAATGATCGACGTACAGAGGTAATAATAATAATAATAATAATAATAATAATAATAATAATAATAATAATAAATAGGCCTACCAATAATAATAATAATAATAATAATAATAATAATAATAATAATAATAATAATAATAACAACACTTAACCTTTTAATGTTTCATGAGTGACATGTAGTATAATGCCGTTTTATGTTATACAACTGTTTTCCTCGTAATACTTGTGAACAAATCATACATTTAATATTCTCATCATATTGGCAGCAAAAAATGCGTCCTCTCATCCTACTTTGAAACTTTCGTTTTTGTATAGGTACATGGTTTCGAAAGAGACATTGCGACGATACGCCACTCGCAGGTCAGAGACAAATACAAATGGAACGGAGTTTGACTCCAGTGAGTGAGAGGGTGGGGGTTGGAGAAGGTAGGAAGGAAGGGAAATGCATAGGTATCTTTGCGAGCCACAATGTGCTCATGAGTCACATTTTCGCCACGGCTGTTCTAAAGGAAGATTGTTTAACAGAATGAGTTTAATGAGTAGACCTAACAGATTACTTAAATGCCTTTGATTGAGGAGATGGAAGACGACGAAATATTTCTCCATACCTAGGGGATGAAAAGAGCCAAAAAACACCGTCTGCTTGAGCTCAATAATGAAGAGAGACTGTATCAAAAATTTAAATAACTTAATTAATAACTTAATTTTCCAACTTTATTGACAAACTCAACCCATATATTGTCCTTGACCCTTTGTAGGAAGCATGTGACAGCTGCCACAGTGAGGGATGATTCGCCACTTCCTCGAGAAGAATTTCATCATCCGCGTCAGAAAACGAAGGAGCCATGATACACGTCTTTCTCACAATAAACGTTAGCGACCGACGATTATATTCAACCTTTTCCTGAACGACTATTCAAGACATACGATCGTCGTTAACGACTCTAGCGGCAGTCGCTCGGAGGAAAACAGCTCCATTGAAATACAAAGAAATAGTGCTCAACGATTATCGTTGCACGATCATCATTGAACGATCATCGCAATAATCCCATCGAGGAAAACGTACCTTTAAAAGGTAAGAATCGCTGCCTTAATTGGGAAACACTCTTAAATTATATATATATATATATATATATATATATATATATATATATATATATATATATATATACACATATACATACAGGTTGTTCCATATATAATGTAATTAATTTCAAGGGGCATGCCTTGAGATATTTCAAACAAAAAAGTTTAATACAATTTTATTTTGCTCGTTTTTGCTTCCTTTTAGAGATAAAAACTATTTTGTACGAAACATTTCATAGTGTGTTTTGCTAAAGCCATTTAATTCTTAATATACTCAGTCAATATAAGAGAGCAGTGTATTTTGATAACAAATTACTGAAATAATTTAATTT
Source organism: Periplaneta americana (assembly GCF_040183065.1). Lineage (NCBI taxonomy): Eukaryota > Metazoa > Arthropoda > Insecta > Blattodea > Blattidae > Periplaneta > Periplaneta americana. The sequence goes on from NC_091120.1 coordinate 126,210,584, forward strand.
TGTCATTTAAATCTGCAGAAATGTGATCCAAACAAATGTAACCTTTTTTTCTGTAAAGAAATTTTACAATGTTACATTTGTTCGGACAATCAGTTATTTTATGTTAGTACATTACTAGCTCCAGTTTAGTTTTACAATGATGCACCATGTTGAGTACTTTACAAGAGGTGTTCGAAACGCCCATTTCTGCCATAGGCCTACTGCAGGCTTCTGCTCGTCATCTCATTGAGGTACGAACAGGCCCACAAATGCCTGTTGTTGTACGTATTGTTTGACACCTCCGCACAATTCTTGCAAGAAGTGTTGCTTCATCCTCCACAGCAGTTGAGTATACCAAAGATTTTAAATAGCTCCACACAAAAAAAAATCAACGGGTTTAGACCAGGTGAGCGTGGAGGCCAAGTAATTGGTCCACTTCTACCCATCCAGTGATCAGGATAACGTTCATTCAGGTGTTCCCGGACATTAAGACTTAAATGTGCTGAGACAACATCGTGCATTAAGTACATCTCTTGCCAGACTACTAGTGGAATATCTTCCAACAAATGTCTGGTATCTCAATAATTGCTAATTTCCTGACCCATGTTTATATAACATTTTTTGAATCTCTACATGTGTGGAATCCAACCCTGAAATTTTATATGTATTTTAAACACCCTGTATATACACATAGTTTTTAATGGCATAACTATTTTTAAAGTGTAAGCCTATTAAAAAGGCTGAGATTCACTGCCTTAGGTGGTTGGGAACCATCCTTCAGTAAAAGCGTGAACAAATTAAGCCGGAAATAGGGGATGGTCTACAGAACATTTTGTGATATGGAACTTACGGCCTGCGAAACCAGATCAAGGCAATGTGGACTTAAATATGTATATTTATCGCTATCGCTTACTGTTTTCCATATTATTTACATTTAATATTTACTGTAGACAATCCATCATGTTTTGTTTGTTAACCTATCATCCACAAGGTGGTTTTGTCCACCGTATTTCCATTGTCACATGACAACACATGCTATGAGTCAACGACAGATCCTTTCACATCATTCGAAGAGCTCATCACAGTACATGATGGAGCAGTACCGGTACAATTTCGCAGAGCTGGCACAAATTTACATTGTTTATGAGAAAGTTCGTAGCAATGCCCTCCCCCGCTTACAGGGTTTACAGGAAACGATTTCCCAACAGGCGTCACTCGTCAAGATCAGTGTTTATTTCTTTAGATCGGCGACTACGGTTCATTGCGACAAAGAATAGACCATTAGCACACCGAGTTTGAAGAGAAGATGCAGGGCATGTATTGCAGCAGAACCTACTACAAGTGTAAGATAACCTACTCGTTCTGTTGTAAGTGCAATAGGCTCTTCACAGAGTAGCGTGTGGCGAGTGCATCAGGAGCAGCATTTTCATTCACAAAGAGTCCATGGACTGTCTGAATTACTTTGTTTCAAGGATTCAATTGTGCTAGTGGTTACTTCAATTATGAATAAAATTGCTCGACCGGATTTCCTACATTTCGTTTTGTTATACTGATGAGGCCTCACTCATACGCGATGGTATTTTGAACAGCAGGGAGATGGAATGTCCGAAAGCTACAGCCGAGTCGCACCACCACGTCAGCTTCGCTGAAGTATTTGTGCCGGCAATGCACAGCTGTAAAAAAAAAAAAAAAAAAAAAAAAAAGCGGACGCACTCTTGAGCAGCGAATATTTTCTAAGTCCACTTCGGATCACGGTGATGACTGATGTTACACGATGCATGCGCTAGCAGAAGCAGTTTCGGAACTATGGAGTCATTCGATATTTGCGTCTTGTAGAGCAGTAGTAGAGTGCTAGCTTAATGATTCGAAGTTGTGAGTTCGAGCCTTGTTCAAGTTATCGTTTTATTTCGTTATCGTTCTTTAGCGATGTAAATAATATTCAAGTTATCATTTGTATTCTGTTAATGTTCTTTTGCAATTTAAATAATATTCAAGTTATCATTTATATTATGTCATCGTTCTTTAGCGTTATAAATAATATTCAATTTATTATTTTATTTTGTTATTGTTCGTTAGCGATATATATATATATATAATATTTCAGTTATCATTTGTATTTTGTTATCCTTCTTTAATGAAATAAATAACATTCAAGTTATAATTTACATTCTGTTGTCGTTCTTTAGCGATTTAAATAATATTCAAGTTATCATTTTATTTTATCATCTTTCGTTAGCGATATAAATAATATTCAAGTTATTATTTATATTCTGTCATCGTTCTTTAGCGATATAAGTAATATAAATTTAATGTTAGATTTGAAACAATATAGTTGCATAATACTAGTGTTAGTTTTTTCTTCTTATATTATTACATTATACTATCCTGTAACATAATAAAATGAAAAAGAGCGATCAAGATTTGAACCTGAGACGCTGACATGTAATTCTGACGTTCTTCCGACTGAGCTACGGGAACACAAATGAAGAAGCATATACGATGTCCCGATGATTTGTAGAAGCTCGACCAGGATTCCTGAGATGCCGTGGCTGAGAACAGTCGCTATTTGAAAGACTAATGGATTCCATGCTCACTCGACTGCAAGATGTGATCGAGATTGGAGGAGGATGGACTAAATATTGAATCGTGGCTTTTTGTTTTGTTTTTTGAACTCTTAATTGTTTTAATTTTTTAAGGCAGACGGCGGTAAGCTTGTTTTGTTTATGCCACGAAAGACATTTTTGTTGAAAATAAAATCTTTCTTTCCATTTAGAACCGTAATGTCATAATAAATAATGATAAAGTCATGGCATAATACATTCATGAACCTGATGATAATTACTAAATCAGTCATAAAAGAGACAGGAGCAATTATATTTTTCTCTCTCTTAAAAAAAACGAAAAAAAAAAAAACATACAAAGCACTATGTTGTGTTCGAACGCACAACCTCAGGTATACCAATCCAGAACGCTACCGTTAGGCCTACGCTATAACAGTAACACGTAGAACATTTTAATTATAACTGTAGATATCAGCCCACGTGGTCCAACAACATGTAACACTGCCTGTCTCCGAATTGTAGCGAAGATACTCGAAGGTAACTTAGCTTCTATAGAGCGGCCACTTCTATTGCCCGCTGTACAAGATCAAATCATTGAGCCATTTGCTACCTGTCCATCTGAACGGTCAGATATACTTGCTGTTTGTGCAAAGACTTTTGCATGAGTTGTTGGAGGACGTATACTTGGCTGTCTGATGTGGCTGCAGCATTTCAGTGTAGATGTCCGCAAACATCTGAATGCTACATTTTCTGGTCCCTGGACTGGAAAGGAAGGCCCTATTTCATAGTCTGCGAGGTCACCCGACCTGAATCTACTGGATTATTTCCTAAGGGGATATCTACAATTAATGTTCATGAGACCCCAGTGAACACGGACATGGTATTAGTTGCCAGGATTGTAATTCGCTGTGATGTGATTAAAAACACGCTACTTATAGGTATTTGAACGAGTTCGGCACCATTTTTTATACCGATGTTGAGGTTAGTGGCCGTCATTTTGAACAACTGTTGTGAAGTACAAAAAGGTACTTTCTTAACTGAGGTTTGTAAATAATATTAAACTAATTTTAAAATGTAAATAATAAGTGTAAATAAATCTAACTAATATGGAAAACAGCAAGAAATAACGATAGACATGTTTAAGTCCATGTCGTTTTAATATCGCTTCGCAGACTTCGAATTCCCTATCTCAAAATGTTCAATAGAACAAACCCATTTCCGGTTTAATTTTTGCAAGCTTTTACTGTATCACTCTTTATATAGCATAGCTATTTTTAAAATGTATTAATTTAACTTGTATGGCTAGGTCACTTGACAGGAATGTCTGAAGAAAAAACTGTAAAAAAAATTCCAGGGTAAATCTGAGGGTTCGAGAAGAAGAGGAAATCCCAGAATAAAGTGGCAAGATAATGTGGAAGAAGAAATCAGGAACAATGGAGAACGGTAGCTAGAGATAAAGGACAATGGGCATCAAATGTGAAGAACGAATGGCCAAACTCAGAGGGCTGTATACTAAGGAATAATAATAATAATAATAATAATAATAATAATAATAATAATAATTTATATTGTGGGACCCGTGAAGTTTAATATTCTTTGAAGTTGGTTTGAAAATCATTGCCTTAGTTAGGAACCACTATTTTATATTATGACAGAATTTTTTATGATAGCGTTATTTTTAAATTGTACTAATTTAACTTGTAGACCGCGTGAAGTATTATCGAGATGGGTCACTAGTCTAAAAAGGTTAAAAAATCACTGCCTTAGATAGTTGAAAAGTACTCTTCTATGTTATATTATATAAATAAAGCAGTATTTTTTAAGTGCACTTATTTTAATTTGTGGGTCCCGAGCCTAGAAAGACTGATAATTACTGCGTTAGATAGTTGGGAATCGGTCTTGTATATTATATGTGTACCTATGCGGTACATGATAGCCATAACTGCCCGGCTAGCTCAGTCGGTAGAGCATGAGACTCTTGATCTCAGGGTCGTGGGTTCGAGCCCCACGCTGGGCGAATATAATTTAAAAAATTCAGAATTCCCTCCGCTGCCATTGCAACATTTTAAAACTATAAACTATATTATACATTCATATGAATGTACAGTATATAGGCCTACTAGAAAGTAGCTCACTGAGTATCAGCGGAATCTTGGCCTTTCATAAAAACTTGCATTTAATGGATTGCCCATCCTTTCTCTGTTAGTCTCAAAACAATTTATACCATAAACTGTCCATATTTCATGCTCTCCCCATTATTTGGATGTTTATGTTGTTGTGTGATAATTGACAATGTACGCGAAAGCAGTAAGGACCTCACCCTGGTGTAATACACTATTGTAAGTTCTTGTGTATTTTTAAGAGGTCTATATTTTGGATTCTTTGTATTGGTTAATAGGTCTTCTGTTAAGTATTGAGAAAATACTCTTCTAAGAAGCAGTTTTACTTTTCCACTGCGACATCAATTTTTCATGTTATAGTTTTTTCCTTCATTTTGATGTAATACTACTGCCATACACAAAAAAAAAAAAAAAAAAAAAAAAAAAAAAAAAAAAAAAAAAAAAAACAATTTCCACCCTCTTTTACGTACCTTTTCGACGTACAGCTTCTCCATAACTACATATTATTTCCTCTGATACAGTCTGATCGATAAAAACCGCTCCCGCTATTCTCTGTGCGGAGATTGCGTTCCAAATCCCGACTATCGCTGGTTGCATAGGTGCTTCATGAATGAAATGTACATTTTGGGTATTTTCAACAAGACGCGCCATATGCCACATATTAAACGAATCCATGGAGCTAATTAAAAGTTCTCTGACGACCGGATAATTTCCAAGAACCTGTAGCCACCGAGATCAACGGATCTGACAACACCAGACTTCTTCCTATGGGATTAATTAAAGGACAGAGTTTACGACACACGCCCCCAAACACTGGACGATGTAAAGCAGAACATTACAAAGGAGATCAATAGTATTGACAATAGAATTCTCCAATGAGCGGCCAGCAACATGGAACGACGTGTTGAGTTGTACCTTGAGCAGGAGAGAGCACATTTTCAGCATTTTCTATAGACCAGCCGTGGCGAAAATGTGATCGTGCGCCGAGTCACTGTGTAACCTGCAACGTGCATAGCACCTATGGAGGGAAGCGGACACCCAAAGGGGAAGTGGACCAATTGTCTAACTTATTAACGGATTTTTATTTTCCATACGTCAAGCACTTAAATATAATTTTATACAGTATAAGGTTACAAACTAATGTTTAGTAAGTGTAACGAAGAAAGAAATGAATAAGAAAACATAGGACACATTATCACATCCTAAAATTAACTTCGGAATATGTATGATAAGACTTTCTTGTGTTAAATTCTAACGTACCTTGTTTACAAGTTTCGACCTATTTATGGGTCATCTTCAGAACTGGTCGTTGTTGGTCTTGGCGCCTCTTGTTCTGTTTCCTGTGAGGGTGCGTTCGTGTGGTATAATGTAGAGTCAAAGAGCGTGTGTCTTTTGAAATTGAGTTGTGTGTTGAGAATTTCGTTGTGGTGTGTTTTCATGTGTCTGTATATTTCATGTTGTTCTAGTGTGTTTAGTTTCTTGCTTTTTGGTTGAATGTGTAGTATTTCCATGTCTGTGGGTGTGGTTAGAACTTGTGATGTGTTCTGCATATGTGGAAGTGTTTTGTAATTTTGTTATGGCTGTGATGTGTTCTTTGTAAAGTGTTTGAAATGATCTGCATGTCTGTCCTATGTAGAAGTTGTTGCAGGTGTTACATTTGAGTTTGTATACGCCTGTGTGATTGTATTTGTTTGTTTGTGTTGTTTGTGTGTTGAGATGTTTTTGTAGAGTATTATTTGTTCTGTATGCGATGTTGTAATTTAATTTCTTGAATGGGGTTGCAATTTTGTGTGTGTTTTTGTTTTCGTATGTTAGTGTGGTGTATTTTTTGTGTTCTTGTGTTTGTGTTGTATTCTTATGTTTTTTGTGATCATGTTTTGTCTTACGTATTATGTTGCCTATTATGTTAGGACTGTATCCGTTTTCTTGTGCTATGTATTTGATTGTGTTTAGCTCTTCGTTGTAATCCTGTTGGTTCATTGGTATATTGAGTAGTCTGTGTACCATTCATTGTTCGGAATGCAGCTTATTTGTGTTGTGTATGTGTGTTGTTGTTGTGGGTTTTCTTTATACTTTGAATGTGTGTTTGTTGTCTACTTTTGTTATTGTGATGTCTAGAAAATTTATGGTTTTGTTGTTTTCAATTTCTAATGTGTAGTGTAGCTTTGGCTGTATTTTGTTTATATGCTGATGTAGGTTTTGGCTCTGTCTTTTGTTTCCTTTGGACTCATTTCACCGGCATTATCACCTTCATTTCATTCAGACGCTAAATAACCTAGATGTTGATACAGCGTCGTAAAATAACCCAATAAAAAAACTAGAGTGTGATCTAACTGTATTATTCGTACACCTGCTGGCTGGAAAAGGACCGACGTATTAATAATAATAATAATAATAATAATAATTATTATTATTATTATTATTATTATAAATATTTTAATGTTGCATGAGTCACATGTAGTATAATGCCGTTTTATGTTATACAAACGTTTTCCTCGTAATTCTTGTGAACAAATTATACATTTAATATTCTCATCATATTGGCAGCAAAAAATGAGTCCTTCCATCCTACTTGAAACTTTCGTTTTTGTAGAGGTACAGTACATGGTTTCAAGAGAGACACTGCGATGATACGCCACTCGCAGGTCAGAGACAAATACAAATGGAACGGAGTTTGACGTCAGTGAGTGAGAGGGTAGGGGTTGTTGGAGGAGGTAGGAAGTAAGAGAAATGCATAGCTATCACTGCGAGCCACAATGTGCTCGCGAGTCACATTTTCGCCACGGCTGCTATAGACGATAGCAATCTCCCAAAGATACTCTGCATTTGAGGAATAACAAATTATGGCTAGCATCAGTTTTGTTGAAATAAATAAAGAAATGCTTTAGTTTTATATGAATCACTCTGTAGTTCAGCTGGTAGAGCAGGATGGTTTTAACTTCAGAATAGTGCGTTAGCGTCCCACGCAGGCCATGTACAGTTTAGAATATCTAGGATTTCTTCTACTACCATTACATTATTTTAAACTTAGTATGCTACATTATAACAATGTGCGCAGTATACGATGGATAACAAAGGCGGTCCACACCTGTGGACACGGTTAGAGCTTCTAGCCGTGAAACCAGGTGGCCCGGGTTCGATTCCCGGTCGGGGCAAGTTACCTGGTTGAGGTTTTTTCCGGGGGTTTCCCTCAACCCAATATGAGTAAATGCTGGGTAACTTTCGGTGCTGGACCCCGGACTCATTTCACCGGCATTATCATCTTCATCTCATTCAGACGCTAAATAACCTAAGCTGTTGATAAAGCGTCGTGAAATAACCCACTAAAATAAAATAGCAAAGGCCCGGCTAGCAATGTTGGTAGGATCTGAGGCTGTTAGTTTTATTTTTAATCATAGGTAGTGCTACCAACAAAAAAATTCCGGAAATTTTTAAATTTTAGCTTACTGAGTTTGCTAAGTTTCATAATAATAAATTATGCAGATATAAATATCAATTTTGATGAAATGTTTTCCCTTATTCATTATGTGTTTGGTAAGTTTTATAATTTGTACTAATATGATTACACATTTTCTAAAATTGTTCACCTTATTAAGAAATTTTTTATTTTATAGATTTTGCTAAGTTTCATAATTGTAGTGATATCACTAGTTAACGTTGTCATTCACTTCCTATCCTGATCGGCAGAAAAATTAATTGATACTCAAATAGCCACCATTAGACATACATACATATTTGTGAGTTGTTGTTGTTGTTGTTATTGTTGTGGCTTTTCTGTAGATTTTGAATGTGTGTTTGTTGCAAACTTTTGTTATTGTGATGTCTATGATTTTATGGATTTGTTGTTTTCAATTTCTAATGTGTAGTGTAGCTTTGAGTATATTTTGTTTATGTGGTGATGTAGGTTTTGGATCTGTCTTTTGTTTCCTTTGTATAGTATTAGTATGCCATCTACGTATCTGTGCCAATATATGATGTTGTCTGCGTGTTTGTTGTTGTCTTTGTTTAGTATGTCTGTCTGTTCTATGTTGTGTAAGAATATTTCTGCTAGTATGCTGGAAACGGGTGATCACATGGGTAAGCCTTCGGTTTGAGTGTAATATTTGTTGTTGTATGTGAAGTAGTTTTATTTTGTGATGGTGTATGTAATATGAATGGTTTCTTCAGAGCATTCTTGTGGTGTGTTGTTTTTGAGCATCTGTTCTAGTGTATGTAGTGTATTCTTTATGGGTAGGATTGTGCATAGGTTGGTTATGTCAAAAGTTGCTAATGTTGTACTGTGTGGGATATCTTTTATTTTATTTACGAGGTCTATGTTGTTTTTTATTCTTGTCTGTTTTTCGAATTATATGTTGTTTTTTATGATTTTATCCATGTATGTGGCTAGTTTGTGTGTTGGTGCGTTTCGGTGATTGACCTACGGTCTGATAGGTATATTTTCTTTGTGTGTTTTCCGTAGTGCGTTTAGATTGGGTGCTTCGGGTTTGACTGGTTTGAATTGTTGTTTCTTGTTGTTCGGTATTGTCTGTTTTTGTTTATTGTGTTTTTTTATTATGGTGTGGTACTGTGTTGTGGGGTCTTTTTCAGAACACACACATTTTTTGACTCCATAACACTACAGAAACACACCCCCACAGAAAATACAATCAGAAGGCGCGAAGACCACTCAGTTCTGATGATAGCCCACCAGCTGAAACTAGCCAACAAGGTAACCTAGTTAATTAACACGTGAAACCATATATATTTTTTATATGCCGTATATGATGATGTGTCCCATCTCCGTAAACTCCAAGTTATCCAGAACCAGGTGATTCGAATCATTACTCATCTCCCCCGAGTCGCCTCGAGAAAGAAGTTCCATGATGAGCTAGATTTTCCATCCGTAGACGAGTTCATTGCTGACTGGCTAGAAACCTGTACACGGCCGCCCGTGCCAGCCCCAACCCACTCATATCTGGCCTCGGCCGGTATGGTCCTAGGCTACGGCGTAGACACCAGACAGGCCCATTAGCTATACTCTTGAGACAGGACACGGCATAGAGAACGCCGTGGACAGGAGGACAGGGATGCCGATGTCACTCCCAGATTTCGGTAGTGACGTCTCAACTCTATGAAACTCCTTAGATAGTGCAATCGCTTCGAAATGACCTTGTCCTAACTTAGGGTAAATAAAAATCACTCCCCAATAAGTATCCCCTTACCGATCGATGGAATCGTCATAGAGCTAATTGACTAGTATACACCCATTGATTCGTAGAATCATGTTACCTAAGAGCCAATTGACTAGTCTCTGGAATTGAGACAACTCATCCTGCCTAAGGTTTTTCCGTGCTTTTCCTAAGGCGCTAAGACAAACGTCGGGATGAGCCCTACAAGAAATGGACAACGGACCTGCACTCACTTCCCCATGACTCCGGTAAGTCGTCAAATTTTAATAATTACTTTACATCTATGTCCTCTCGCTGATCGCATCCTAATTGAGTCACCATAGAGCCAATTGGCTGGTCTCTACATTGAGACGATTCAGCATACTCAATTCATAATTCAATCGGCCGCTTATCTAGGAGCCAATTGGCTTGTCTCTTAAATTGAGACAACTCATCCTGCCTAAGGTATTTCCGTGGTTTTCCTAAGTCGTTAAGATAAATGTCGGGATGGGCCCTAAGAGAAATGGGCCACGGACCTACATGCCCTTCCCTATAAAGTTCCCGAAATTTCCGACAAAGCGACATAAATGCCCTGGTTCAGCTTTATATAATACCCGTACAGGGCGAGGTTACTCGTCTCTAGTCGCATTGCGAAAGGACAGAGAACTTTTCAGTTTGCAGATTTAGAACTCGCGGCGTCTCTTCCGACGGCCTTCACCTGCCTTAATTATCGAATAGCAAATGAACGAGTCTTCTCGACTCCACCTGCACTGCGAAATGACGAAGTTCCTTTCAATGCGCAGGCTTACACCTTCCGCCATTTCTTCTTCGTCCTGTGATCAGTTTGATCGCATTTCCCTCCCCTTGCGTATCTGGTACCTAATAGGTTACGTCCATTTTCCGGCTTTCCCTCCTCAAAATTTTCTAGAGCTCCTTCAGTGAAGCAAATGGCCAACAGGCTTGGAGCTCACATATTCAATTCCTTTCAGCCCCGAACCCTTTCCGAGGACGCGTTTTGCGAACCTTCTAAATTTCTCCTCCCATTTCTCCTCTTTATATTCAATTCAATATGATTATGTTTCGTGACCAGAGCATAGTACGAAATGGAAATATAAATAGAGTGTTAGTTGGGAGACCTGAGATGAAAAGACCTTTGGGGAGGCCGAGACGTAGATGGGAGGATAATATTAAAATGGATTTGAGGGAGGTAGGATATGATGTAGAGACTGGATTAATCTTGATCACGATAGGGACCAATGGCGGCAATGAACGTCAGGTTTTCTTAAAAGCCCCAATGTGTAAATCCCGCAATCAGCGAACATATTTTTAACATTCAGGATTTCCTCCATCCTGATATTACATGAAATTAACATTTTACATTACATACAGCAGGCAAGAGTGGCGCGGCTAGATCAGTTGACAGAATACTACCCTTTTAATTTGAGGTTCGCAGTGGAGCTCTAATCTCTGCCTAATTTTTAAAATTATTTAGTGATAAAGTTACTAAACTTACATGATTTAAAACTGTTTCCAAATTTAAATAATATTCAACCAAGATTATAATACAGAACTACGTGGTTGTCGATAGCACAAGAAAATTTAGGCCTAATATTCTGAGCTATATTTTTGAGTTCCATGCTGAGCGAAAATGTTTTCGGAATATTTAATATTAAAGATACTGATGGTATATGATTTAAAATTTCCTCAACGATAAATAACATGCATTTAACATCTGTCACATGTAAAACTAGGTTAGTCTATAAATAGTGATATTTGTAATCGCAAAGTCGTGGATTCAAGTTAAATGCCGGATGAAAACGATTTGGAATGTATAACATTAATGCTATTACTGTTGCATGATTTACAGCTTTCTCCAAGACACGCAACATGCAACAAGAGTCACACAATCACCCATGTAGTTCATTCAGCAAAGCTGGTAATATTAATTTCTTATTCGTAGTTTTGAATCTTACAGTAACAGTTGTTAATCTACACAAGCATGATTACTATTAATTTTACTGGTTTTGACTTTCTCGATATTTGCCAAAAAAAAACACGATTCTTTTGTAGTAGTATTTTATTTAAGGACGTTTTTAATTACAGCTGGAGACGGAGCGAGTAGAACTGCTGAATAACTCAGTCCTAGCGGTTTAATGTGCTTGCAGCGGGGCACCGAAGTTACTCGGTTAACCGTAGCCGTTACCGGTCAGTTCAAACAGAATTCATGTGCTTCACTTAGGTCTAGCAGACAACGACGTAGGTGTTATTGTATTTAAATATTTTCTGCTGCAGGACAAATTATTTCCGACAGGAGATCATCCTTATCCCCAAGGCGGGCTGAAACCCTAATATTTTTGAAGAGGAATGGATCCTATATATTGTGAATTTTATTAGTAACAACAATGTAATTTATTCGCCACAACAATAATTCCTTTCTACAATTCGCCTTAAACGCTCTCGTCAACAATTGGATTTTCACTCAACACAGTATTCGTTATAGCAATCCACCAACGACAATGACAATTTACTTGGACTATTACAAACAACAATGAACTGTTAATCTTAACTTAATATTTACAAAGCACTATTTACAAATCAGAACTATCAGTTCTCAGTTCACAGTTCTTCTAGCTCAGTCACTCGAGTTCACCGTATCTCGAACCACAGACCTTCAGAGACAGTTCACTATACTCGAACTCAGGTCCCTCCAACTGCGGTCCACTGCACTCGAACTCAGGCCTTCGGATGCTGAAACAGTTGCGGACGCACACTCGAGCCGAACTCCGGTGCACAAGGCTGGCTTGCTTGCTCTGTTCACTGGCTTACTGACTGAACTAATCATGAATGACTCGAACTCTCGTTCCTTCGCGCCCGTAATTTATAACCACAGCGACGTAGCCTCGAAAGTTCCACGCGTCTCTAGAGATGGCACTCCAGAAAAATCCAGAGCCCTCTCCTCTCTACCAGCACCAGATGCGCGCGCACTCTCTCTCCACTCTCTCGCCGCGTAGGCCCTTTCCCCTTTCCCCACCGCGCGCCGTCCCTAGTGCTCCGTGAAGCCCGCGCAATCTGCTTTCTTGCGGGACGCTGGTCTAAGTTCGAATCTCACGTCGCTGTCACAATATGATCTGTCAAGTGGGCCTAATGAACATTGTCAGTCTGTACATATTACTCTATATAATAATAATAATAATAATAATAATAATAATAATAATAATAATATATTATTACTATCATTATCATTATTATTATTATTATTATTATTATTATTAAAGTCCAGAATAACAGAGAAGGTTTGGACTTCAACGGGTTACATCAGGTCCTTGTTTTTTTTGCGGATGACGTGATTATGTTAGGAGAAAATCCACAAACTGTTAGGGAAAACACGGGAATTTTGCTTGAAGCAAGTAAAGAGATAGGTTTGGAAGTAAATCAAGAAAACACAAAGTATATGATTATGTCTCGTGACCAGACTATTGTACGAAATGTACATACAAAAATTGGAAATTTATCCTTTGAAGAGGTGGAACATTTAAAATATCTTGGAGCAACAGTAACAAAATATATGACACTCGGGAGGAAATAAAACGCAGAATAAATATGGAAAATGCCTGTTATTATTCGGTTGAGAAGCTTTTATCATCCAGTCTCCTCTCAAAAAAAGCTAAAATTAGAATTTATTAAAACAATTATATTACCGGTTCTTCTGTATGCTTGTGAAACTTGGACTCTCACTTTGAAAGAGGAACAGAGGTTAACGGTGTTTGAGAATAAGATGCTTAGGAAAATATTTGGGGCTAAGAGGAATGAAGTTACAGGAGATTGGACAAGGTTACATAACACAGAACTGCATGCATTCTATTCTTTACCTGACATAATTAGAAACATTAAATCAAGACGTTTGAGATGGGCAAGGCATGTAGCACGTATTGGCGAATCCAGGAATGCATATAGAGTGTTAGTTGGGAGGCCAGAGGAAATGAGACTTTTGGGGGGTCCGAGACGTAATATTAAAATGGATTTGAGGGAGATGGGATATGATTGTAGAGAGTGGATTAACCTTGCTCATGATAGGGACCGATGGTGGGCTTATGTGAGGGCGGTAATGAACCTCCGGGTTCCTTAAAAGCCATAGGTAAGCAAGTATTATTATTATTATTATTATTATTATTATTATTATTATTATTACTATTATTATATTAGAGTGTTTGATTAATACTGAAATATGTTAAAAAGGAAGTTCATTATATTTTCTATTTGTATTTATTGGATTTATGATACCTCATGAGTCATCATTTTATTTGTATTTATTTCTATGATTTATGTTACCTAATTACTTTCATTTATCAATAATATTACTCTTCACCAAAGAGGACATGGTTGTATGGAAGGCTAGTCATGTTATAAAAGAAATAAATGAAGCGTGCATTTCCAGAACGCTGTAAGTGCCAATTTGTGAAGTTTACAGTAGGAACAAAAATAGTTTCATACAGTACATACAACGTTGTGACTTGTGCAACCTGAAAGTGCACTACTTTATTACTTGGAGCAGCACTTTCTTCATAACCTTTCGTAATACTGTCAAATAGTGCACCTACAACTGATATATGTGAAAAAATAGATTCTCCCAGTATCGGCACTTACAACATTATGGAAATACACGCTTCAAATATTATGTTCTTCAGTTCAAGATTCCACGTTTTATTGATTATTTTATCCACTTTCCGTAACAATAAATAATTCTGTGTGTTATTTTTAAGTGCTTTAGGCAGCGCTTCATGGAGCCCGTTTCTTTCTATCTTCTTTTTTACTTAGCTGGAGCGTTTAACGTTTATCTCACATGTTAATTTTTTAGCTGTTAGTACGGTATTATAAATTATTTTATCAATTTTATTTCGTCTGTCATATAGGCTTATAACAACACTGAAGGTTAAATAGGCCTTTCATATAAAATAACTTCGCAATTACCTGTAATCACGCAAATAAAATTTGCAACCGCCATTTTGCAATGAAAAGAATCACTTTTTTTTTTTCGTTAATTGGCAAAGCGAAAGCGCTTTACTACAACGCTTTTAAAACACGCTTCGTTTCACTTTCAAAGTATGTTCTAAAATCGAGTTAATCTATCCAAATCTTAAATCTTCCGCCACAAATTTGTACTCGGTACTGTACTCGGATCAACCGAGTAATGACGTCACAGTACCTGCTCCGAACCGAACCGCTCCGCCACGTGCCCTATTTTCAACTGCAAACATTCACCAGAGTCGAAATTCAGGGTGGGTGAGAACTTTATTCTATACTTCGGCAGCTAGGCTTAAATTAAAAGTATATTTTGAGACATTTCATCTTGCTTAATACAGTAGTTGAAGTCGATTGCACTTTGCAGCTCTGATTTGATTAAATGTGTCGTGCTCCTGTTTCAAACATCTGCCCAATTATTGTTCGCGAGATGAAATATCCTCTTTGTACGAGCATTACCACATGATATTCTTAAAAAAATAGCCAGTTTTTCCAAATGTATAACATTAATATTGCTTGATTTTAAACAGATAAACACTAAAAACCATTTCTGGCAAGCATTCTACATAGACTGCGCATCTTTTTTTTTTTTTTTTTTTTTTTCACCTTTTTTTTTTTTATTTTTATTAAAACAGATACAGAACAAAGACTTCATAAAATTATTTTAGAGGTAACTTAACCCCAGATATAGATGTCATTCTGCAAAACCGTTCTACAAAAGGCATTATGGTAACAAGCATTCTGAAAATTAAATTTTTGCTCTTATATACCTTGTAAAAAATTCTCAACACACCATTGAAAAGTGAATCCCGAGACAACAGTAAATCAATGTTCTCTCTTCAAACTCAATTTTACATATCTAATCGTCTTAGAAAGTTCAGAAATTTGACACTAAACATAATATCTATAATATCTTATCTTTCTTACAACATTATCTCAAACATTATGTAAACTGAAACAGTTTCACATTATGTGAAACTTAATTCCTACAAGTTCATAATTACTCTTTTACATTCTTAAACTGTGTTGCAAGAGCATACTACATTGCTATCCTAGATGCCCAATGCAATCTGATAGTATAATTATTTTGAAACTTATCGTCAATAACCTCAGTTAACTTCATGGCTTGAACTTTTCACTCTAATTCATCTTCATAGTCAAAATATACCATATAGTTTCAATAGTTAACAGAATTAAAGTTCTATGCTATTAACTGTAAAATTAAAATTACATAAAATCATACAGTAATTCCTGGCATATCATTATAGCTACATTACGAGAACCTGTGATGTTGAATGAATAAGTTATAAACTTACATCATTTTTTTTTAAAACTGAGAATAACTGAAATTACGTTAATCTATTACCTCAAAATTCTCCTTATTTCACTAATAACAACATATTTACATACATTTAAATATTGAATATAAGTTGAGGTAAAATGTACACTAAATATTGTTCAGTGTTGGTTTAATATTACCAATGAGCGAGCATGCAATGGTTAGAGAACAAAACAACAAGGGGAACACGTTTGTAATCCCTGAATTAAACTAAATTGAGTGAGCTATTCAGTTGTAATAGTTTGAGTTCTTTTAAAATTTGGGATGTTTTGTCGTCCTTCATTTCCAACTTGGCTGCCTCTTCTTTCAACATATGTAGGAATTCTTCCATTTTGTGCAAGGACTTTGTCAACTGGTAGTGCAGGAATCCTGAAGCAAGCCATACCGTTACAAATTTGTTTTGTTTTGTTGGTGGGTCTAATACCAATAATGTTTGGAACCAATCCTGTAGTTGCGAATCTGGCCATACTTTTACTAGCAAAGCTTTTGCTCCTTCCCATATGGTTTTCGCAGCACCACAATTTGTGACACGATGTTTCAGTGTGTCTAACCACCCACACTTTTTGCATGCCGGGGAGTCTGTTAAGTTATGGCGATGTCTCTTTTCTTCAGTCGGTATAATCTGGTTGAGATAGCAATATACTGTTGTCTTCCATGCAGTCGGGATGTTTGCCATATGCAAATTGCGCCATATATTTCCCCATTTTTGGTTTGGCAACTTTTCCACGATACGTGGCGTTTGCACGGCTTTCTTCATGAAGTAAGTGTAGATAGTCTTGGTGTTTTGATTCTTTTCATTCGTGACTGTTGTTGGTGGATATGACTCTATTATTTCCCAAATCATTTTCAGCGAGTGCGGTAAGGTGGTAGTTTTACTGCATAGTAGTGGAATGTGGTCTTGCCAGAATTTGTTGTCCATGGGATCGCTTTCATCGTGTTTCGCGCGAAGAATATTCCGTGTCAAAAGGGCCCGACTTTTCTCTTTTATTGCTGTCAGCTGTAAACCTCCTTTAGTTATTGGTAGATGCAACTGCGTTTTCGGAAGCTTGTAAAAATATCCTTTCCAGACATAGAAGCTGATTGCTCTGTCTAGCACTGTGGAGTATTTGGAAGAAAGAGGCAAAATCTGTGCTAGATACCACAGTTTGGACAGGCAAAATACGTTTATGTGCCATATCCTCTCAAGGAGATTGAGGTTTCTATGTATATGCTGAAACATTGTTGCTCGAGTTCTTGCAGACGTAATGGACCAATTGATGTCAACCATTTCTTTGAAGGATGCACATACTGTCAATCCTAAAATCTTTGCTTTTCTTTTTATAGGGATATGATTAACAGTGTGTGTAGCAGCCCAGTTGCCTAATGGTACTAATGATGACTTTTGTACATTTATTTGTGCACAGGATGCCATACTATATGTGTGTAGAATCTGTGGTAATTTTGTACACTCGTCTTCATCTCGGAGTAGGATTACAACATCGTCTGCATAAGCCCGGATCGTGAACATGTTGCACGTGGCTCGTCCAGCTTGTAAGATGTTATGTGACATTCTAATAAGTGGTTCTATACCAATAGCGAATAGGCACATTGATAGAGGGCATCCTTGTCGTACCGATGATGCAATTGGGATACGTTTCGTAAAGAAACCGTTCACTTGAATTTTGGAGTATGCACTACCATACAAGCTACTTATAGCATTAACAAATTTTTCTGGTATACAGAAGTGTTTCATAACTCGTTGTAGATAGAGATGGTTCATTCTATCAAAGGCCTTATTAAAATCTATTGATAACAGTGCTGCTTTTTCATCCGGGAATTCTTCATAATATAAAATTGAATCACGAATGGTGGCAAGGTTGTGTATTATTGATTTGTCTGGTACACTGCAAGTTTGGCCTATTTCAATAATATCCCGAAAAGTTGTTTTGACTCTGCACGCTAGTATCTTCATAAATAACTTATAATCTGTGTTCAAGAGTGTAATTGGACGATATTCCGACACTGTACGTGGATTTGTAACCTTCGGGAGAAGTATTACAATCCCATCACTGAACCCCTCAACTACAATCCCTCTATCAAAAATGTAATTGAACAAGTCCACTAATGTGTCTTTAATTAAATTCCATTGCATTTTGTACAATTGATATGTAAGTCCATCAGGTCCAGGGGTAGAATTCTTGGGTGCAGTTTCTATTGCCCTAAGAATTTCTTCTTCTGTAATTGGTAGCTGAAGATCGTGTTGCTGCTGCAGATTCAAGTGTCTATTCACGTGCTTAAGTAAAGTGTCTGTTTCCGTTGCAGATGTGGGAGATGCAGAATAAAGGGCTCTGAAGAAGGTTTCAATTTCTTTAATACAATCTGAGTTAGATGTTAATTGTGTTCCTTCCGTTGTTTGGAGGTGGGATATATATTTAGTCCTAGCGTTGCGTTTTTCCTTTACAAGATGGTATAGGGCGCATCTTTCATCTTCGCTTACTGTTGGCGTTCTCGCACGTATCTTTACACCGTCCATGAATTTTTGTTGAAGAGCACAAATAGTCGATTTGATGTTCAGAATTTCTTGCCACTTATTACCACCCGCCTGTTGTACCGCATACAATTCATTTAACAACTGATAATAAAAATTCAGTGTGTCTCTATTTGCTTCGGCTCGAATGATACCTGCTTGTTGAAAATAAGTTTTTATTCCAGGTTTTATAATGTTTACCCACTTTTGCATGATGTTGAGTTTGGATTTGTTGGCTTTGCTTTTTAATTTTTCAAAATGTTGAGAAAATTGTTCACTAATTTCAGGAATGTGTAGTAAAGTGTTGTTCAGTTTCCAAGAGCCCTTACCATATATGGGAAGAGTAATATCAGTCTGGAGTGAGAGGAGGACACAGTCATGGTCAGAAAATGGCGTTGGAAAAACTTGTATACGGTAAATACATTTACTGTGTGTTCGAGTGATATAGAAACGATCTAATCGCGATGCTCCATTTTGTCGGCGAAAAGTATATTCGACTCTATTACCATGGAGAAGCTCCCACGTATCTACTAAATGTAAGTCTTGTGTTAGGTTTGCTAAAACCGGAGATGGATTATACTGCCCCGTTTGATCTTTCGCGTGAAGCACGCAGTTCCAGTCCCCACCTATCAATAGACAGTCATATCTGTGACGAAGGAAGAAAGGGAGTTCCTTACTTAGAAAACTTTCTCTCTGTTGGCGATGATTAGTTCCAGAAGGGAGATATACATTGAGCACCTGAATGTTATTAATCTTCATGGCTATCACTCGTCCGCTTGGATGTTTTTCGATGGCATCAACCGTAAGTCCACAACGATAAATAACTGCCGTACCACGATTTTCATCACCAGTGTTAACAACATAATCGTACTGCGGTCCTATGAAATCAAAGTTTTCGGTATTCACTTCCTGCAACAATAGAATATCTATGCTATTTTGTCTTATGAATGCATTGAGTAACGACTGTTTATTTTTACTTTGTAAACAATTTATGTTTAATGTTGCATAATTACGTAGTAGCACCATATATTGAATTAAATAAAGTAGTACAAGTACTGACTTGCCGTACGATATGGATATCCCCGTCTGCATATTCTACGTCCCAAAATTATTTATGGCTAACCGTCGTTAAGGGATTCTCCAGCCCTAACGTTTTTATCCTCCTTCGGAAGAGATTTTCCATCAGGACCGTCCTTCTTACTGCCGTCTTTGGTGCGACCGTAGATTGCGTAGGGGTGAGGTCGTGGACTGTTCTTGACCTTATTGCTAGGATACGTGGTTGATGTGTCCTTTTCGCTGGAGCTGCTGCCAGACGCCGCCCCATCTTCGCGACTTCTCAGACGTGGGTCCCGTGTAAACTCATTTTGCGCCATAGGTTTAAGTTTCTTAGATGGTGTTTCGGTAGTTTCGGTAGGTTGCCCTATTTTGTTTTCTTCGAGATCGAGTGTGGATTCCCCAAGATGCAGAGGTGTTTTTATCCCATATGAAATATTCGTTATTTCCACGTCATCGGCGATAACTGCAAGTTGTTCCATATCCTGTGCACGATCAGCTGCATCATTTGCTGTATACTCTGTGGTGTCCATGATATTTTGTTCATCTTCGGTAGTCACTGTTTTTGTTGCCTCAGTCTCTGATGCGGTGTCGTTTCCTCTTCTACAGGTGCGTCACGTTGCGTGGGCCGTTCCGTCGTTTGCTCCTCGCGTTGCTGAACGACTGTTCCCGAAACAATGTCACTTAATAACAGTTGTCTTGGTTTAACATTAACATTAAAGGTAGTTTTCCTCTGAGGGCAGTCTTCTTTTTTATGATTGGGCTCATGGCACACATAGCACAAAATTGGTTGTCCCACATACGTGATGTGTGCGTTATATCCAGCAATGGCTATCGATCCTGGAATATGCTTCTTGATTTCCATTTTTACCGCACGAACGCCATTGTTAACTGGGAAAGGATAAGCTGTGCTCCACTGTTCTTGTCGCACTGAATGAACTACACCATACGTGTTTAACACTGTTTGAATTAATGAACTCGGCACCTCCGGGGGTAAATTAAACACTCGGACAGTTACGGATGGAACATCTGCCTTGCTTACTTTCACTTGCGTTTGTTCACCATTATTATATTTGAAATCCGTTGTACCTTCATGTTTGTGTATCAGTTTTTCGTATATCGTGGGCGATATCACTTTTATGTATAATGATTTTTCTTGTGTATTTAATTGCAACATTTCTACCTGTTCTGTGTTTAATTTGAGAGTTTGTTGTATCCAAAGATGTACATCCATTGCCATAGGACGCGTAGCACTACTGTCAAATTGTACTTTAATTGTATTTAGACGTCGAATTGTAGACATGTTTGGTTTTCCTGTTGTCACTTTTCTTTACTACGAAGAAGAAGAAGAAGAAAAAACTAAAAAACACGCGAAAGTATTCGTAGAATGTAAACACTGCACGAAAATACTCCGGTGTAATGCAACACTAGTCTACAGTATACACACACTCCGCGTACACGAACTCACTAGATAACCGCTCCCGTAACCTCGACCTTACTCTGCCGTGGTTGAAGCGAGACTGGCGCATCTTAATGCATCTCTTGAGCAACAAAATTCATCATATAAACGATCATCATTAACGGCAAAATCAAATGTTCAGAATAATGATTTTTACATTATGCAAAATAAGGGAGTAAAATGCTCGAAGAGAAGAAAAATACAAGAGCCGGGAGACTTTTAAAAATGAGGGGCAAATTCGGGAGATCCCGGGAAATACGAGAGGGTTGGCGACCCTAGTGAGAAGTGCTCAACAAATTTTTCATAGAGCCCTCTATCAAGCTCAGGGTTCTGTTTGCGTGCCATAAATATACGATACAGGATCCACAGTTTTATTTACCTTTCAATATCTAACATGAATTATTACAATAATTATGGAACAAGAAATAAAAATGAAGAGAAATGGTTTAACAGGTATTATAATAAGTATTTTTCTCGAAGGAAACCACGCAAATGAATTGTTTGCTCTTTCAAATCCATTGTTCTAGATCAGGTTTGAATCCAAAAATCTCGGATCTAAAGCCTATAGCAGGTTTTGTGCAAGTGAAAAATATGAATTTTCTTCTATTATGAAAAAAACGTAAGAGAACTTGTGAATATACAGAGTGTTTCAAAATAATTTACAGATGAAAAATACAATCTTAAAGAAACAAAAAGGTACAATAAACATCCATCCGCAAATTAACCGTTCATGAGATATTCCCTTAAGCAGGAGAGGGCCTGTACCGTAGCTTCCTAGGTCACCGGATTTAAATCCGATTATATTTCTGTATTTGGGGTCATGTATAAGGTCTGGTTTACACTTCTGAGGGCAACATACCCAGGAATAATGGTTTCGGATTGAATGTACCTTTTAGCAAATAATGAATGTTCCAGACTGCCCGAGAGGATTCGCAGCTCACTACAGAGAAGAGCACAACGTTGCGTTCAAATGCATGGTCAGCATTTTGAACCCCTACTCTAGGTAGAATTCAGTTAGGGATGTCTGCACTCTGCTCTTAGTCAGCGAGGAATATCAACAGAAAATGTGCATTATCTCGACAACGGTTAATTTATGGACCAATGTGCACTGGAGCTTTTTTTTTTTTTTGATTGGACTAATTTGTACTATTCATCTGTAAATTTATTTACATTCGTTTTTTTCATTAGATTTATAAACACGCTAGGCAACACCAGTTTTTAAATCCCTTGGAAGAATGCCTTGTGACAAAATATCGATTGAAAGTATGAGGAAACTGTCAAGAAATAGAAACAGCAACCTCTTTCAACGTTTCGTTTGTAATACCATCGATTCATTCATTCATTCATTCATTTATTTTATTCCATAGATCTTACATGAGCAATGAAGCTTTAAGATGTGGAACATGTCAACATTTTACAATATTACAATTACAATTTTTACAAAGTTTTATAGTTTTACAATTTAGTAATTTTCTAAAATTTTTACAATGTTGTACAATTTTTTTTTATTTTATTTTATTTTTTTTTTATTTATTTTTATTTTATTTTTTTTTTTTACATTTTGGCGAGATGTAGTGAGATGAAATGAGGTCCGAGGATTCGCCAAAATATTACCCGGCATTTGCCTTTTCGGTGGGGGAAACCTCGGAAAAACCCAACCAGGTAATCAAATCAAAGGGGGTAATCAATCAAAGGTGTTGATGCCAAGGACTCGCCATAGACCATCCGGCTTCAGTCCCACGGCTGTGGAAAACCTCGGAAGAAACCAAAGTCCAAAGGGGGATCCAACCCAAGCCCGAACGCAGCTCCGGAACAGCAGCCCAGCGAGTCTGCCGACTGAGCTACATCGATGGCTCTACTAAAAGTATACAATACATAGACAATCAGATTATTAAATTTACAAACGCAAACGATCATTCATAAGTTGAGCTATATTATAATACAAAACAATTTAATTAAATTTAAGGTATAAACAATTCAACCAGTTGTGATATACAGAAATTGATAATACATATCATGCAAACTACTTCAAATTACAAACACAAACAATTTATCAGTAGATATATATAGATTACTATTCAATTTAAAGCATATACAATTCATCGGCCAAAACTATACAAATATATACAATACAAAGTAGCATACTTTCATTAAGCTATACAAATTTGTGCAATTAATATCAAGTAGATTAATTCAATTTATAATCATAAACAATTCATCAGTTGAGCTATACATATTACCATTCAATTTACAGTAGGTCTATATACAATTCATCAGTAGAGCTACACAAACTAATAATCATTTTAAGAACATATACAATTCATCAGCCAAACTATACAAACATATACAATCAAATTAGTTCAATTTACAAACTTATTTTCGTTAAGCTATACAATTCATATGAAGTAGATTAATTCAATTTATAAGCTTGAACAATTCATCAGTTGACGTATACAGTACATACAATTCATCAGTTATGCTAAACAAAAAATACAATACATAGTAAACAGATTAAGTCAATATAAAAACATATTTTAGTTGAGCTATATAAAATTGTACATGTCATTTAAGTAGAATAATTCAATTCACAAGCATAAACAATTCATCAATTGTGTAGAAGGTATGAGTATGTAGAAATTTGGTTAATTCTTTTCTGAACCTTTTCTCGTTGTTCTTCAAATCTTTAAGATTATTAGGCAGTGCATTGAAGATTGTTATACATGAATAGCGAACTCCTTTTTTAAAACAGCTTAGACTAACAGAGGGTAGATGAAGATCTGATTTATGTCTTGTATTAAAATGATGAATGTCTTGATTAGTACTGAATTTATCTTGGTTCTTAATATACAGCATCATTAGGGAAAGAATGTATTCACAAGGTAAAGTCAAGATTTCTAAGTTTCGGAAAATATTTTTACATGAGGTCCTTTTATGCACACCGGCCATTATTCTTATAGCTTTCTTTTGTAAAACAAAAGCAAATACTTTTTCTCCTGCAACTCAAAATTACTTGTTTCCTCTTTTGTGACACAAAACATAAACATACTATTAGGATTTTTATTTGTGTGGTTTTATTATAGTTTTTAGAATCAAATAACCTGTGACTTATTTTAAATGTGATATTATATCCAATTTTTGTAAAATAATAATTGAAAATATTATTTTGCAATATTTTTTTTGTTTTTAAAATTCTCATTTTAAATAATAATTTCCTCGACAGTCTCATGTTTATTAATTTCAACATCCATGGCTTCATTAATGGCAGGATTATTCCAAATTTGTTTGGGGTTCTTAATATTATTTTGAAATTTTCAGAAAAATATTCCATTGTTTACAAAACGAATAACCCTGCTAAGCAAATTTATGTACTTCTTAAGTTTTCTAGCTATATTATCTCTATGCCATAATGATTTGACTATTGCTGTTGTGATCCAAGGTTTTATCTTTCTCAACTTCGGCATAGATAAAATAGTCATCTTAGATTGGATTCAAGTTTCCGGAAACTGGGGATCATAGATTACTAATCCGAATCTTAGGAATATTTTTCTATATTTTCTTAATCATAATGAACACGTTTTCTACTGTAAGTTTCAATATGTCGCTGTTACATAAGTACGAAAAAAGCTGTTTGACCAGTTCTTCCACATATTTTGTGGGCACCTCTTCAAGGAGCCATGGAGTAAACATCTGCGTCGTCACACGCAGACTGCAGTTCAATCGTATTACTGTAATCCGTCCCCAGATATAGAGGTGAGCATTGTGCTCGCATTTCTGCAGGTGCAGTCGGTGGCAACGTCTTCGCCAATCTACTTAAGCGTACTACGTATTACCGTACTCTTAAGTTACATTTCAAAAAAATTCCATTCTTACAGTTTTTTTACCATTCGCAGAGATACTGTATTTCAGTTGGAAATATTCGTTAGGTATTTTGTATCGATATATTCCGTTCATTGCCTTCTACCTGTGTCGCTCTCCGTTTCTTCTTTCCTACCGCATTCGTTTAATATTTTACTTTTCCCATTATTATGTTCTTCCTATTCAAACTGCCTCTGATTGAGTCCTGGCCGATATGTATAGTTATACGTACATCTACTGTATTATCAAGAAGTGCATCTCACTTGGCGGTATGTGTCAGAAGAATAATTGTTTGTATAAGGTACATCTGAAGTCTGATTAGTGCAATGTTACAAATAGTCGTGATGTATGCAATAGACGAGGAATGGAACTGGCCTATAACTCTCTGTGAAGCTGACTTCAATAATTTTCAGGTATGTGGATATAAAGGGAATAATTGAGCAAGGGAATGGTAGAATTTCTGGGTAGCTCAGCCGGTACAGCGTAGGCGCGCTCAGCCAAAGGTCCCGGATTTAATACCCGGCTCCGGAATAAATTTTCCTTTGAAATTATTAATCAAATATTGTGATGACACTAGACAGTTTGCTCTTTTGGGGAGGTAAAAATGTATATTCACTCCGGCTGCTGCATTCTCCTGTTGAACTGTAAATATCCGCACTGTATACAATGCACTGTTCATCGTTATCATAACTGCGATCTAACGTTACGATACTTTCACTTTGTAAGAGGTTTTCATAGTTGTTAATAATCAAGGACGCAAGAAAATATGCGAATGACTCATCCTTCACAACAACACCATTTTCATTGTACACATTACGTTATATTTCAGGTCAACCAATCGCAAAACATTAATTGGATTGATTACTACTCTTCGAACTATTGTGTTTCGTCTCACTACATGCACAGACAACAAGGCATGCGATAACACTACCTTACTGTCGCTTTTCTGTGTTTTATTTTATCACTGACTCTCCTTCCACGGCCTGGCTCTGAAGGCGAAATTTCTATGTGCGATTCTATGAAAATTGTACTTTTATGAAATGCTCACACAACACGTCAACACGTTGTAGCAATATGCATGGCTCTGATGTACCAAGATAGTGCAGCATATGCGTGTTATGCTAATGTTTCATTCTCAATTTTCCTAATTACCAATAAGTTCCGCGCACTAAAGAATTATGTTATTCTAAAAGCAAACACTTGTTGCATAAATAAATCACACACTGGCGTTGCCCTGAGGAAAGATGTCGGCTTCTGGAACGTTACTGACCTTCACAGTTCAAACAATATTGTCGTACAGTTCTGTAAATGTCGGACTTTGGAATAAATTGCGCATGTCGACTTTTGGAACAATACAGTACCTTAATAAAGTAAGTCGGGCTCTGGAAAAAAATGCCACATTTTAAAGCTTGATTTATCTTAGAAAAATTCAGTTTTAGAGAATACACAAAAGTTTTTCCAATGCAGCTCAACCCAAAGATATAAGAAATGATCGTAAATAATTTTTCATAAAAATGGCAGATGTCGACTTTTGGAACTATAGACTACATCTCGAGTGTTAACTTATGTTCATAAAGCTCGATAAATTATGGAATTGATTTATTTGCTTCTCTATTCTAGTTGATATTTGTGAATAACAAAATACAACTGCATAATTCCCGTTCGTCGCACAATACGACGTCATTGTGTTATTTCGTTAATTACAACAAACAAGAGAAGGGATGTAATAACCACAGTCAGTAATAATGAGGGATGTCATAAAAATGCGTAATGGCCATTGTTACACTGTCTCTTGCACGCGCACCACAGCCACAGGGGGCTCTGACTTCACGTCAATTATTTATAAATTTCCGTGGATTCAAACACATCTGCCATTCCATTGCACATGGTAATTATTTCAAATATTCATTAGCGTATCGCACTTCAATGGTATTACCCGTACAACTGGCGCAGAGCTCCAGCAGTTGGTTGTCATATCGAAGACCCAGTTTCAAGTCCCGTCGAGGAAATCGGCTCACAAAACGTCTGATGCCGATTCTGACTTCGACTCTTCTTTTGACTCTTTCACAATCAAAGTAGATTAGTAACACATTTCAACATCGTCACTTGAAACTTCGGCTATTTTTCAGATTTATATTCTACATTTAAATATGGCTATTGTAAACTAGTTTATAATTTTTTAACCTCTGTGACAGGACGTGGTGTTTGAGAATAAGGTGCTTAGGAAAATATATGGGGCTAAGAGGGATGAAGTTACAGAAAAATAGAGAAAGTTACACAATGCAGAACTGTAAGCATTGTATTCTTCACCTGACATAATTAGGAATATTAAATCCAGACGTTTGAGATGGGCAGGGCATGTAGCACGTATGGGAGAATCCAGAAATGCATATAGTGTGTTAGTTGGGAGGCCGGAGGGAAAGAGACCTTTAGGGAGGCCGAGACGTAGATTGGAGGATAATATAAAAATGGATTTGAGGGAGGTGGGATATGATTGAAGAGACTGGATTAATCTTGCTCAGGATAGGGACCGATGGGCTTATGTGAGGGCGGCAATGATTCCTTAAAAGCCATAAGTAAGTGACAGGACGTATACTAGTTCAGTAGATGTGGGCTGGAGTGGCAAACACAGTGTTGACGCACTGAGACAGAACGAGAAAATTCACTGGAAATGTCCACTGCTAGTGATAAATTGGTAACATGTTCTCGGAGATAGTGTAGGAGAACTTATTTTGCCAATCACGTGAGTTGTCTGTTGCTGGCGAGCAATCAGTTCGTTTGTCATTAAATTTGCACCAATATTACTATTAAGTCATACCAAACCTTTCGTGGCGCTCGTACTTTAAATACAAGTCTCCTCGTGATAATCGCGGACACAGAATAAACGCTGAATATGAAATGTAAAAATGTGGTGGAATGTAACATACGATTACATAATAATACAGGGTCTTTCATAAGCACCTGATCACTAGAAAAATTGACTAATTTTTACTATTTTTGGCTGTGTTGTAGGCCTACATCTCTGCCAGTAAGAGCCTTTATCGGTGCCGTACACTCGATTTGGTAAAGCGTCTGCCAGCCAGAAGTCTCCACTTTTCTATGTGGAGATGAATGCAATTATCGCTATGAAATTTAAAACTACGGATTAGTATCAAAAAACTACAAATTACGATAAATTGAATGAACTTACACTTACATTAATTAAGGCTCACAGTTCTCATGTTCACATGTCTGCCGTCCCGAAGAATGCACAAATGGAAGCGACGGACCAGCTCTTCGTGCACTCTCGAAAGCATTTCAGGAGTAACTGTCTGTTCGTGTGCACAATCCTTTCAATAAAATCTGGGATGGTGCAAGCTTTATCTGCAAACACAGGATCCTTAATAAATCCTCATAAAAAGAAATCCAGGGGAGTTAAGTCTGGAGATTGTGGCGGCCAAGCAATTGGACCTGCGCAACCGATCCACCTGTTAGGAAATACTTCGTCAAGCAAGATTCGAACATCCCGTGCCGCTCATTTGTTATACCACGCAAAGACGCAAGGAACAGAAATGGCGCTTTCTGGTTTGACACATCTGTGATTAGATCGACTTCTGGTGGGCAAACACGTGACCAAATCGAGTGTACGGCACCGGGTAAGGTTTCTATTAGCACCGATGTAGAACACAGCCACAAAAAACCGTAAATATTAATCAATTTTCCGAGTGATCAGTTACTTATAAAGGACCCATTATATCGTCGGCTAATTTCTAACACCTCTTAAGTCCAATTTTACCGAATGTTGGATTAAGGGTAACAAACTGTGTGTATTTTCAATGCGTGTGTGATAAAACCTCGCAAGTACAGAAATGTTATCTTAATATATAAAAGTGAATGTGGGTATGTATGTACGTACGTACGTACGTACGTACGTATGTATATATGTATGTATGTATGTATGTATGTATGTATGTATGTATGTATGTATGTATGTATGTATGTATGTATACACGGTGTAAATAAATTCATTACCCAAACTTATGAGGATGATAGAAGAGACCAAAACAAACGTATTTTGTAAAATGACCATGGGTCTCAAACTAATTATTATTGAATGACAAAACCAGTAACTGTACTATATCGTCCGTAAAGAATCAACATAGTACATTTATAACGTTACATTTGACACTCATGATTCAAAATCATTTCAATTTGTAATCCTCCACAAAAACTGTTAAAAATGCGACCTCCTGCTTCAATACAAACTCTGCAACGACGTGTCATTGCCTGTAGTACACGTTCAAAGACTCCAGACATGTGCCGTAGAGTGTCAGCAAGTGAGGTGAGGTCAGGAGAACGAACAGGCCATCCAATGAACCCACCGCGGCCAATCCACTGTTCAACGAATCTGCGGTTCAAATGCACCACAAACTAAATGCTCATCTGTTAATTCAACCCAAGTGAACTGTTCCATCTCTCTACTCTCAATGAACAATAACGTACTGCGTGGTCACAGCACAAACATTGCACTTTGACGCCAAGTCGTGTTTACTGATTAATGTAAATATTGATGGTTTTGAAACATGGGTGTCATAAGTAACGTTACAACTGTAGAGTACAGTACAGTAGAGTACCTGGCTTTGTCATTCAATAATTAGTTTCAGACCCATGGTCATTTACCAGAAAACGTTTGTTTTGGTCTTTTCTATCATCCCTAGAAGTTTGGGTATTAAATTTAGTTACACCCATTATGTGTCTATATATAGGGTGTTTAAAAAATACGGGGCATAATTTCAGGTATGTATTTCCCACATGTAGACAATCAAAATAGTTCATTACAACATGTGTCCGGAAATGCTTTATTTCCGAGTTATGGCCTTCACAACATTGAAATTCACCGGAACGTTTTTCTTTTCGCAGGTCTTTGCCGTCAAAGGAGACATTAAGAGGGCACTCTGACAGTTCATTCCGAGGCGAAGGTTACATTCAGTGTTGTGTAGGCGTTAGACTGTGCGACATGTATTCAAATCAAGAGCTGGCAGAGATACACTTCATGTACGGTAAGGCGGACGGCAATGCTGCGCTGGCTCGTCGTTTGTACCAGGAGAGGTACCCACAGCGACAATGTCCAGATCGGAAGACATTTGTACGTCTCCATTATCGTCTGTGCGAATATGGAAAATTTAACTCTCCTGGTTTGGGAAGGTGATGACCAAGATCTACAACTCCAGAAGTACAGGAGGAGATTCTGGAGGCTGTGAACATGACTTTTTCTATCAGCACACGAAGGGTAACGGTGCAAGTCAATGTTCCTCATACGACTGTCTGGAAACTGTTGAAAGAGTATCAATTGTATCCCCATTATTTGCAACGTGTACAGGCCCTGTCACCAGCAGATTACCCTGCACGAGTTAGGTTCTGTCAGTGGTTCTTGCAGCAGTGTGGTGTAAATCCGAACTTTCCTGCCTTAGTATTATTTACAGATGAAGCACAGTTCACACGAGACGGCATAACAAATTTCCACAATCAGCATGTATGGGCGTATGAAAACCCACGTGCAACTGTTCCATCTCATCACCAGGTGCGGTTCTCCCTCAACATGTGGGCCGGTATCATTGGTGATCGATTAGTTGGACCCATGTACTTGTAAACAGACTTACGGGGCAGGCGTATACAAACTTCCTGGAAAACACCATACCTCATGTTTTAGAAGACACTCCACTGATCAATCGTAAACACATTCACTTCTTGTATGATGGCGCTCCTGCACACTTCAGTCGTACGGCTCGCCGGTACTTGGATCGAAGGTTTCCTGATCGATGGATAGGTAGAGGTGGCCCCATTGCTTGGCCTCCACGCTCACCTGATCTGAACCCTCTCGATTTCTACTTGTGGGGCCATTTAAAATCATTGGTTTATTCGTCTCCGGTGCCTGATTTGGAATCCCTTCGGAATCGAATTGTGGCATGTTCTGAGGACATACGTAATACTCCTGGAGTTTGGGATCGTGTTCGCAGGTCAATGAGACATCGATGTGAGGTCTGTATTCAAGCAGGAGGTGGACATTTTGAACATCTTCTGTAATGACAACGACCTGTGGAAAGAAAAACGTTCCGGTGAATTTCAATGTTGTGAAGGCCATAACTCGGAAATGAAGCATTTCCGGATACATGTTGTAATGAACTATTTTGATTGTCTACATGTGGGAAATACATACCTGAAATTATGCCCCGTATTTTTTAAACACCCTATATATAGACACATAATGGGTGTAACTAAATTTAATACCCAAACTTCTAGGGATGATAGAAAAGACCACACACACACACACACACACACACACACACACACACACACATATATATATATATATATATATATATATATATATATATATAAAATCATTCAACAATTTGTTTCTTCCTCTTCAAATCCGGGCCCATACGAGACTTCGGAGTAAAGGCACGTAAGTTGACTGTGAAGACTGGCTGCTGCTTGAAACCATCTCTGTTGTTCATTTAGAATAGTATCTTCTGTTTCTTTCTCCGAAACTCTTCCATCATCACTTAATAGTTGTAAATCTTGTTTTAAATTTAAATTATGGTTTATTTAACGACGCTCGCAACTGCTAAGGTTATATCAGCGACGTCGGTGTACCGGAATTTTGTCTCGCAAAAGTTCTTTTACATGCCAGTAAATCTACTGACATAAGCCCATCGCATTTAAACACCTTAAAAGCCATCGACCTGGTCCGGGATCAAGCCCGCAACCTCGAGCACAGAAGACCAGCGCTATACCGAATACGCTACCCAGGTCGACTGTAAATCTTGTTCAATATCGACATCAACTGACTCTGCTTGAACAAAATCATCAATGCTGAAAGCGAAGAATAATATTTTAAAGAGTCCAAAAATATCATTATCTATTATTAAACAACAGAAATTTTGCTCTTATCTTGTAAAATAATAATCTTACAGTTCGTATTCCTTTTCATTCACTGGTGTTAGTTTTCTGTTATGATCAGAGCCCGGATGTTTAGGCATTTATTTTGGTTAAAATAGGCAGGCATATAGGCACTAAACATAGTAAAAATAGGCAGTGAAATGGCATTTATTATTCATGGAAACAGAAAAAAAATGGATAAATACTTAATAAACTATACCATACGGTATTCTCTTTCCTTGGTTACATGTCACAACAAGATGCTTTTTTAAGTTGTCAACTGTCATAGTGAGTCGCCTGTCAGAGAAAACGTTTTTCATGGTGGAAAAAGATCTCTTTACTTCTACTGAAGTGATTGGAGCAAACTTAAAACAACTTATTGCAGAAGAACTATCTCTACTTTATTTCAGAGGTCTCAAAAAGAGGGGTGTGAGAGGGATTAGAGACTTCAAAGTACGCGTAACTTGTACGTGCAAGCGACAACAGTAACGGGACCTGGAGTCTTGCTTTTAATACTCCCCTCAACCCCTTTCTTTCGCTGGTAAACCCCGATGTGAACTGAGCACTGAGGGTTATACTGTTCAAACATTTTTGTTAAGTGACATAAAAGATGGAATCGGTAGGAGAGAAAAGTTTACTTCTTGGAAACACGTCATGCATTGCTGGAGAATATGATTCTCAGCAAATATTTGTGAGGTAAATATATATTTTTAATTTGTACAACCGTTCTTTTTTGTTTTTTTTTTATACAGGGTGTTTAAAAATACGGGGCATAATTTCAGGTATGTATTTCCCACATGTAGACAATCAAAATAGTTCATTACAACATGTATCCGGAAATGCTTCATTTCCGAGTTATGGCCTTCACAACATTGAAATTCACCGGAACGTTTTTCTTTCCACAGGTCGTTGTCATTACAGAAGATGTTCAAAATGTCCACCTCCTGCTTGAATACAGACCTCACATCGATGTCTCATTGACCTGCGAACACGATCCCAAACTCCAGGAGTATTACGTATGTCCTCAGAACATGCCACAATTCGATTCCGAAGGGATTCCAAATCAGGCACCGGAGACGAATAAACCAATGATTTTAAATGGCCCCACAAGTAGAAATCGAGAGGGTTCAGATCAGGTGAGCGTGGAGGCCAAGCAATGGGGCCACCTCTACCTATCCATCGATCAGGAAACCTTCGATCCAAGTACCGGCGAGCCGTACGACTGAAGTGTGCAGGAGCGCCATCATACAAGAAGTGAATGTGTTTACGATTGATCAGTGGAGTGTCTTCTAAAACATGAGGTATGGTGTTTTCCAGGAAGTTTGTGTACGCCTGCCCCGTAAGTCTGTTTACAAGTACATGGGTCCAACTAATCGATCACCAATGATACCGGCCCACATGTTGAGGGAGAACCGCACCTGGTGATGAGATGGAACAGTTGCACGTGGGTTTTCATACGCCCATACATGCTGATTGTGGAAATTTGTTATGCCGTCTCGTGTGAACTGTGCTTCATCTGTAAATAATACTAAGGCAGGAAAGTTCGGATTTACACCACACTGCTGCAAGAACCACTGACAGAACCTAACTCGTGCAGGGTAATCTGCTGGTGACAGGGCCTGTACACGTTGCAAATAATGGGGATACAATTGATACTCTTTAAACAGTCTCCAGACAGTCGTATGAGGAACATCGACTTGCAACGCTACCCTTCGTGTGCTGATAGAAGGAGTCATGTTTACAGCCTCCAGAATCTCCTCCTGTACTTCTGGAGTTGTATATCTTGGTCGTCCCCTTCCCAAACCAGGAGAGTTAAATTTTCCATACTCGCACAGACGGTAATGGAGACGTACAAATGTCTTCCGATCTGGACATTGTCGCTGTGGGTACCTCTCCTGGTACAAACGACGAGCCAGCGCAGCATTGCCGTCCGCCTTACCGTACATGAAGTGTATCTCTGCCAGCTCTTGATTTGAATACATGTCGCACAGTATAACGCCTACAAAACACTGAATGTAACCTTCGCCTCGGAATGAACTGTCAGAGTGCCCTCTTAATCTCTCCTTTGACGGCAAAGACCTGCGGAAAGAAAAACGTTCCGGTGAATATCAATGTTGTGAAGGTCATAACTCGGAAATAAAGCATTTCCGGACACATGTTGTAATGAACTCTTTTGATTGTCTACATGTGGGAAATACATGCCTGAAATTATGCCCCGTATTTTTGAAACATCCTGTATAATTTATGTTCGGTTTATTTTAAATGCATTAAAATACAGAAAATGTACAATAACGACGTAAAAAGGCTAAAAAAAGGCATTTAACCTTAAAAGAGGCATCGGGAGTTAAAATAGGCAAAAACGCAAAATAAAAATTGAGCCTATCGTCCCCAAATGTGTGGAAACGTCTTTATCTCTAATAGATCTTTCATACATACACTCAGTTTAAAAAAGGCATTTTGCCTAAAATCCGGGGTCTAGTTATGATATACACCTATTAATAGGTTTATAACATTTATAGAAGTAAATCCTATCATTAAACAGAAAATGAAGCAAACAGACTTGTGAATAAATCTATGATTAGTGTATGCACTGAATGACACGAGAGAATCGTCCAGACTAGTATACGTGACTTTCAATTCTCTTCTCCTTACCTGACTGCCTTTCGTAAAACAAGGTGTCCCACGGCATTCAGAAATGTTTTAATTTCTTACGAAAGAGCCCATCTTCTCTTACAGTAATATAAAGATGCAACTTCTTAGCAATGACAATGAAGATACGAGTATAGGAGTGTCAAGTAATTATTTTGAAAAATCATATCTCGAAAACTAGGCCTTCTCCGGATGTAGAAATTTATAGGGAGGTTTCTTATTTCATATGAAACATATGGAGAAAAAATCGTTGCGAAAATCCATTATCACTTGGTGAACCTTCCTTGTGAGTTGGAAGGAGCATCAGATTCAGGTTTTGGAGAATTGGAAGGAGCATCAGATTCAGATTCTAGAGAATTGGAAGGAGCATCAGATTCCCATCAGATTCAGGTTCTAGAGAATTGGAAGGAGCATCAGTTTCAGATTCTAGAGAATTGGAGGGAGCATCAGATTCAGATTCTAGAGAATTGGAAGGAGCATCAGATTCAGGTTCTAGATAATTGGAAGGAGCATCAGAATCAGATTCTAAAGTATTGCAAGGAACATCAGATTCAGGTTCTAGAGAACTGAAAGGAGCATCATATTCAGGTTCTAGAGAATTGAAAGGAGCATCAGATTCAATTCCTAGAGAATTGGAAGGCGCATCAGATTCATATTCTAGAGAATTGGAAGGCGCATCAGATTCAGGTTCTAGAGAATTGGAAGGAGCGTCAGATTCAGGTTCTAGAGAATAGGAAGGAGCATCAGGTTTAGGTTCTAGAGAATTGGAAGGAGCATCAGATTCAGGTTCTAGAGAATTGGAAGGAGCATCAGATTCAGGTTCTAGAGAATTGGAAGGAACATCAGATTCAGGTTCTAGAGAATTGGGAGGAGCATCAGATTCAGGTTGTAGAGAGTTGGAAGGAGCATCAGATTCAGGTTCTAGAGAATTGGAAGGAGCATCAGATTCAGGTTCTAGATAATTGGAAGGAGCATCAGATTCAGATTCTAGAGAATTGGAAGGCGCATCAGATTCAGGTTCTAGAGAATTGGAAGGAGCATCAGATTCAGGTTCTAGAGAATTGGAAGGAGCATCAGATTCAGGTTTGTGATGTTATGTGAGGTTTTATGTCCTCACAACGAGATGGAACTTTTCATATGGTTTTGTATGCATTCCCGCTAGATGGCGGTTTCGATATTGTTTTCTGTGCATATCCGCCAGGTAGCATATTTGTGCTTGTTCTACCGGGTCCGAGATTAACTATCCTAAGGTTAGTTTTGAGACGAGCGATTTGATTCGCCGATTTAAATGTTAACGTATTTTTCTTGATTTGGCTGCCGATTTTGCTGATTGAGGGAGAGTCGACGACAGGACGCGGTGTTGGAGAGGCGACCACAGGACGTGCACTTGGAGAGTGGCATCGCAACAGTGAACTTCGAGTCTGGAGATATCTACGCATGGGAACGGGCGGTGTGTCCGCTCACGCGGGAGTTCGTGCATCGCTCGATACACGAAATCACTTGTATTCGTGAATACGAGAGTCTTCAGGTGGCTACGTATCGGAACGGACTTATGTGTCCGATCAGAGTGGAATCTTCTGAGAGTGAACTACTACATTGGAAAGAATGCAGCAGTCTTTGTGATTGGGAATCGCATTTTCTACGGAGTGTCGCGCATACTGCATGTGTGCTGAGTACGCGGCGTCGGGGACGCCGGAGTTGACTTTGCCACGCGGCGCTGGACAAGTGAGGTTGTCTATACAGCGTGGGGCAAGCTGTATATTGCAGTTAGTTACGCGTGTGGTGCACGCTGGTGGTGTACGGACTACGCGGCGTCGGGGTCGCTGGAGTCGAGTTAACCACGGAACGTCACGCACATTAGTTACGAGTTATTTATGGATTGTCAGCGGCGTCGAGGTATATGCTAGCCATGGGAAGCTGGGCACGTTGGAATCATGCTGCCAAGATGTGGACTGCTTCTCAGGCCCGAGTGGTATATTTCAGGTTTAGTGATAGTGCTTATGACATGGAGGTATGTACTCAGTTTTATTGCCGAGGTGAAAGTACGATTACTCCCGTTAATGCGGAAAGACGTGTGTCTGGATCGTAAGTATGCGTTTACCGGAAGTATATGTTGGACTCTCATGGCGGAGTTATGTAGAAGAGGAATGGACGTCTTCCCTAGTTGTAGTGGTCCCTAGATTTTTGTCAAGACTCATTAGTCACCTCTTAATTCATCTTAGTGTAGTAATATGTATCATAGTTTTATCATTTAGTTTGTTTTTCATTTAGTGTAATAAATTATCATTTAGTTGTTAATGATTTATTATTTGTTATTCACTCGCTCCTATGTAACAATGAGACAACTCGGAGGTGCTTCGATAGAAGCACGATCCACGGATCTTTGGGGAATTGGGAAGCTAGCAGCTTAGGAAGGGTTTAGATAGAATCATTAGAGAGAGATTAAGAGACTAGGTAATAGAGGCTAGAGAGGCGAAACGTGCTACGCAATGAAAGCTACGTCTCGGATATTAAATGACGTCACAGGTTCTAGAGAATTGGAAGGAGCATCAGATTCAGGTTCTAGAGAATTGGAAAAAGCATCAGATTCAGGTTCTAGAGAACTGGAAGGAGCATCAGATTCAGGTTCTAGAGAACTGGAAGGAGCATCAGATTCAGGTTCTAGAGAACTGGAAGGAGCATCAGATTCAGGTTCTAGAGAATTGGAAGGAGCATCAGATTCAGGTTCTAGAGAATTGGAAGGAGCATCAGATTCAAGTTCTAGAGAATTGGAAGAAGCATCAGATTCAGGTTCTAGAGAATCCAGAACAGAGAATCTGTTGCTCGTTCCACTTCAGTATTAGAGGTAGCAATGGCAGTACTAGGGGCAATGGAACTCTTCCCTTTACGCTTCAGATTAGAGACCACCTTAAACTCTGGTGATTAGCTTCTAACTTTACTCTTTCATCGTTTCTCCGTTTCATTACTCTTTCATTCTAACTTTAGGCCTTGTAGATTTCAAGGCTGCAATTTCCTCATTAGCAAGCTCCAATTATCTGCGTAATTGGGTGATGATTTCCGCTTATTACTTTACAATATCTAATTGTTTACAATATTTACAAAGAAAGAACTAACTCTATCCAGGGGACAATTGTTTTACTGGCAATACATATACTATAGTTTAGATGGTATTTTGTTTATAAAGTGCATTCACAATACCAGTATTTCTTTTAAATACATTGTATCTGAACATATTATTACTATTTCATCTACGGAGTTTATTATAAAAAATTAATTAATCAAAAGGAATTAGAAATCGAAACTATAAAATAGAAGATACAATTAAGCTAGTTGAGATAGTGAATTATTATAATAAGGTGCTAGAAAATAAAAAAAACCGATGTTGTGTAATAATGTCTATCAAAAGGCAACAGTATGGGACTTTGTAGCTAGGTTATTTATGCTCAGACTAATACCTACAGGAATGCAGAACGTAATGCTGATATAGTACTACAATATTGCCTTACGAATTTGTTTAAAATCCTATTTTAATTACTTAAAAATTAGTATCTCTTTACAATGGTAATGTGAACTATCATACCTTATGTAATGTGTTCCTAATCATCATTCATTAATTCCAGTATGCTTAAACCAGTGTCCATTTTTAGTCTAAATCTTGCCAAAAATTCTTCATCGTCACACTCATTTCATACATCAGATCTATTATGCCTTATTTGCTTTTGTTTCCGCGTTCTAAAAAATGTATGATATAGTAATTCACAAACTGCATCAGAGATTCATGTCTAATGCTGCTGCCATTTTATAATTTATTCTCTAAATAACAATTTAATAGCGACTGAAAGCATGGAATAGCTTATTCGGAAGATAGCCTCTGAATAATGCACTATTCCGAGTTCGTACAGCATATTTCTCGCTTAACCATGGAATTAATTTTAACATGACTTTATTCCGTATTCTACAACGGGTCTTAAAGAGAGAAAACTTATTTATCTCTATACTACTCTGTGCCGCTAAATAATTCCGCGAATCTGGCCAATAGAGTTCGAGAAAACCAAGGCCTTAAATTTTTAATTATTCGTTCATCGAGAGGAAGAGAAAAGAAGAACTTCAAGACCTCGCAGTTTAAATAAATGAACTCAACCTATGAATTACGTACCTATACATACATTGCTATCCGCGTCCTTGTCTCAACCGAGCAAGTTGAAGGTCTTCGACTGAACTATTTATTGACATTAACTAAGCAGTTTACTCTACGCCGCATTAACGTAATTGATGCTAATATATTCTTCAAGGACTCATAATAATTGGTGAATTAATTTTCTCACAGCTGTCATTATTGGTTTCATAAATGAAACGAATAAGTTCGTCCTCCATGCGAGGTATTTCTGTCGGTATGGCCAACAGCAGAGTGTGATCAACTGATGAATTCTCTCGTTGTAGGCCTATACTTTTTGCATTGAAGCAGCAGCTGCGCCTCTACGCCAAGTGAGCGAAACAGACGTGATGTTGTTTAGTCAACTGTCCGAAGACAGGGCTGAACCTCACAAGTGATACCAACAGAGTTGTAATATTCCTGTGTTAGTTAATGCTAGGGCTTCTCCTTTTTTAGGTTAAACCTCCCACCAGTAAGGTGTTTGAAACAAGTTCAACTAAATTGTAAATGCTCTGATGTTTCTAGTAATGAACACAGTAACTTCACTATTTTTCATCAAAATATTAGGGGATTAAAACAAAAAACTGATGAATTGATCACTTCTTTAGCAACTCAAAATCATAAACCTCAGATATTATGTATAACTGAACATCATATGAAGCAACAGGAAATACTACAACTGTCTTTAAATGGATATGTATTAGGTTCTCATTTCTGTAGACATGTCTTCCAAAAAGGGGGTGCCTGTATTTTTATCAGAGAGGATCTATTATTTAGTAAAATTGATATATCTGATTTTTGTCTTGAACAAGATACTGAAATCTGTGGAATACAAATTGGTTATGAGATATCAAATTTAATTATCTTATGTGTTTATAGGGCGCCAATGGGAGATTATAAGAAATTTACAACTAACTTAGATTCATTATTGAAAAGACTTTATAAACCACATACCGAATTTGTAATCTGTGGTGACATAAACATAGATTATCTATCAGAAAGCTCACATAAAAGAAAATTAAACTCACTTCTTGAAACTTATAATCTTAGTCACACAGTAAGTTTTCCAACCAGAACACAAGCTGGAAGTAGTACTGCCATTGATAATATATTTATAGATAAAAGTAGACTGAATTCCTATTCAACAGTACCATTAGTCAATGGCCTGTCTGATCACGATGCACAAATTCTAAGTGTTTTCAATATGAGTGAAAAATTCCAAAGTGTTAATCTAAAAATAAAAAAAAAAAGGATTATAAATGCTGAATCTCTTCATCATTTAAATACATGTCTACAAAATGAATCTTGGGAAAATGTATATAGTACCGATACCATTGATATTAATACTAAATTTAATGCATTTTTCACTACATTTACGAATTATTTCAATGAATGTTTTCCAGTCAAGGTGGTGAAAAAATGTAAAAGTAAAAACATCTGGATAACTCAGGGAATTAAAATATCATGTGCTAGAAAAAGGAATCTATATTTAATGAGTAGGAATAGTGATGATCCTCATGTTCTTAATTACTACAAGAATTACTGTAAAACTTTGACAAAAGTTATAAAAGATGCAAAGAAAATGTATCTGAATGAAAAAATACAAAATTCAGATAATAAGATTAAAACTATTTGGGATATTATTAAAAATTAAACTAATCGATATTCAAAGAGTGAAAATATTACTTGCATTAAAATCAATAATAGTAAAATAGATAATCCAAAATCAATTGCAAATCATTTTAACGACTTCTATATATATATTATTCAGAACTTAAACATTCAAGATTGTGCAGAAGATGCTGCACTTGGTTACCTAACTGATGCATTTAACACTGAGTTTTTAGGTCTCAAATTTATTCCCACTACCGCAGCAGAAATCATGCATGTGATAAAACAACTAAAAACAAAATATTCCTCTGGATATGATGAAATTCCATGTAAAGTTCTGAAAGCTTGTTCTGAAATATTATCCCCTCCGTTAAGCTATCTATGCAATTTGTCAATGCAATGTGGTATTTTTCCAGAAAGATTCAAATATTCAATAGTAAAACCAATATACAGAAAGGGAGATAAATGTACTATTGCTAATTATAGACCCATATCATTATTAACATTTTCAAAAGTGTTTGAGAAAGTTATGTATAATAGATTATATCATTACCTGGAGTCCAACAATATATTAGTTTTAGAACAGTTTGGATTTAGAAAACAAATCGACAGAGAATGCTGCTTTTAGTTTGGTGGATGAAATACTAAATTCATTAAATTCGAAACTACATGCAGGTGGGATTTTTTGTGACTTGGCTAAAGCATTTGATTGTGTAGACCATAGTATATTAGTAAAAAAAATGAAGTTTTATGGTATTAAAGATGAGATGTTGGGTTGGTTTACATCGTACTTATCAAATAGAAAACAAAAAGTAGAAATAAATGTACCAAATAGTCATAAAGTTACTTATTCAGAATTTAGAAATATTAAACATGGTGTTCCGCAGGGGTCAATTTTAGGTCCATTGTTGTTTCTAGTTTATATTAATGATTTAGCCTTGACCATAAACAATTCATCCCATGTAATTTTATTTGCAGCTGATACAAGTGTAATTATTTCAAGCAAACAATACGATCATTTTATAAACACTTCTAATACAGTGCTGAATCTAATGAATGAATGGTTCCATGCAAATAAACTAGCACTTAATGTTGATAAAACCAGTGCAGTCAAATTTAGTATACACAATAGTGCTCAGGTTTCCTACAGTATTCGATTAAATGGAACTCTTCTCAAAGAATCTATAAGCACAAAGTTTCTTGGTTTAGAATTGGATAATCACTTGAACTGGAAAACGCATATAGAATGTATTACTCGTAAATTGAGCTCTGCCTGTTATGCATTAAGATCCTTATCTACTATTGGTGATATAAACTTACTTAAAATGTCATACTTTGCATATTTTCACTCTGTAATGAAATATGGATTAATATTCTGGGGTAACTCGTCTGAAGCTAAACACGTTTTTGTTTTACAAAAGAAAGCTATAAGAATAATGGCCGGTGTGCATAAAAGGACCTCGTGTAAAAATATTTTCCGAAACTTAGAAATCTTGACTTTACCTTGTGAATACATTCTTTCCCTAATGATGCTGTATATTAAGAACCAAGATAAATTCAGTACTAATCAAGACATTCATCATTTTAATACAAGACATAAATCAGATCTTCATCTACCCTCTGTTAGTCTAAGGTGTTTTAAAAAAGGAGTTCGCTATTCATGTATAACAGTCTTCAATGCACTGCCTAATTATCTTAAAGATTTGAAGAACGAGAAAAGGTTCAGAAAAGAATTAACCAAATTTCTACATACTCATACCTTCTACACAATTGATGAATTGTTTATGCTTGTGAATTGAATTATTCTACTTAAATGACATGTACAATTTTATATAGCTCAACTAAAATATGTTTTTATATTGACTTAATCTGTATGTATTGTATTTTTTTTTTTTGTTTAGCATAACTGATGAATTGTATGTACTGTAAATTGAATAGTATACTGTATAGGTCAACTGATGAATTGTTTAAGCTTATAAATTGAATTAATCTACTTCATATGAATTGTATATCTTAACGAAAAGAAGTTTGTAAATTGAACTAATTTGATTGTATATGTTTGTATAGTTTGACTGATGAATTGTACATGTTCTTAAAATGATTACTAGTCTGTGTAGCTCTACTGATGAATTGTATATAGACCTACTGTAAATTGAATGGTAATATGTATAGCTCAACTGATGAATTGTTTATGATTATAAATTGAATTAATCTACTTGATATTAATTGCACAAATTTGTATAGCTTAATGAAAGTATGCTACTTTGTATTGTATATATTTGTATAGTTTTGGCCGATGAATTGTATATGCTTTAAATTGAATAGTAATCTATATAGCTCTACTGATAAATTGTTTGTGTTTGTAATTTGAAGTAGTTTGCATGATATGTATTATCAATTTCTGTATATCACAACTGGTTGAATTGTTTATGCCTTAAATTTAATTAACTTGTTTTGTATTATACATATAGCTCAACTTATGAATGATCGTTTGCGTTTGTAAATTTAATAATCTGATTGGCTATGTATTGTATACTTTTAGTAGAGCCATAGATGTAGCTCAGTCGGCAGACTCGCTGGGCTGCTGATCCGGAGCTGCGTTCGGGTTTGGGTTGGACCCCCCTTAGGTCTTTGGTTTCTTCCGAGGTTTTCCCCAGCCGTGGGACTGAAGCCGGATTGTCTATGGCGAGTCCTTGGCATCAACCCCTTTGATTTGATTACCCCCCTTTGATTTGATTACCTGGTTGGGTTTTTCCGAGGTTTCCCCCACCAAAAGGCAAATGCCGGGTAATATTTTGGCGAATCCTCGGACCTCATCTCATCTCACTACATCTCGCCAAAATGTATAAAAAAAATTGCACAAAATTGTAAAAATTGTAGAAAATTACTAAACTGTAAAACTATAAAAATTTGTAAAAATTGTAATTGTAATATTGTAAAATGTTGACTTGTTCCACATCTTAAAGCTTCATTGCTCATGTAAGATCTATGGAATAAAATAAATGAATGAATGAACAAGGCACCACTTATGAGGCAACTAGGCCAGGAGATAATGGGGTAGGACGGCCAGTTCCTTTCCCGCTCCATTGCATATATCGCCGACTAGCTACATGTTAGCCTACACTAATCAGTAAGCTCCGTATTCCAGCTACCTA
This sequence comes from Periplaneta americana, assembly GCF_040183065.1. Classification (NCBI taxonomy): domain Eukaryota; kingdom Metazoa; phylum Arthropoda; class Insecta; order Blattodea; family Blattidae; genus Periplaneta; species Periplaneta americana. The sequence continues at coordinate 126,254,111 of NC_091120.1, forward strand.
AAGACTGAAGTTAAAGACACATCGGGTATATAGTACGCCGAACACAGGTAATGCAACGGATAAGGATATAAAGAAACAGGTCGTCGCTGCGTGCTCGTGAAGTACAGTTAACTCTCGGCATTCTGAAGCTATACTAATCAAAAAATGCTTGAGCCGTGATATTCATTTTCGTCGTGATCTTTGCAGTGAATAATAATGTGCATTCGTAAATTGCGGAACTTAAAATGATCTTGTATTGGAAGAAATTCTTTCAATGGCACATGACGTTATTGGTGCATGATGTAATACAAGATATTTCTATTGTCTGATCTTTTTTCGTGTTTCATTAGGATATTGCATGTCGGTCATCACTGAAAACCTACTAATTTTCTATATACTTCTCTAGAAATTCCCTAAAATGTAGATTATCTAATTTATTAATTGGGATGTTGGCACTGAACATCATGGTAGGCTACACAAATCCATGCTAAACGTCGATTTATTATCTTCATAATTTTCAGATTTTTATGGTACTGGTTCCTTTGCTTACGTTCAACACACTTTCTGTGCCTTTTGGTATTGCAGTGTCTTTCAGTGCACTATTTTTCACGTTTACGTTTATTTTACACAATTTATATGTAATGTTGTTTATATTGAAAATATTAGTTCAAATATCCTCAACTATGCCCTGCAGTATTACACGCTTGAGCGAATTACCGAAGATATTCTACCTCTGCATTGAACCTTCAATTAGCTACAAAGATGCAGTTATTTTAATACGATCAGTAAGAACAGTGATCGATAAGACTGCTCACTATGACTGCGTCCCGATTTTGACTTTCTAGAGGAAGAGGGCAGAGGATGCGTAACTATTTTGTATACGAACGTACCTGTAGCTGTGCTTTGACGTCACATATACTTCGAATCAGGCAACTTCTTTCCAGTTAATAGGTAGCTGAAATACGGAGCCTATTAATCAGACTTCAGATATATACGAATACAAATAAAATTGCCTCTCCTCTGATATATATCGTCAAGTGAAATGTACTGCTTGATAACAGATGTACACTTAACGGCAAAAAGAATGGGCCGACTCTTGGTCGATAGAAATGCTAAGTTCTATCACGCGGTTCACTCGTGTAAACGTAACGCACTGCAAGGCATTGCTGTGGTGTCGCTTCATTGAAAGTCATCCGTCTAAAATGCAGTCGATCTTACGAGCTATGTGGAGCCCAGTGGTAAGATGTCTGACTTTGGTACCAGCGGTTGCGAGTTCGCTTCCCGGTGCGGTAAAATTATTATTATTATTATTATTATTATTATTATTATTATTATTATTATTATTATTTTTAGTTTGTAATTAATTTATTAGTTTAAAACGTGAAATAGTATTTGTTCATAAACTTCGTTATGTTTGCTTTGTAAAAATATTATTCCTCATCACCTGTTCGCTATTAATAGGCGAGACCTGGTCTATACAAACAAAAAATACTTCTCCCACATCCTAAAAAAATCGGACGCATATCAAACATTAATTAATGATTAAATAAACATAAAGCAAACAATTTGTTAATATATTAACAAAAAAAGGCCTGTGGTGAGGATCAGTATCTCGTCAACAAACCACCTGCGTCAACAACTGCTCTCATTCTGCGCGGCACGGAGTCCACAAGATTATGGAACAGGTCTAAATTCATGGCCACCCTCTTCCACGCATCTAGAACTCTGTCCCAAAATTCATCATCTGTCCGAACAGGTGGTTGTTCTGCCCAATTAGAGCGTAGGATCCCTTTGACTGTAGTCAACAAATTTTCAATTGGATTTATATCTGGTAATTTTGGAGGCCAGTCGACCAGGTCGACATCAGGCCTCCTCGTAAACCATCTTTGAATCCTGTTGGCGGTGTGTACCGGGTGATTATCCTGCTGGAAGAAAAGTGTTCCTTCTGGATATCGTTCTCGGGCGGAAGGAATCATTACATTGCCAAAACGTGTTTGTAGACTTCTGCCGTAAACCGACTGTGATACGTTCGAGAAGTCCTACCCCATCGTATAACATCCAATCCCAACACGCGACGCTCACGCGACCCGACCTGTTAAGTGGTCCCACGAAGCGTTCATTGTATCGGTGGCCAACCATACGATAAACTGGAGCACGACCATCGTTGCTGTTTACTTCGTTGGAGAAAATTACATTTCTGTAATCGAAGTCCTCTCGGAGAGTAGCATATGCTAGACGGTCCACGGCATCCTCCATTGTCAAATGTTCTCTCCTCACAGGTCGACGACACCGTATGCCACGCTCTCTATTGTCTCTCTGACATCTTCAAGCGTAATGATGAGACAGACCGTTTTATTAACAGACAGGAGTTTTGGAGAGAGGAAGGTTTATTATTTATTAGGGTTTGCGCATATTCTGAGAGATGTCGCCACATAAATACAGCTTTGCGAGACGTATATGATGGAAAATTTGCAATTAAAAAAAAGAAGTGTGTGGGAAAATTCGAACCTTGAGCTACTACTATCAACTCGTTCAATAGACTAATGCCGTAACGACTTACGCTACTCTGATTGTTAATATCGTTTCGACATAATACATGGTTTTGCTGTTCATATTTGCTTCGGTTGATTTTGTATTTACCAATTTTACTATTATTTCACTCTTCAGAGGCCCTGATGTATTTAGAATCAACCCTCCATTCGATTTTATAACATATTTTAGACTCTTAAACAAAATACAACAAATTTAAATGGTTTAATTATGTGTTACCTAGTGAACTACGGCTTTGACGAGACGAGCATGAGCAATGTTATGTCTCTAGAACTTAGAAATTGTCAGCGGCTCATTCTTTTTGTCGTTAACTATACATATCAGCTAGAACCTGAATCAGACGTGATGATCGCTGCATAATTCGTAAGTCGAAAGCTAAAAACATAGAATACATTGTTCTTAATAATTTAAACAATTTTTTCACATATCACGAAAAGTGACATCTTGAAACTTTATAATATCCTGCTCTTTGAACCAAAATGTGAGTCTGCAATTCTGATTGGAGAGACGTTAAAATATCAGTTGCACTATCTCAAAGAGATATCGAATATTAATGAAGTTTTTTCTTAAATAGATACGTTAGTTTAGGATCAGTTTTGCGGCATTTACAAGGTATAATGTGAATAGCTTGATTTAATAATTAGCTTTGTAAGTATATTTTTGTGTGAAAGTATACCTTTGAGCAGAGGTCATAAAACAAGAGAAATATTTCATTATGTTGACAACACATGAGCCTAGTAAAAGTATGATAAGTATGTATTACGAAGTAATCATGAAAATGTGCTAATAAGGCGAGACTTCCTTGCAAATCACGTTCTCAAATTGTTTTCTCCTATTTCTAAAAGTATTGTAATTGAGAACCGTTTTTGCAAAACTTGCTAACTGCAAAATTTGCAAAATTGATATTTGATGGATTCGTTAACATAAGGCAGGCCTCGACATGATGTTCAAAGCGTTTTAGTAAAATTGGATTATTTCTCTTCATTGTAGTGTGTCAAAGTGTGATCGTTTTTTACAAAACTTGCTTTTTGCTATAAGTGAGACATACAGCAAAACTTGCTTACTATAGTGTTTTGTCTCTCCTGTAAAATTTAGTTTTTTCAGTTAGCAAGTTTCGCAAAAACGGTCCTCAATTGTTCTTGAATTTATATAATAATTACGTATATCCGCGTTAATAGCGCTCAATTAAATATGAAAACCCAAATTCTTTTACCTAAAAATATATAGCTTAGCTTGAAAATTTCGGTTTCTAATAATATGATTCAACACACCAAGGTGTCTTAAGTATACACTATCGGTCTTACTAATAAAAACTCTATATACAGACGTTCAACTGTCTTATACAATGAGTAGCTCGTTTATAAGTCGTGTGTAAATTCCTTACTAAAAGCACTAAATACGTCGTCTATAACAGTATAACTGTTACACAGCTATGTCATAGTTTCATCATTACTTCATTATGAAAGGTAATAGAATATCTGAGGTTCTCTATTGAATCCGGTAGAGCGCTCTACTGTGCCGTGCTAAGCAGGGCCGTAGAGAGCCGAAATGGACCACCGACTAGGATTCTACGGGGCCCCTTTTCAAAAGATATATTGAGAACACTCATATGTAAAGTAGCATAACACTGAACAATGCTTTTGTTATAAACATTACAAAAGTGAACAAATATTTTACACTAGGCCTACTCTATTCTCTATTGTTTATTTTAAATATAGACACACACACTAAGTCTCTAACTTACATTTTAGAAGAATATTACTTTCATGAACTCTAGAGTGGAGCTTTTCTTACCTTTCGACTCGCAAAATAGTCTATTATTTCTTCGAAGTCCAACTCTCGTGCAAGACTGCTTTCCAAAGCTAAGGTACGGTACCAAGACTTCATAGTCTCCCTTGCGACATTGTTGAGCGAAATATGTTCTTCACACGCGCCAACAGGCTAAACGATAGGCAACTGTTACTGGCTATGTAGTAAATATGCGCAACGCAATACAGACATCTGGGAATAGATTGGTCAGTTTCTGTTGAGTAAGGGCATTCAGGAGTTAAAGAGGTTGTAAGTTATTCTTAAAGTTTGCTGGTTGGATAGTCTTAAGATGATCCATTTCAAATACAATATCCTCTTCAGAAACATCATGTTGATAGATTTGTGCCCATTTTTTGACTCTTCCCTGTAATTCCTCTTTTATCAGTGAGGAATATTTCCACAAGAAACTGAACATTTCATTTATTGCATGAACAGCTTTGTAACGCTCTGTTAAGTTCCCAATGACACTGTCCATGAGCACATAGAAAACGTCACGTTTAAAAAGTTCCTCTGGTGTGCAATCGTCATGCACTTCTTGGAAAGATCTAACTTTTCGTTTCTCAGAAAAATTCTGAGATACGTCAATATTTGCTGCCACAAGCATGCACTCCTGCAAAATCGTGTCCCACTTTGTACGCAATGTTTTCAAATTTTGAATCAACGCCGTAATGTTTTCCACCTCCACGTCTATTGTCGCCTCTCTAGCCTGTAGAACGGAATTACAATGGTTGATTTCGGAGAGAACCTTCATCCATATTGAAGACATGACAACACAAGTAAATTTGGTAAGATACGTTTCAATACCGTTGATATATCCTAACGTCTCTGCAGTGATGTTCAGATCGTGTACTTTTGCAAGAACTGTTCTCAATCTTGAAATGTGTGAAGCAAATGGCTTAACCCTGTCTATCCAGGCTGACCATCGCGTTCGAGATGTTGAGCGGAGAAAGCAAGCAATGGCACCTTGGAGTATCTCCCACCTTTGAGGGCTAGAACTGAACAAGGTGTAACACTTTTGGACTACACCGAAAAATTTTATTGCTTCATTGCAGCTTTCTGCTGTTTGGACTCCACAAAGATTCAAGCTGTGACAGGCATAGGGAGAAAAAAGAGCCAAAGGGTTTTCTCTAAGACTACAACTTTGTGCACCTTTGTATAAACTTGCCATATTTGATCCGTTATCGTATTTATCGTATCCTTGTCCTCTACAATCTTGTAGTGGAATACCATGTTCTTCAAGAGTTCTTCGAATCAAATCTGCTAAGGCCTGTCCTGTTTTCTAATTGAAATCAGCAAACTTCAAAAATCTTTCATTAATCTTATAAGTCATCGTAAGGGTGTATTTATCCTCACAAAGTGTCAGGTATCTAAGAACAAAAACAGTTTGTTCCACATGTGATGAGTCCGGCGTTGCATCAACGATCAGTGCGTAGTATTTGACCTCTTGCCATTCACTTAAGATGGCTCGAATCACATGATCTGCGCGGCACTGAATGAACTCATTCTGGATTTCAGCAGAAAGATAGTGGACCTGTAGACGTTTTTTTTCTGCCTGAGATTTCTTTAGTGTATTTAAATGTTCATTTAGGAGTGGATCATAATGACTAATTAGTTCTAAGACCCCAAGGAAGTTGCCATTTCTAGGATCACCAATAAGATGGGTATCCCCTCTCAATGGCAAGCCTCTTTCACCTAGAAACAGAATCACATCCAAAATACGGATTATAATCTTCCTCCAATTGTCCACTTCATTCTTTAAAGTTTTAGAAAGTAACATATCAACTGATGAATCCTCACTTAAACGTTTGTCCAAGGCCTGCCACTCTAGATAACATGCCTTATGGCTAGCACTGTTTTCATGTGTAGGTAATTTATCATACAGTCTCTTCCAAAGGTGAGTTTCACCAGAAAAAACCTCTCTAAGAGAACATAATAGTGACCATGCAGATAAGGGCAACTTGCTGAAGATAAGGCACGGAAAGCAAAAGAAGGCTTTTGCTTGAAAACTCCAAACCAGCCAGTTTCTTAGTACTCTTTCTCCATTTTTTAAGGCGCATTGCAGAACACAACGAGGAAATAAGTTACCATCCATGTCACATGGAAACTCTTTGGAAAGTGATTTAGGCCCACGAAGAAACACCGCTTGAATGAAACCAGTAGAGATCTGCAAATTTGGCAGTGTCCCGATGTCAAAATCAAAAGGTCTAGAGGTTGCTGCTGCTGCTGCCCATGATGTTATTGGTGCTGGTGAGAGGGTATTAATCGGGGAAGAAAGATCTGATCGTGTCGTATTTATTGATTCGGAACGTTCATTAGATCCTGATTTTATTTCAGCTTCATCAGTAGAAGTAGATGGGAGATTGAGTGTATTATATATATTGGCACTTACTTTGTCTTCATCTTGAATATCCTGGTGTTGTGGAAGAGAAGGCCTAATGGCCTTAACTACACCAGAATAAATAAATAAATAAAGATCCGCTTTCCACTTCCTCTTCCTGTTCACACGTTCTGGCTTTCTTCAACACAAAACCAAAGCTTTCAAATGTTCTCTGTCCTTTCTTAGATAGTTCTTCCTTCGTCTCCTTCTCCTTTCCTGAGCACCAGATTTATGATGATAATTCATGATATGCAAACAATGTTGAATAAAACATTAACATACACGGTCAAGTCAGCTCTCGAACAAACCAAGCAGACGACTTTGGGTCTGTGTGTGGCGTGGAATGGAGACTGAACAAGCGTATACTACCTTCGTAGTAGTGATCAGTTTTCCCGGTAGATGCCACTCCCAATGCAACGATTTCACGGCGATCCGCGTGTTCACAAATTAAATAATATTATTACTTTTAATTTTACATTTTAATTAAAATCTATATAGTATTACCATCACGTCACGCGGGCCCCCCTGGAAGCACCGGGCCCCCAGGATACAGCCATGCCTTCCATACCCTCTCATCGGGCCTGGTGCTAGGTATCGATAGTACAACTGACTCTGATCGATTACAACACTATATTTTGGTCAAAGAGTACAAACTGCAGCAATATTATTCTAATTATTCTGTGCTCTTTGGTTTGTTCTTCTGCGGTTACAAGGCAACCATCATCATAAAATGACAGTCGATACAAACAGCTGTTAGAGGGGCGGCCATTTTTTCTCTATATACAATGCTTAAACAAGGCGTTTCGTGAATATAACTACTGCAAAGCAATTCCCATTGTATAGTTACAGACTGTTTATACATTCATCGCTTATGCGTGGTTTATTAGTAACGTTTTCAGTCTCAACTCTGCATAAGTCTCGTATAAAAACTATACACGGTTTATTAGTAAGTCTGTATATGTCGGAAACACTGTCTTCATGAACAGTGCGAGAATAAAAATTATTGTGACTTGTGAGTTCTATATACATTACTTCTTTTAAAACATATTTCTTTAATAAATAACTCTATATAATTCTTAAGCAATTGTAGACTAATATAAAACAATTCCAACTCATGTACAGCTCATGCATTATGTCCAGACACTCCCCCACTCTTCCTACAAAGCTGCGTACGAGATCGGATGAGTCTACTTACGAATTATAGAGGAATGGGTTAGCCTTTGCCTTGAACTCGGTAGACACACGCCCGACCTTCCCTTCTACTCCTACCCCCTCTACAAAACGTTGTTCCCGTACTGAGCATCGCGAGTGTCTTGACAAAATGCATGAGCTGTAAAGGCCTACGATTCTAGAGGCCACAGATTTTCGCATTAGCGATAAATGTGATAAATCGTAGATTAAAGAAGAAAGTAGTTTCCTTTGTGAATATATACCTAATAGCGGCGAATATTCCACAATTTTCGTCCCCAATTTTCGCGGAAAAGATGTTTTGCACCGAAATAATGCGAAATTATCCCAATAATCATGTATAATAATAATAATAATAATAATAATAATATTATTATTATTATTATTATTGTTTGGTATTAAGAAAAACCTCTATTATTTCTTAGCAGATGGAAAGAATTTAACAGCTCACCCTTGCTACCATACATTCTGAAAGATCAATAACCACCATTCAGGTATTTGGTGAGAGGGGTACTGGAATTTCCTATCTTGAGACAAATCTTTTCCAAATTTCAATTGCGAAAATGAGTCGCACCATTACTGTTACAATGCATGACAGAGTGTAACACTGAAAGCAGAGAGACTGAAAGGTGTGATGTAAAAGACAAAACTAAATTTTAAAATAAAGTTAGTGCTTTAATTGAAAACTATATTATGTTATACAATTCATCCGCACATCTGCGATGACGGGGTAAAATCTATTACCCTGAGACGGGCGTGATATTGTTCGCACTAACCGATATAACATTCTAATATTCCTTCGAATTCAACACAAAAAACGTTTCCTCAGTTATATCCCAGATCACATATAGGCCTATAAGAGACTGTTCATTCTTATAGGCTTTGACGGCAACAACTTTTATCATTTTCACTATGCTGCCATCTAGCTACTGCATAAGAAGTCACGTTATAACTCTCATTTGAATTGCATGGAGCAATTCTACTTCCATCTAGCGGTACTTCTGAATCGACTGTGGCGATCTTGGTGGTTATTCTCTTCCCCCGATTTTAGCATGAGGATGACCAATATGTTATATGTGATCAGGGGTTATAATACACGACTTTTTGCGATAATATAATTCGCGATAAAACCAAGAATGTATTTTTATCGCAGATTATTTTGAAAGTAAATGAGAAATTCTGGAGGTACTAAACATTTCTATTATAATATGAGTAGCTTAATATCAAAGACGGACATCTGTTGTCTCAATAGTTTTGATCTAGAGGCAATTTTTTAATTCACAGTACTCTTTGTAATATTTAGCACAATTTATTTTATAAATGTAGTGTTAGAGTTTGCATATGGTTTCATTATAAGTGGAAAGAGCATGACTTATAAAAAACCACAGCTAACTTATCTAAATTTCGATTGAGGTCAGATGTCCGTCTTTGACATTAAGCTACTCATATATCATTCAATAGGAACAAAGCATATAATGTGCGATAGCTGAGAGATCACACTTGCTCCTTGTATTTACTATGACTGTACTTCTAAGCAAACTGGTTTAATGTCTAATGAGGCGGGTTGCCATCCCGACAATTGATTTCCTGTTGGGGCTTACTCGTCAAGTCGAATTCATTCGATCTCTGGGAGTAGGAGCCTCGCTCTCCATCCTCTTCTGCTGTATACATAAAACAGTCACTGTACCTGTGCACTGCGTGGCTAGGCAAACGTTACACTATTACTTACAATAAAACATCGAATGTGCAAGAACTTCAACGTAACTGAGGGAAACATACCATATATCAAATCACTTTATAAAGACCACATAAATGCCAGTGTTAATTTTTTTAAGTATTTAAAGCTTCAAATATTAGATTAAATTAAAAATACTTTTAAAACCTCATATAGCCACCATTTGATGAGAAAAGTTGTTAATGTTTTCTTAGAACATCGTGGCTGGAAAGATCCTGCGCGCATGCACACAATACTCGTACCGTACTTTATTTTTCTTCGCACAGTAATCGACGCTAGTGCAGTGGCAAAGTTGATTTGACTTGCGAACGTACTTTATGGAAAATTGAGTAGACATTTTCTGCTTTTCTTATGAGCCGTTGAGAGCAGAAGTGGTGTAAGTCAAAAATGGGTAATGAGGGTTAAGTAAACATTCTGTAAAATACAACGCAAAGTAGCAATTAATATTCAATTTATTTAAACTATTAGCAGTCAGTGGATAGCACGAAGGACATATTAATTGCTACTTTGGGCTGTATTTTCACAGAATGTTTACTTTAAACCTCATTACCCAATTTTGACTTACACCACTTCTGCTCTGAAAGTCTCATATGTGTGTGACCAGGAATGACATACGCTAACAAAACAAGAGCAGAGACAATATTATTAACGCAGTATTTTTTTGAAAATAAAAAATTATTTAAATAATGAATGAAAAATTGTGCGGAATAAGCAACATACCTATAAGAAAAGTTCGTCAAAGAACTGGGTGCGAAACAGTTGTTTCAGCATAGACCGTTATAAGAAAGAATGATTTGAAACTTTAAGATTACAATGACTATTACACTTTTACTACGTCATACTACTTTTGACCAATAAAACGGTACGAAAGGACGTCTTTCAATTCAACCAATCATGGTTGCTTATCGCACAATTTTATCGCGTCCCTAACATTTGTTTAATTTTATCACTTCCCTAGCATTTGTTTTGCCAGCATTTCAAACTGCACTGGTCTGGACGTCTAAAAAAATAACAAAACAACAGAAAATTACAAACCACTCTAGTCGATGCAATCAGTTTCAAATATGACTCGCATTGGCATTCAAGAACAAGAATTAATAAAGATCACTGGCCATAGCTAAGCAACTTCCCTGAAATCCTATTTACATATAAATGAAGAGCACCACTCGGAAATCCTGAACAAGTTGAGGAATACACCATGTACAGTGGTAAAAAAAAAAAAAAAAAAAAGTGGCCGCACTCGTGAACAGCGAATATTTTCCAAGTCCACTTTGGGTCACGGCGATGTTACACGATGCATGTGCTTGTAGAAGTAGTTCTGGAACCATGAAATCCTTCCATATCTGTGCCTCATAGACCAGCGGAAGGTTGTGAGTTCGAGCCTCATTCAAGTTTTCATTTTATTTTTTAATCGTTCTTTAGCGATATAAATATTATTCAAATTATCATTTATATTCTGTTATCGTTCTTTATCGATATAGATAATATTCAAGTTAATTATATTTTATCGTTCGTTAGCGATATAAATAATATTCAAGTTATAATATGTTATATTCTGTTATCGTTCTTTAGCGATAAAAATAATATTCAAATTATCATTTGTATTCTGTTATCGTTCGTTAGCGATATAAATAATATTCAAATTATCATTTGTAGCTATTCTGTAATCGTTTGTTAGCGATATAAATAATATTCAAATTATCATTTGTATTCTGTTATCGTTCGTTAGCGATATAAATAATATTAAAATTATCATTTGTATTATTTTATCGTTCGTTAGCCATATAAATAATATTCAAATTATCATTTCTATTCTGTTATCGTTCGTTAGCGATATAAATAATATAAATTTAATGTTAGGTTTGAAACAATACAGCTGCCTAATACGAGTGTTAGTTTTTTTCTTCTTATATTATTATATTAATACATTATACTATCCTGTAACATAATAAATTGAAAAGGAGTCACGAGAATTTGAATCTGATACGTTGACATTTGAATTCCAACTTTCCCGACGTCCGACGTTCCTATGTTCTTCCGACTGAGCTATTTCATTTACCTGGTATTAACCTAATTCAACGCATTGTCAGAAACACTACAACTGAATATTAATGTAGATTATATTCTGATTATTTAATAATTATATAAAAAGTTTACGTTTATGACATAATATTTGTAATTCTAATACCAGCTGCAACAGCGGCAGTGGTATTTGTAACTAGAGCCAAAACAATGATTAAGGACGTGTTGTGTGGATGCAGTTCAATGCAGATGTTCCGAAAACAAATTATGACACTGAGATCGAGATAGAAACGCAGGAATTATACTCTTCTTAACTCTGTGGACTTTATGTTTGAAAATTATATAGTTATTAATAAGACTCTAACAAGTATTTATATTATTATTGACTAATTTAAGAATATATATATATATATATATTTAGTATAGTAGTATATTGAATGTTTTACTATTATTTTAAGACCTAAATAGTGGCTAATTCTCTGCGGAAACCATGACGCCATTTCTGCCTGCGACTTTGACTGACATGGCTCCACAACGAGGTGCAGAAACGAAAGAAAATACAATACGGGCTGTGATTCACCTCGGTTTTTCGGCATTTTAACGTTTTAACGTTTCAGAAAGGACAGCAAAATTATCAACGCTCGGAAATTTTTGGCCGAAAAACTGGGAGTGGTAGAAGGAAAATTTCAACACCACAACAGGATGCCAGATTAGTGGCAGAAGTTGAAAGGAATCCCTTTCATACCGCTGCTACTTTGAAGGCAGTTGTGAGAAATCGTTTAAGGACCTCCAATTTGAGATCTCGACGTGCCATTCCTAGGGAAGTTCATAAGGAAGAGCATATAGAAGAGCATTTAATCTTTGCAATGGGAAATGGTGATCGGGATTGGAAAAGAGTAATATTTTCTGATTTAGTCACCTTTTCTACTACAAGGGAAGGACCCACCCATATATATTGTCCTCCTGGTACCCGATTCGACCACAGATACGCTGCCATGCATGCCTGCAGAGGTAGAGTAACTGTGTCGTGTTGGAGGTTGATTTCTCTTCGTAGAGTGGGCACAATCCATCGTATTCGCGGGAAATTTAACCAGCACAAATATCAACGTTGCTGGAACGCCATATGGTTCTTTATGCTAGGTTATTATATCCTGCTGGAATTCTTCAATTTCAGCAGGATAATCATCAAGTCCACACATCTCAATTGATTCGGGACTGGTTTGCGAGGAGACAGGATAGCGAATTGATAGACTGGCTTCGTTGCTCTCCGGACTTGAACCCTTTGGAGAATATGTAATAAGTAAAGAAGCATATGAGGAAAAATTGGCCCAATTCCCCTCCAAGACGTCCTGATGATTTGTGGAAGCTCGTCCAGGATGCCTGGGATGCCGTGGCTGAGAACAGTCGGTATTTGAAAACACTAGTCGATTCCATGCCCACTCGAGTACAAGATGCGATCGAGATGGGAGGACGATGGACTAAATATTGAAACGTGGCTTTTTTTTGTTTTCTTAACTTTTGTTTTAATTTTTAAGGCAGACGCATGTAAGTGTTTTTTATTTATGCCACGAAAGATATTTTTGTTGAGAATACTCGTATAATATTTCTTTCCATTTGCAGCCATAATGTCATAATAAATAATGACACGGTCATGGCATAATATATTCATGAACCTGATGTTAATTGCTAAAACAGTCATAAAAGAAACAGGAGCAATTATATAATTATATTTTCTCTCTCCTACAAAAAAAACATAAAAAAACATAAAAAATTTGGTTATGTTCGAACGCACGACCATACGAACACTTGGCCGAAACGCTACCATTACACTACAGATTAACACGCAAAAATCCTTCATTCTGACCGTAGATATCAGGCCACGTGGTCCAACAACATGTAACATCACTTGTCTCCGAATTGTAGCGGAGATATCCGAAGGGAACTTTGTGTCTAGAGAGCGGCCACTTTTTCTTTTGACAACTGTACATCAACGAGTTCCACTTCTTTTACGCACACGTCTAATATAACATCAACTGAACCATCAACCAATAAAACATTCAAATTTGAAAATTGTACATTCAATAATTGTCCCTTTTAAAATTATTAATGTTTATTTTTTATTTCATCGTCGTTAATTAAAAATTTTCCTTGTTTATTTCATCATCCCTAATTAAAACTTTTCTAACACTTGTTTATATTATTTAGGTTATATTATAGCTTCTTCTATATGATATTATGAATAGTCACGTATCAGAGATTGCTTAAAACTAAGATTTATAGAAAATCATCTGTCAAGTGACGTTGATTACTGGGATCCGAATAATTAAAGTGGAATGCAACTGTTTTAATAAAAATGAAACTGAATCAACAAAGCCTTCTTGACTAGTAACTGTTCACAGAGTTCAATGAAGATTACATAGTTGGCACAACTGATAACAAGAAAACAGCTAAACATAACACGCTACTGCCATCTAGCGTAATATTTGTAATGTAGAGATGGTACAATTTTGAAGACAGTTGTATTTTCGTAAGTCAATTAATATTTTATTGTATTGGAGTACTTCGTTACTTCTAATCTTTATCTACTTTCTTCTAATCGTATAATAGTCGTGTTCCACTCGCAGATTTATCGATAAAATCAAAACCTCTAGTGAGATTGCTGTTGAAAAATAAACCACAAGAAAAAAGGCCACCGGGAAGATCCTATAAATAATGGTTAGGCATATGATTTTTTGGTATTAATGGAATACGCGGAATGTTTGAAAACTTAATTGATTCGCAAAAAAATAAAACAAATTTCACGAAAATATTCTAGAAAATGAACGACATTTAGCGCGAAATCTAATGATTTCAACGAAATACCTCATAACCACGTAATTATAGTGTATTTCACAATGTCTGACAGGCGACGTAAACATTGCTGGCAGAGAAAGGTAGAAGGCTAATTGCTATTCAACTAATGGCAGAGGTCACATCCCAGTTTTATCTTGAAGTTGGGTTGTCTGAAGCGTTCTACTTCAAAACATGTTTTTTCTCGCGAAAACAAAGAGATAATCCTTTCAAATAAAGTAAGAATTGAATTTGGCTGTCTTCTGAAACTTCGTGTCTGCTGTAAACAAAGATTTTACAATGGCTTTGCAGAGACCGAAGAGTTTTCTACTAATTCTTAGTTATAATTCACAAGCTCTTTCAATAGCCTATTGATAATGGGAGAGCATTTTCGACATATGAAGATATTTGACCTGATCGACGAGTTATATGAAGATATTTTATCTGATCGACGAGTTTGTTTGTCATGTTCAAATGTTGAAACTATTCTCGGTCTTTATATTTAACAGCAGAATAGTTACGTGCTGTAAACCAGTGTTAAGATTTTCTGTTTGGGAGTTAAATCTGCCCTGCAAATGTCTTTGAAACAGTCACCATTTTTATGCAGAGCACGCACAAACTGTGACATAATAACTGATTTAATATGCAGTGGAGTAATATTTTGGAACGTTCCACAAGAGGTTCATGGTTGACATTCATCGAGTCCGCAGACAGAGATCTTCGGAGTGGCCATTCTTTCTGTTGCCAATGGTCGTTCTTTGCACATCTGTTCCATTCATACAAAAAACAAGGATGTTAGCAAGCCCAATAATAGTTTTATCATCTTGAAGTCACCACACAGAAGAAACTGTATGTCTTTGCAGTTAGCGCACTGCAGCGAACACTTAACACCTTCATAACTTTCCTTCATATGAATGGAATGAGAGACAGGAATAGAACCAAGAATATTTCCGTTGTAAAGTAACACACGTTTGAAGCTTGACTGTGATGAATCGATAAAAAGTTTCCACTCAGAGGCCCTATAACTCACACAGAGCCACTCTATCAGTCTTCCGGCCTGTTTCACAATGTTTACAATCTTCGTAAATTGTAAACTTCTGTTTCACAATCATTGTTTGTAATGTTGAACTTTACAAAGGAAATCAAATCTTTACAAATTAAATTTTGCGCACTTTAGAAGTATCCTGTTTCACAGTGAAAGGTAATTTTACAAACGTGTAAACTGTACTTGTAAAGTTAGCACATTTTCTACAATAGCTCTGAGATGTGTAAAGTTTGATACTGCAACAAATTCTGAATAAATACAATAAAGATATATTTATTAAAATAATTTTTGAGTAACTGAGTAATATTAAGAATTAAACTAAAGCAGTTTTGATGTTATTAAGTAGTTCTAATGACTCAGACGAAGCTACTGAATTAGGCCTAATCAAACAAAGACGTATAGGAACTACGTAAAATTTTCCGGCCAAGAATTAATAACACGTTCGTATCATTGTATGGATTTAATGAAAGGTTTCGAATGAGTCCCGCGCTATACTTCAGAATACCGCGTAAGTATTTATATACGAATACTGTTTAATAAATACTCGCACTTAAAAAAGAAGTTCCCTGCACCAAAAATAAATAATTCAATAATGCAATAACGACACTACTTACGCGGTATTCTGAAGTCGTTTCGAGTCCCGTTTCGCTGGAATCTCTCCTACAAGATATGGGACAACGCATCAAAAATGTAAAAGTGGTGTCCTAACATCAAAGCGAGAACTGTATTGTTTTGCATTGGTTGTATACTAGCTTTCAGTTCCGTGCATTAGCAGATAAGCACGGAATTTCTAAGATATCAGTGTGCAAAAGTGCCCACAGGGTAGATGATGTTGTTAAAAAGAGTTAAATTCGAGGCAGGTTTTTCATCGCCAAAATATTATTTATTGTAGCACAGGATTTTTATGCTGCTGCTGGGTTCACTAATGTTTGTGAGGTTATGGATGCAACATTAATAATAAATACTGATGGATCAGTAGAAAAAAATGAACCTGATTTTGTGGTAGACGTAATTATTTTATCAATTGCATATCTGTACGTGGACCAAATCTGTTATTTACTTAATTGACTGAATTTGGCGCTAACTTTGGTCATTTAAGTAATAGATGTATTGGTATGCTCGACCAATCACATCACATGAAACTCCATTGTCGCAAATATATAAAAATCTAAATACTTTTAATTTTTTAAACAATATTTTATATTTTCTGTTGGTGAAATATGAATCAGCAAGCTTAGAATAATCTATTTTAATACAAAATACTCGTATAAACTTATGTATCGATAGTGGTAAAAATACAGCGACTTTAGCTCTGCTCCTTAGCGATTTTTGTAAACTGTCTTTGGCGATATTGTATACTCAATAATGTTTATTTGTAAATTTCTTTAGCTGATTTTGTAAAGTTCGTCAAACTTTACAAATTAATAAGACAGCATTGTGAAGTGCACTTTACAAGCATTTGTAATCTTTTACTTGTTATTTGCAAATTGTTAATTTGTAATTTGTCACTGCAGTAAACCATGGACTCATTTTCAGAGCAAAAAGATTTGATGTCCATTTCCTGTCTTCTGTACAATGCTAAAGAGCACCAAACGAAAGCAAAATTTTTGGCTTTGAATCTTTAATCTAATAGTTCTGCACTTTCTTTAGATAAATTGAGTACACGGACCAAATCATTAAGTTCTGGCTGAGTAAATAACTGTGGTGCGCTACCACTAATGCTGGGTTGAAAGTCACCACTGTCACAATGAGGATATGTGCTTGATGATGGACCTGGAGGGGAGGGTATGGATAGATTTTGGTCACGCAGCACACGTCTCATAGCAGATCGTAGATTGAGATTACTATGTCCTTGTTGTTCTTTGCGCTATAACCATGAACTTTTCACTTGACAAATAACAGTCGTCTGTGTGACGGGTTGCCTTCAAACCATAGATATAGCAAATGGCATGCTTTTTTTTACCGTTCATCCACAACCTTAAACCTTCGACACAGTGCTACATGTTATATGCGGAGCGAATGTTTTATCCTGGTCACCTAACTTAACACCGAAATAAGCAAGATGCGCATCTTTCACGAAGTCTGTGATACATTCGTTGTTCACGCAAAACATATGTCCCACAAATACAACAAAAAAGATCAGAACTGTTTACACAGTCACGTGAAGGCATTGTTTTTTACTACAATCGATCGGTGCCAGCGCGTCCAACCAGCCACAGAACTTGTTAATGCTATACATATTCATGTATGAGGCCTCGCCATCCCCATTGAATAATCAAGACTACCTATATGTAGTCAACATGCAGATGACTATTGATGGAGAAAAACCCGTCCCGGCACCGAGAATCGAACCCAGGACCTCTCAGTTTTCCGCGCTGAACGCTCTTTCCATCTGAGCTACGGCGAGACCCGATTTAAAGTGCCGGCCGAACTCTCCTTTGTAGTATTGTTAATGCTATGTTTGTAATGTATATACTGTACAGTATTTTGTATAACTAAACTGAACTGCGCCCGAGCACAAACTTCTGCTCTTTCAGGCTGCAATGCCTAATGTAGCTGAAACGTAATGTATTAAATAAATCAATTTGAAACGAAATGCTGATATAGAATATATATGTTATTAATATTTCGAAATGGGTAGAAAATAGAATTGCTGTTTTCGCAGTTAATCAACTACCCAGCATCTCTTTTTTGTATTACTATTCCAGCCCATTCGAAACTGTGCTTGAATCTCAATTGAATTTATTTAGTCCAACTTATTCTTATTTAGACATTTAACTTACTCATATGACTTGCTTATCATGTTCTTAAAAGAATAGCTTTGCCCTAAACAAAATAAGAGATAATCTCTAACCATTTGAAATAAAAGTGTTCCGTATTTGATGTTTAAAAACATCAAGTTCGGCCGGTGCCGTAAAAAAAAAAAAAAAAAAAAAAAAAAAAAAAAAAAAAAAAAAAACTTCTGAATATTATATCACATAAAGATACAATTTTTATAACATTTTCAGATACTGAAATATATGAAAAAGGTCACACACACGCATACTTGTCCTGGATTTTTTAAAAAGGGAGGGGGGGAATAAAAATCAACTGTATTGAACGAATTTATTATTTCGGTGCCTAGAGAACGACCATCTTCATTCCTTATCGCGTCAAATCTCCACTATTTAGTCAAATATAGTGACTATACAGTCAATCAAGGTTTCTAAATGTCGCTGTCGAACAGCTGTTAGTCAGATCCTTTCATCCCATTCCACCAATGTATAAGCACTTATCCGCCATCTTTGCGCCATCGGTTGCTATTGTCAAGCAGAACGTTCTCCGAAAACTTGTTTTATTACTAAATAAATGTCTGTATGAAGTAATATATATGTATTTGTATGAAATGTATAAAAGCTATTGTCTAACTTTAGTGTATTTCAAATGTTACGTCTCATATACCAGTAATGTTACTACTACAGCTCAAAGATGTAGGCACTTTTAACTTAACATATACCAACAAAAACACACACAAAAATGTCAAAAATAGGCATTTAAACACGAAACTAATAAAGGGATCATTTTAATATCCAAACTCGGAGAAGCTAACAGCATATAGGTTTAGGCCAACTTCTTTTACAAAGTAAAGCTCATAGCCTATAATATGAAAGAAAACACAGGTTGGCCTTATAAAGTTTGTTACCCAGTGAGGTAGCTCAGTCTCTAGTGTACCTTGAAGCTCTTATTGAGAAGGTCCTGTGTTTAAATTCCGGACTGACCAACCTGCCTGGGTTTTTCATGGTTTGCCCCAGTTACTTCCTACGCAAATCCCTGGTAGAGGCAGGTGCCTCGATATACCAATCTCTTCTACTTTAAAAAATACACCACTTAAAATGAACAAAATATTGAATAAACATTTCAAACATATCCAAAATAATATTAATAGACTGTAATTGAAAATATGATGAATCTTCGATCCCGCTATGCACAACAAACGGGAGAAAAAAAGCCTACTTGAGTCCTTAAAATAACCTCAAAATTATAGCACATCACTCTAAACCCACTGAAACATCAACGTTTCTTATATACCCAACCAATGATTTTCTCTGGCATTTTCACACGAAATCATCACGTAACTCCATGGTACCACCATTATATTGTAATACGCGGGAAAAACACTCCTTTCTTCGGTATAGGGCAGCGGTGACCAAAACTCGCACGGCAGTGATTACACGCGAGAGACAGTCTATGAAGTAAAGAGAGAGGGGAGAGGTACTTGGCATGAAAACTACAACCAGTGGTGGTTCGTACACTAACACTGAGTTCTTCATCAACCCGCTAATAAAAATCGCAAGCTTTGCTGTATCAGTAATGTCACTACTGTCATCAAGAGCAAATAAAAAATATATACAAATTTTCTTGCTTTGTTTTAATATTCCTCATGAACACAGGCAGAAATTTTCTGAATTCTATTCTGGACGTTTAGTCGAGAAATGAGCAGTTTTTCAAAATTAGTTAACAACTTTCATTGGACAAATTTTTTTATAAAACTCTCCTTCGTTGGAAGGCTTATGAGAACTAGCTATTTCGTTCGCCACATTCATTTATGTCATCTTTCTCTTCATTACGATGATTTAAGGCTGATTTCAGTTCTTGGAGTTTAATAGCTCGTTTCATTACTACACTAGCACGTAATATTCAGTCAGTTTCTCTATATTACCATTATTATTATTATTATTATTATTATTATTATTATTATTAAATCAATAACTAGTCAATAACCGATAATAGTCATCAAAGGATTAAAAAATAAATAAAAATGGCGATAAAGCTTAGTAATTATTTTATCCTTCAAGGTAAGATGTAGGCCTATATATTCAGGCACGTATATAAGAATTATGGTAACACTTGCTGAAAAATAATAGGGATAATAATAATAATAATAATAATAATAATAATAATAATAATACCTGTTATGCCTGTGTATTCAGCATAATGCCCTATAATGTCGCTTCTATATACTACTACCCCAGATCACATATAGATTGCTCATTTCTAAATTAAAATCGGTTGCACTTTGAAGAGAACAACAGCAAGGATCGCCACCCGTCCGCCGTAAACGAACACGAGATGGCAGTACAGTCGCTAATGCAATTCAAATGGCAGTTATAGCGTGACTCCTTATGTAACAACTAGATGGCAGGATAGTAAACTTGATAAAAGTTGTTACCGTCAAAGCCTATAACGCAGAGCAATCTGGGTATATATGATCTAGCATACTTCTAATTGAATATACACATTTTATCCGACAGAACCGCGAATAAATTTATCTTCCCATTCTGTACGAAAACTTCTTTCCTGCTCATAGAGACAGAGGATTTGTAGAGCGGCATGGTATCGATACTGCTTACCTTCAGTACGTGAGCGAGACAGAGTGCAATGTACACTTAACGGCAAAAAGAATGGGCTGACTCTTGGTCAACAGAAATGCAAAGTTCTATCGTGCG
Organism: Periplaneta americana; assembly: GCF_040183065.1. Taxonomy (NCBI): domain Eukaryota; kingdom Metazoa; phylum Arthropoda; class Insecta; order Blattodea; family Blattidae; genus Periplaneta; species Periplaneta americana. The sequence goes on from NC_091120.1 coordinate 126,275,131, forward strand.
GTTCACTCGTGTAAACGTACTGCGCATCAAGGCATTGTTGTGGTGTCTTTTCATTGAAACTCCTCCGTCTATAATATACTCAACCTTACGAGCTGTGTGTGGCCCAGTGGTAAGATGTGTGACATCCGTTGCAGAGGTAGTGAGTTCGCCTCCTGTTACAGTACAATTACTATTTTTAAATGAATTTATTAGTTTAAATGTGAAATAGCATTTGTTAATAAACATTGTTATGCCTGCCTTGTAAAAATATTATTGCCCGTCACTGTGGGCTATTAATAGGCGAAACCTGGCCTGTATAAACAAAAATACTTGTTTCACATCCTAGAAAACCGGACGCATATCAAACATAAATAAATAATTAAATAAACAAAAACAAACAATTTGTTAATATATTAACAAAAAAGGCCTGTAGTGGGGACTAGTATCTCGTCCACAAACCACCTGCGTCAACAACTGCCCTCATTCTGCGCGGCATGGAGTCCACACTCCACAAGGTTATGGAACAGGTCTAAATTCATAGCCACCTCCTCCCACGCATCTGGAACTCAGTTCCACAATTCGTCAGCTGTCCAAACGGGTGGTTGTTCTGCCCAATTAGAGCGTAGGATCAGTTTGACTGTAGCCCACAAATTTTCAATCGGATTCATATCTGGTGATTTTGGAGGCCAGTCGACCGGGTCGACATCACGGCTCCTCATAAACCATCTTTGAATCCGGTTGACGGCGTGTACCGGGTGATTATCCTGCTGGAAGAAATGTGTTCCTTCTAGATATCGTTTTCGGGCGGAAGGGATCATTACATTTTCCAAAATGTGTTCATAGACTTCTGCCGTAAACCGACAGTGGATGCGTTCCAGAAGTCTTGTCCCATCGTATGACATCCACCCCCATCACGCGACGCTCACGTGACTCGACCTGTTAAGTCGTCTCACGAAGAGTTCATTGTATCGTTGGCATCCATATTATAAACAAGGGCAGGACCAAGGTCCGTCGGTAAGGAAGTCTTCGCACGCTGCCGTATTTGCGTCAACTCTTAAGTTTGATTACATTGCGCTATGGTTGGGTTATGGAAGGAATTTGTGTTTAAATGTATATATTTCATAAAATAAGTTTCCAAAACAGATATTTCGATAACTTTCGGAGAAGGTTCTGCTTGACAACAGCAACCGATGGCGCAAAGATGGCGGACATTAGTGGACTGGAATGAGAGGACCTGACTAAGAACTGTTCGACAGCGACATCTAGAGATCTTGGGCAGGACCATCGTTGCAGACAATTACCTCATCGGAGAAATGATATTTCTCCAATCGAAGTCCTGTCGGAGAGTAGCATACGCTCCACGGCATGCTTCATCGTCAAATATTCTCTCCTCACAGTTCGACGACACCGTATGCCACGCTCTCTAAAACGTCTCCTCACGGTGTATGGGAAACCAGGTAAGTTGGACGCCATCTTGAGTTGACAGGCAGTTCTAAACTTCAACTTCACTCAATAACATGGCGACCTCTTCCCTTGTAGAGATGCGCGGCCGATCAGGATTGGGACGATTCACAACTTCACCATTCTCGATAAACAATTTAGCCCACCGCTTAGCAGTTGACAATGGGATTCCAATCTCTCTGGCCGCCATCGACGCAGAATAATACGCGAACCAAGGCAATGACTTGTTGACGGAGTTGTTGTCTCTCTGCCATCTTGAAACGTAATGAGGAGACAGAACGTTTTATTAGCATGCAGTATTGTTTGGAAGAGAGAGGAAGATTTATAATTTATTAGAATTTGGGCATATTCTAAGCGATGTCGCCACATAAATATAGCTTTGCGAGACATATATGATGGCAAATTTCTAATTTAAAAAAAAAGATTGTGGGAGATTCGAACCTTGAGCTACTACTATTAACCCGTTCAATAAATCATTGTCATAACGATTTACCCTACTGAGACTGTTAATATTGTTTCGACATAATACGTGATTTTCCTGTTCATATTCGCTTCGGTTGATATTTTTATTTATCAATTTTATTATTATTTCACTCTTCAGAGACCCTGATGTATCTACTGTAGAATCAACCCTCCATTCGATTTTATAACATAATATTGAAACTACCCTCCAAATTAAGCCTATATGAAATTGGCACTACATAAAATATTTCATTGATATCAATAACGCAATTCTCAGAGTATGTTCAAATTAAAATGTTTGAACTTTAATAATGTGACTTTAAATGTAGGAAAATGAACTATTGTATTATTAACTTAACTATTTAATTTAAGTTTTAATGTATTAAATATAAAGTGAATGTGTACTTATTTGAACTTATGTAGTTTTAATATTTTAAGATTTGTTGCGTCATTTTTTGGAGGGGAATCCTAAGGTAGGCTTATTTACCTTAACTACAGCAACTTTAAGTAAATTTAAGGTTGTTAAATTTTATTTAAATTAATAAGGGGTTCGCTCAATTTAGATTCTTGTGAAAGAAGTTCGCGAGTCTCAAAAGTTTTGGAACCAACGCCAAGACGCGGGACAAAAAAAGGTAACGGCCGTAGGGCTGAAGAATATGAGTGAAAAGTGGAGAAACTCCTGTACAATGCCGTCCTGTGAGCTGGCACGTTGTCGTGGACCAGCAACCAGATTTCTGCTCCTCGATACGCGGTTCTCACATGAACAATTTTATTCGCTTCCACAGTCACTACAGAACTCTCAGATAATAATACTCTTCAGTGGCAGTGACAAACTCTTGATGGACGAAGTCTTTACTATCGCAGAAACGAATCAACATTGTTTGGACTTTTAATTTCTAAAACGAATTTTCATCGCTTTCAGTGAGTTTCTAGCTTTCACTCTACACTTTTTTGCTCGTTTTAAGATTCAACTGATAACACTATAATTCGTTCAAAGCATATACTTTTCTTTAAAGCTTTTTAACTTTAATCATTTAAGTTATCTCAAATTTTTGTTACTATTGAAAAAATTTCACGCTTAAATGATATCTCTGGCGTATACAATACTGTTATACTGCTTACCATCTTTTAAGCTGCAAGAAACAAACAGCGCACAAACCTTTATTTTACTTCTTGTTAGAGAATAACTAAATCTTATGTTTGGTTTTATTATGCGTACTGAAAACATTCGCGAACATTCTCCAAGTCACATAAATTGAATTCACACTCTTTCATTAATTTATGATTCTTTGATTCGAACTGAAACTGCACGTTCTGATCTTGAGCCATTTCCCGGATCTTGTTGACCTTAGAAACCAGCGGAAAATGTATGGACGGCATAAATATTTGTTCCCATTTACTTGCTTTTTCTTACGGAGGAGTGACTCAAGGGCTAGCAGTGCAGCAGAATCAAGTGGTCTTATTGTGCCTTACCGCTCCTGTCGTAAAAATGTTTCAACCGAAAGGTCGCAGTCTTATCGATACTGTGACTTAGCTATGCGGTATCATATGTCGATTCAGCTTGCACGTCTTTTGCGGTTCCAATGAAGTCTCACTGCAAGGTCCTCCATCCTCCTGAAAGCGTACTACGGCTGCTCAGGTTAACGCCAACCGTAGTTAGACCTGCCGCATAGAGATCCTTTACGCTATATGGCTGCGAAAAATTCTATTCAGTATTAAAATGATGTAGAAACATTAAAATAACAATTTGTACTTGTGTTAAGCATTTTCTTTATCCATATTGACATGATTCGAATTCAATTTAGCCTTAATATTAACTCTCAATCACAAACATATAGGCTAGGTATTCTACAGGCAACGACACTGTAGAACTTCAGGTCTTCATCACTGCATGTATGAAATATATAAGTAAAATACATGGAAGAAATCAGTTACATTATAATTTTTATTTTAATTGCACTCTTAACTTCACACATGACATATTATTTCAATAAAAACACTAGCTTACATGGTTTCCCTTATGTTAATCAAGTGAGATATTTCACTACAATCAGTAGACAAGTACATTTTCTTTCCATAAGAAAGTAGTGGGTGCCTCAAATTTTAACACGTTTATCATAACAAAATGCATAATACATTAAAACTAGATTCTCTATATTTATACTGTATAGTCACAATAATGATTTCACCTACAGTCACAGTGAGGCGCGTGCCATTCCTGCAGCTATGTGTTACTTAAGTGGTTCTTCTAAGGAGGGTGGTATTGTAATCAAACATTGAATTTGAGAGATGTACCACACGTTTATCACTTAAGTGTTTTCTACTATGACATAGCTAGTTTTTTATTATAAATTGTAAGAAAAATTTTACAAGTATAAAATAATGGGGAAGATGACATGACGTAGGCCTACACTAATAATGAACAGTTGTCACTATTAATTTTTCCTTTACTGTAGTTCAGTGTTAAAAGTGTTTTTAATAATATTTAGTTCTCAGTGCTGCTGTAAGCTTAAGATTAAGTTTCTGAAGCGGGCGCGGGATCTTGATAAACAAAGAACTTCATTGATTATAGGCCCACTTCTCTTTCGCGTTTTCTTTGTGATACTGCCTATTACACGATCTGACCACACCAAAAGCATATTCAGCATTAGACGACAAGCCACTTATGAAAACTTTTTCTATATTTTGTTCATATAAAACAAATTTCTCTCTAGCCACTTCTTTTTGTGACTGGAATTTACTCAGGATTCGGTGACAAGCAAGTAAAATTAACAATCTTAACAGTATCTTTAAAACGGATTATCTGTAAGTTTTAAAATCATTATTTTACAGTAAACAGTTAAACAGTTCATCACCTCTTTCTGCTTTGTCATCCGTATGGCGCCAAACATGAAAAACATCGTTCCGCGATACCTTTTCTGAGAGCGCTAAAACCTGAAAAAAGACAAAGTTGCAAAAAGTAGCAGCTAGTATTTATATAGAAGAAAGAATGACGTATTTGCTTTAGTCTTCTGAAAAAATTTTGACCAATCGTTGAAAATTATAAATTGCCGGGTGTAAAAATACTCAAAACCAGAAGTTAAAATAGCCATAATTTCTCAGTTTTCAAGCAAATTTCACATTAAAGTAGTAAGTAGTGTGGGATTTTTAAAACAACACAAACATAGCACATACCTTGGTCTCCCATATCTACCAGTAACCGTTGAAAAACGTCGGAAAAACACGTCCTTTCAAGCACAGTTATCGAACATAAATTATGAGCTCGGCTTCAGGCCGGGGATGCGATAAGAAACGCCATACTTCTGACTTCTTTTGCAACACAAGGGTTGCACAAATAAGCATAACTATAACAAATCTGGTATCCTTGGATATTATAGTAATTAAAAACACCATAAAACGTGAAAATATGTGATACTCAATTTTTGTATTTTGCGCGGCCAGATAGCGAAAAAGGATCACTGTGCGCCGGTCACAATACTACACCACGCTGGCACAATTAATTACGTTAATTAATATTGAAATTAAGAGTTACAGTGGAATGATGAAGGTAAAACGGAAAAACCTCGAGAAAAATCTTCAGGATTTGTTCACCACAAATACCATTCCATAGCCGGGATTCGAACTCAGTTATTTTAAGTCAGTGTTCTATTAATTGAGCTACTTAGGCTGCTCGCGAGCTTGTTACATCAGTATCAGTCTTGGATGCACTTCGCTGATTTTTACACAGAACGTATTGCTAGTTTTTCGTTCCGTTGATTTTATAACATTTAACATAACTAAAATGTTTATTCAGAAACAAAAGATAAACACAACAGCAGTCAATGATAATTTTGTGTTTCATAGGGTAGGTAAGACTGCTTTTTGTCATATTTTATATATGTAGTTAAAATCAATCCCATAATCTTAAAAAAAAAATAAGTATCATTATTTTATTCATCGGACTGCATACATGCATAAACGGGGTACATTACACTTACTATTTCGCTCAATTGAGAAATGCAGTGTAATATAAGAAGACGTTGAATTTGAACCAATCAGTATCATGTATCAATGCAGTATTGCCACTTTTGTCTTGTCGCTAATGATTCGCAATTATTTATATAAATCAGTGAGGAACACCATATCAATAAACAGAAATAATCATTCAACATCAATTTCCTCAGCATCCAGCTGACCCAATAAATTTACTTTTACGCACTGCAACTTCAATAAGAATTATAAATTTAATTCACCTTTCAACATGTAATTGTGTTTATAACACAAAATATATTTTACAGAATTCCGTTATTTCATTAATCGTGTGTCATACTTAACACTAGGTTGTCTTGATCGTATTTGTAAATACATATTTCCACTCATTCTTTACAAATGCGATTGAAATATGATGTGACGTAAATAAATAGTATGTGTCATCTTTATTTTATTAATTATTTATTTATTTTTCTGTTGGCGAAATACTTTTACTAAATATCGCGTGAGTTTTTATTTTCTTCGCTCTCGTGAATTTATTGACAAAATAACCTTATATGTTACCTACGAATATACAGGTGTAATGGGTATAAGTGCCATTATTTTAGCTGATGATTATTCATGTCATAAGGAAGAAAAATTGTCCTCACAATTGTTTTCTAATTGCAGTATTTAACAAATTATTAAAGTTTAAAATATGCAACGTTTGACAACGTTGCTGGATGGGAGGATGGGGTTTACAGGTAGGCTACACGGTGCAGCTGAAGCGGGGACAGACATATCGGTACAAAACAGATGCTCTGTTCTAATGCAGGGCCAGATATTACATTAAACGCGCAGCAAATACAAACTTTCAATCTCATTAATAGAACGTTATAGTAAACTTCCATTTTATTTAGGCCTATCAATTTATTTATCCATTTCTTATTGTTCGTCTAAAAATAAACAATAATCGTTTACTGCACAAAATCACACGAACGTTTTTTTTTTCTAGTGTAAAATTTTAATCTCTCCCGCTTCCGTAAAGTAGTAAGATTTTAACGAAACTTAAAGTTTGTAGTTTGTCATATTTGAGGACATGACACTTGACGAAAAATCACTTCTTACAGATAAACCATTCATAATTGGTTGTCTTAGTTTATTTTCGTATCAATACGAACTCGTTAAATTACATTTCAAAATTGTACATACCGATTTATATAAGATTTTCCACGTGCTCACAGTCGTTCTGAAGGCAGGCTTCACATCTTCTAGTCCAGTTGTTGCGGACACATTCAAGACTCCCAGGGTGCTATTCATAGACATTTCGCAGCACGCGCTACGAGCGTACTAAGCTAGCCCCGGCTATCCACTGGTTACTAGTACAGAATTCAAATCATATCCTACCGCAACACTGGTTTATGAATACGAAAAACGCTGATAATCCACCGAAAGCCTGCGCTAAAAATGTCTATGAATACGGCCCCCAGTTTCTAATAATCGTTGAGAAACTGTTACAAAAGTTCGCCGATTAGGTATCATTCTTGACGGTACATCCTTCTTGCCGCACTTGAATTACGACGACTTTCTCCATAAATTAATAACATATGATATTCCTAAACAACTGTTAATGACATTGTAAGTTGTTGATTGAATACTCTGTACTGAACTGCCATCCGCTCGGCAGTAGAGCTATGGACATGGAGCTTGAACTCTGCTGATTCGTCGCGTCTGTGCAAAGTACTGCCTGCTGAACACGTTGCCACGTCTCTCACGCCAGAATATTAACAAATTTAAACATGCATTTTTAATTTCACGAAAACGTAATAGAACACACAAATATTTATTTAAACTAATATTAACTCTTTGCTAGATATACCTACTGATGTAATTGTTTTCGTAATTTTATTAACGATATAACCAGTATAACGCAAATAAAATAAGGAAAGAAATATTTTTGGACGTCAAGGGACTGAGTTTGCTGAACTGGAGTATAATGTCAACTTATTTATTTAATGTTATACATCAGAAATCCGCATTGATATAGCAGACGAAGATGAGGAAGGTCTCTTCATTCACTTCGCCAAAGAAAACAGACGACATATGATTTCGTATGAAAAATTTATGCTCCATTCATACATAGTGAATGACACTAGAAAGCAGCCAGCGGTTCGTTACGCGTCATTTATTTACAAGCGACGCGACGCGCAGTTAGATATGAAATACAGTCTCGTGCTCAGAGGACGGCAGCGCTAATAATTAGGCTACCGCCCCTGCTTTTCTCGATGCGGGTTCTTTGGTTCGCATCCAATTTGTGCCCATGTACCAACCATAAATGAAGAGTATGGAGAATTAAAATGGTGGGTAATTACTATAAACTGATTCCAAATTCGTTTCTCGGTTACTCATATAATAATTAATTAGTTCTCGCGTGTGGTTCATGTTGTAGCATTTCTAGTTACAAACTCAGCAAACTCTATTTCGATTCGTGACAGAAAAATATTTACGGTATTTTTATTCGAGAGGAACTGGGTGCGCCTTATGCTTGTTCAATGTTACTATGTGACCACATGATTGATTGATTGATTGATTGATCAGAAGGCTGGATCTAGGAAAGATCCTTCAACTGAGGCCTTTTTAAGCCCACAACAGTTTTAACAAAACATGCGGAAAATATGCGAACTAGCTGCACCAGTCGACAATGTGCATGGGTGAGGCTGAGAATCGGGCAGTTATCTCTTGCTCGGACTAGGCCAGGCATGGGCAATATTATGTTCCCACGCGGGCACTGTTTACATCACCGTTTCATTTCCCCCTCCACAAATATTCCACCTCTCTGCGTGTTAGCCAGCAGTGACCAAAGCGGGTGTCGTGATTACATCGTGTAATCACAAACATTCAAACGGGTACGAGGAGTTTCCTGTATATTGCTGTGTTTTTTATTCACGTACTGAAAGCAAGCAGTGGCGGTATCATGTCGCTCTACAAACTCTGTCTCTACAAGCAGTAAAAGGTGGTTTCGTAAAGAATGAGAAAGAGAACTTCTTTGTTGTTCTGTCGGACAAAATGTAATATGTTTACTTTGCTCAACAGTTGAATTAGGAATATATAGAAACATTAATTGCCGCGCTGAATAATGTATTATTATTATTATTATTATTATTATTATTATTATTACTGACCACTAAGTATGTGTTTCTATAATTCTTCTGTACGTGCATGAATATTGATATTTTTAGATCTTCTCTCTAGAACAGGCATGTCAAAACCCTGCACATTGTGCAGTCGCGCACATTGTGCACTGTACTGCGTGCAACGTGCAGTTCCTATTCCCCTACCTGGAGGGAGTGAATTGGCTTGGAGTGGAACGCGACAGGGCTGTACAGTACCTATAGTAGCAGATCAGCTTTTGTTTCAGTAACACAGATCAGTATGGGTGCTCATTGAGCTGTGATTGTGAATGCGTTATGAAAAATAAAGTGAGGAGTCCACAGATATAACGAAGAAGAGAAATCACGAATCATATAACATAACTGTTATGATGTTTTCCTCAGCCAATAGTAATTATTTTTAAATGAAAGGCTTTCATCATATCATGTGGACCTAATAGTGATGTGAGAATTTAAATCATATTAGTAAAGTTCTCAAAATATGATATTCGCCTGCTCTCATTTCTTAATTAGTACTCTCACGGCAAATCAAACATGACAATGATGTTTTGGAGTCTGTACTAACACAGCCATCAATGGTTAGACGACTTCTTACAACTTTTATTTGATAAGCTGATAAGTGATGAGAATATAGTGAGGAATACATGTGAGGCTCTTGAGGTTGTAAGGGAAGGAAGAAAGCAACTATTTGTAAGGCGGAAAAATTTTCTGGAAAAATAATACATAATGACGAATTTTCCACCTCACGTTACTATATTATATAATATACTCACGTTAATAAATCTTTAAACCTGACAAAGAAAATGTCCTCGCTTCAGAGCTTGTGAAGTACTCTTTTAACTCAATTCAGTAACGTTCCCAACTTGCTAATACTTGCTCTCAACGTTTTCCAAATAAACTATATATAAATTTAAATTCAAGCTTAATTTATCCAATTTATTAATAATAATGTGAATTTATATTAATATACAGCAAGGAAATGATTCCAATGTAAAAGCCTCACAATGTTCTATTGCATGTAATTGGGAGTAAAATATTTTCTTTCTTAGCATTTGTGCACCAATGGTCCCAATAATGCTTCAGGAACAATGAAAGAGTATTACTTTGAAATAATCAGTATCTACTACGTAAAATGAAATATTGTGTTCATTTTTTGTTGTTTCGAAATTACTGCAATATTTATATTTTCTTCAAATACTGTATACAAATCATGTAAATAAATGATTCTTTACAAACGACTGCATTGTGAATTGTAACTGAGTAAGTCTATTGTTTCTTGTGTTACAATTATTGTCAAATATAGACACTGACAATAATTGTGTTTTTTCCTTTTGCTAAGTATGTTTATAATGTCCAAATGTCAATTTAATTGAACACTAGAAGCGCAGAATAGATTCTTGTACATCCCTCCTTCTAAGAACTGGTAAGAGCAACACGTGAATGACGCAATCTGCACAGACCGGCGTTCCACGCACATACACTGCACTTTCAGTGTCTGATTTTTGACATGCCTGCTCTAGAAGGATAAAATTATTAGGTTTTATCTCTATTTAAATCTTCTTAATCTTTAAATGAGGGTAAATATTTAATAATTACTCATTTAATAAGAATACTGTAGAAAAACTGATTCAATATTATGTGCCAACGAATTGTTAAACGCCAGGCGACATGTCTTAAATCATAGCCAGGAAGAGAAAGATGACATAAATAAATGTAAGAAAATCAGCTACCTAATGGGGTTTGAAATATCTCGTGCTCTAAAGCCTTTTAATAGAACAGAATTTCTCAAAAGAATAATGATTAAAATAGCTTAAATAACTTGTTCATAAGAAGTTTTTAATTTTGAAAAATTACGAATTTCTCGACCAAGTATCGAGAGAAGAATTTAGAAAATTCCTGATCGATTATATTCAAGAGGAAGGCTAAAAAAAGAAGCAAAAAAATCGTATATTATTCACTGGTTCTTGATACAACAATGACATTACTGATACAGCGAAGCTTGAGCTTTTCATTAGCGGGATTGATCAAGATGTTAGTGCAGGAACCACCACTGGTTGTAGTTTTCATGCCAAGTACCTTTCCTCCGTCTCCTTACTTCATAGGCTGTCTGTCGCATGTAATCACTGCAGTTCGAGTTTTGGTCACCGCTGGTGTAAGCAGAGTAAGCACAGTTTGAACCCCGCACTATAGCGTTCTACTCAAAGTTGCGAGATATGGCTTATAAATGATAAGTTTCGTTTGAATTTCCAAGAAGCATGGGAACAAGACTATTTTGTTATTATGAATAAATGTAAAGCTCAATACATCAACTGTTCAGGCAAAATTTATATAACAATTATATCAGCCGGCACTTTTCAAGAAGGATTTTGGCAAACATAAACTTATAGGTAAAAGTTTAAAATTGGATTGTTAAAATGATTTATATTAATAAAATAATTCTTACATGCGGTGGAATAATGTATTATTTTAATATCTTTTGTTGTGTGCAGGTTGAAATATAAAGTTTTCAAGGATCTACAAAAAAAATTTGTCAATGGGAAAGCCAACTCACAATCACTATTACTTGAAAAAGCAATGCGACAAAGTTATCGCATTTCAAAACAGCCAAGTCATAGAGAAAATATCCCTTTTAAAATGTCAGGTAATACCAGCAAGGAACTGTATGAATTATTACCTAATGACAAGTTTTCTAACTTATGTAATTTCGCATCTAAGATGCTGCTATCATAATACAGCTGCGAACAATTTTTTCTAAAATGAACTTGATTAAAAATACTGCGCGTACACGTCTAACAGATTATCATTTCGTAAATTTTTTTAGTAGGTTATTTTACGACAGGTTATTTAGCGTCTGAATGACGTGAAGGTGATAATGCCGGTGAAATGAGTCCGGGGTCCAACACCGAAAGTTACCCAGCATTTGCTCATATTGGGTTGAGGGAAAACCCCTAAAAAAACCTCAACCAGTTAACTTGCCCCGACCGGGAATCGAACCCGGGCCACCTGGTTTCGCGGCTAGACGCGCTAACCGTTACTCTACAGGTGTGGGCTCATTTCGTAAATGCTTCAAATTTATGTAGTAATAATATTCATCCTACAGTAAGGTCCGAAAGTCTTCCCCCCCCCCTTATTTGTATGTCGACGTGCATCCATGTTGAACATGTCATACCAGATGTGTGACAATGGTTAATACTTTACGTTCGAGCTTGTTTAGTGATCCAGAACATCAGTATGGCGGCACAAAATGATGCGGCGCCATGTCCTGTGCGAAATTTTCCGCAGCACACTTAAATGCTATCGACCTGAGCAGACAGCATCGTATATTGGCACACATACGTAGATGACATACTAATACTATACAAAGGAAACAAAAGACAGATCCAAAACCTGCATCAACACATAAACAAAATACACCCAAAGCTACGCTACACATTAGAAATTGAAAACAACAAATCCATAAATTTTCTAGACATCACAATAACAAAAGTCGACAACAAATACACATTCAAAGTCTACAGAAAACCCACAACAACATCAACAACAACAACACACATACACAACACAGCCAATCACCCAACACAACTCAAACAAGCTGCATTCCGAACAATGGTACACAGGCTACTCAACATACCAATGAACCAACATGATTACAAAGAAGAGCTAAACATTATCAAATACATAGCACAAGAAAACGGATACAACCCCAACATAATAGACAACATAATACGAAAGACAAAACATAATCACAAAAAACATAATAATATAACACAAACACAAGAACACAAAAAATACATCACACTAACATATGAAAAAAAAAAAAAAAACACAAGATTGCAACCTCATTCAAGAAATTAAATTACAACTTCGCATACAGAACAAATAATACTCTACAAAAACATCTCAACATACAAACAACACAAACAAACAAATACAATCACACAGGCGTATACAAACTCAAATGTAACACCTGCAACAACTTCTACATAGGACAGACAGGCAGATAATTCAAACACGTTACAAAGAACACATCACAGCCATAACAAAATTACAAAACACATCCACATATGCAGAACATCACAAATGCTAACCACACCTACAGAGACATCAACACAGACATGGAAATTGTACACATTCAACCAAAAAGCAAGAAACTAAATACACTAGAACAATACGAAACATATAGACACACAAAAACACATCCAAATGAAATTCTCAACACACAACTCAATTTCAGAACACGCACACTCTTTGACTCCACATTACACTACACAAACACATCCCCACAGGAAACAAAACAAAAGGTGCCAAGACCAGCAACAACCAGTTCTGAAGCAGGCCAATAGCAGGCCGAAACATGTCAACCAGGTACGGTAAAATTTAACACGAGAAAGACATATAATACATATTCCGAAGTTAATATATTATTTGCTCAATATTACATAATCATTTATCACGAAATGAGTAAGAGAAGTATAATCCACCACATGCTGCGAAATCTTATGGTTTTGCAGCGCATCATGCATTCATAAACATACAAGGTTTCGCAGATATATACTGATTCCATCATCACGGAATATAAGAAAAAGTGAATCCATTCGTTAAATCATACTCTCCTGGATTGGACCTGTATCCCGATTTTGGTATTGAGCACAGCAAATACCGGATGTTTCTATGGTGATGTTACAAACTTTCAGGGATCAATTTGAGATAAGGAATCCAGGTCCGAAAATGCCTCAGTCGAAAGGTAAGTCAAAACGGTTGTTACTAGGCTGTAGGACATGTAACGCTTCCACCGTATATAGTCCATACTACAGAATAGTGCTGCTCATCGGAGTGACTACTACCGCGGAGGAATCGGAGATTACAAATAGAGCTCTCCACCGGTGATCTCCGGTACTATCGTAAGTGGAAAGGGGACATATGGAGGAATGCGGTGGTTCGGAGCGAAGCGAAGGTGGAGGACGTAGTCGTAGAGCTCAAGGACGACCGACGTGTACGGACTGAGGGTAGTTGTGAGTGGAATAAAATGGCACCAAATCGTATTTCCGTCGAATTGAAATGCTTTAATTTAGCTGGAGATAATAATAAAGTCACACGCTGTTAACTTTGTCGGCGAATTTACTCTAAGGGTGGTGGTACTTCGAATTTGTTAGACCATTTGAAGCGATCGCACAATCGCGAACTTGAAGAAACTAAGTAAGTAAATTTAACTATTCAGAACACTTTTGAACTCTTTTAAAAAGTGTGTTTACTTTGATTTACATATAAAAGTTCTAATAAATAATTTCGTGGTTTTGTGTGCAGACAGAGTAACACTGAGAATGAAAAACTGAAAAGCAGAAGAATTTCAGCAAAAAAGGACCCTCTAAGATTGATCCAGCATATTGTTACGAGATGAAAATCCAAACTTCAGTGATGAGCCGCTTACTTGAAATGAAATATGAGTTGGTGATGTGTTGCCAGAAAAGCCAAACGCTCCTAGGACGCTAACAGGTCCGTATTTGGAAATCTCTATGGCGTGGACCAGGTTAGATAGATTCTCTGAGTAGGTCTAAATTTTAAAATGTAGGTATGTAAGGGTGCTATTCATAGACATTTCGCAGCACGCGTTACGAGTGTACTAAGCTAGCCCCGGCTATCCACTGGTTACTTGTACAGAATTCAAATCATATCCTATCGCTAACACTGGTTTATGAATACGAAAAACGCTGATCATCCACCGGAAACCTGCGCTAAAAATGTCTATGAATACGGCCCTAAGTGTTTAGGCTAACATTAAGAGCCGCGGCTGTGGTACTCGTACTTGCTGTCAAAAATAAATTATTACCATTCAGATACACATTGACGGTTAATTAGTGATATCATCGTTTTCGTAGTTTTAAAATTACGCAAAACATTTGATACGATTTTTTTAACTGCTTTAATACTATTGTTCCAAAGGTCCACAGTCTAGAAAAAAAGTCTTGAAATTTCTATAAAACGTAACTTTCAAGACAATGTAAATCATACATAATTACGGAATATTTAAAAGGCAACTTGAGTTATCAGATTAAAATATTGAGTTTCATTCTGAAACTAAAGAAACGTGTAATAATATAATTACAATTATCCTTAAGTTGATATCCGCTTATATTTTTTATTACAGAGGAAGAGTGACGTGTTTTAGAAGAGACAGTTCAAATACTGACACCCTTTAACACAATGATCACAATCCTATCTGGTGAAGAATCTTAATAAATTATTTTGGGCAGTAAACTTTAACCCATTGATACCACACTTTCTTTTGTTCCATTCTGAAACTCCCTTAATATATTTTACGTTAAACTAAACCTATTAGAATAATAATTGACAAAAACTGTTTGTGAATAAACGAGTGTTTCCAGGAAAATTATAAATGTTTACATTAGCTACTGAAAAGCTTTACTTCTGCGTTAGTTTTCAGTTAATTTTAATGTTATTAATTTGATCAATGACATAAAACTAATACGCCTTTCCACATATACTATGAATTTCAAAACTAGAAAAAAAAATCTGTCAGCTAACATAGTACTTCAGACAAAACAAGAAAAAAAGAAGAGCCGAACAAAGAGAGAGAGAGGTAAATAAAAAAAGAAAATAAACAACAAAAAATTACACACTTATTCTAAAAGATACGCTGACGTCAACGGACTCCCATCACTATCTGATCCGATTAAAGGAATGCTCAGCGGAAAATGTATGTGTACGCCGCAGCACATATACAACCTGCGCGGCATCAATCGGAGGTAACCGGAGGTCTCCGATTGAAAGCGCACAAACAACCGCTCCGGAGAAAAACCTAATCATAAGCAGCACTACTACAGAACGTCCATTTGATAAAACGTCCATGAGGTCCGGTGAAAATGTCCATGCATTAAATTTCCATACGACAGAAAGCCTATATGATAAAACGTTCGTAAGGTCAAAATGTCCATAGTGTCAGATGTCCATAGTGCCAAGTTCAAAGGAAAATTCTACTTGAATAGAACACAATAAATGTTATTCCATAACTCGTACAAATAAGTTATTGATCATCGGGAACCGGAGCCGCACTTTTAAGATGGTAACCAATACTTTTAAGATATGCCTATATGAAAAATATTAAATTATGGTTTATTTAACGACGCTCGCAATTGCGTATATGAGAATTTCTCCGTTTTCTTTGTACCTGTTGTAGTTTCTCACAATCTGGAAAATTTGTCTTTGATTCGTCAAATACGTTTTATTCACCGGCTCTTTAATTTGTGTATGCCCCCCCCCTCTTTCTTGCAATATTTGTGTCCAAATTTAATTTTATTCGGGCTTTAATCACTGTATAAATCGCCAAATGGATAGTTCATGTACAGCCATCACGCGTTGAAGATGATAGTGCCAGCCTTCTACCGCGTTGTTTGTGCACTGCATGCCTTCCAGGCTTGGGAGGTACATTTTCCAAATATCTGCAAAAAAGCGACGTGGTACATGTCTTCGTCTCCTCTCCGTACCCCTGACGTAATTTATGTCTAAATGTGTGACTATATCATCAATACGCTCAACCATTTGTTCACTTACTCTGCAAAGACTTCTTGTATATTATCGAGCGGGAAGAAAGGGGGCGACATTAATGCGGTGACATCTTTGTGAATAGGGGTGTTAATCTTATCATAAAACTTTCTAAGAACAAGATCATTAACATGCCTCCAGATCATTTGGTTGAAGTGAAACAAGCATTCCTTCACATTGGCTCCTGGAAACGATCTTCTGACTGCGTTCATATTCGCCAGTTCGAAGTTCATCATTACTGTGAGTTGTTGGGAACGAATTGGTACTTCTAGATAATCGCATCGATTCTTTATTTCCTCATAAACTCTGGAATAAGTACTTTCCGTAAGTCGAGTTGTCAAACAGAAAACAAGAGGAAAAACAAACTCGAGATATCTCCCGTGCACTGTGAACAATGCGCAAACCACTGGGGCGCACACTTGAAAGTTCCATTACAAAATAACATATTACACTGAGACAGAATCCTTAGGGAATCATCACAAGACTCTATTTTCGTCATCCTGGCCTGAGTCAAACAATATAAACTGTTGACCCCTTGTCGTACGGTTATAAGTAGACTTCGTGGAATTGCCACGAGAATCGTAAGGTTTACTGCGCACGCGGTATAGACTGTATGAGAAGGGGGTTTGCAAATGAGGGAGTATGCCTCTGGTGTAAACACTGAGCAGTATACTGCGGTTACAATAAAACCTGTATCCTGCATTCAAGAAATATAATGAATGATCACTGAAGTAGGAAATGTCTGAACATGTAAATACACAATTATTTTATAGTGAGATATATATTAACTCTTAAATGTAAGATGCATCATCCTTGAATATGTGCATTGCAGTGAAGAGTTACGTACATTTTGAGCGACTGCAAAGTAGTCTCCTCCGATGGTCATTTAAACAGTTTTTGTATTGGGAAATGTACGTTCAACATCACACGAAGTAATACGTGCATATTTCAAGAACGGAAAGTCACTACTTTTTAGTATACCAACTTCATACGTCTTGTCGTGACCTGATAGTACATCATTTATAATACGAAGGCAGAATTTTTAACAATAATTTTTCTCAACCTACATTTCACTTTTTCTGAAATTAGTGAATTGTTATTTTGGATAACGGTTTGTGATACTTTATCCACTATATTAAGGGCTTCTGAGAGTTGTAGTTTAGACGATTCTAACAGGGACACGGTTTTAAAATTAGAATCAATGAATAGAATATCTTCCAATAGCAGTTCAGAAGGCAATGATTTTACAGCTGCAAAAGCGGAAATGTCTGTGATATCCAATGCATCAGTTATCTCCATTATTTTGCAGTAATGTCCTGCATAATAATTAACAGCATTCAACCACGTTCCTCAACGGGTCAAGACTGGCTGCGGGGTAAGGGTATTCCAGGGCAATTATTTGGAACAGCAACACTCTGAAAGAGGCTTTTAAAATACTTTCTTTACATGCGAGATGAAACTGTCAACATTCTTGTAGGATAATCGAATCTCCTCCGCAACTCTGTGTAAACCATGAACCAATGTTAAGCTTTGACTATTCCAACCACAGTAATGCAAAAACAAGTGCTTACAAAGGCATATATTAGCTATTTGGACCGGTCACAACTCTTAACATGAACTGCTCATACTACGAGATCGAGCGGTCGCTCACCTCCTCTATACTACCGTACATCGGCAACCTGATTGCATGCTGCGTGTGGCAATTCAACGAAGTCTAGTTATAAGGAACTGTTACGACTAAATAATTTAATGTTGTTGAAGTGGGAGGCCGCTCATGGGTTTGTTTACAGTTTATCGTTCTTTTCAAACTTCTACGCTCAGGCATTTTTTGTGTTACCTCCTCCACAGGAGAACCAAGAGCTGCTGGCGAAACAGTTGGAGTTTCATTTGGCATCGCTCTTGCTCTTGCCTTGCGCTTTACTTCTACACCTGCTTCATCAGCACTATGTAAATGCTTATCTGTGCCATCCCGCAAAACCCGAATGTTATCCAGGATGCTGTTAGTTCTCATTGTAACATTATACATTTTCCTTTCCCTGCATCGTCAATATATTTTTGTCCTATCTCTATTAAAGTCATGAATTTAGTACAGGTACCCACGAAAAGAAAGAAATGGCTTATCATTCTGTGATGGCATTAACTGAGGATTTCGTTCCATCTTTAAAATTTTCAGTTCTGGTTAGTTCTGCACTTGAAAATTTTTACATAGGTTACAATAACTACCATGAAAAATGGTAGAGATATGGACATTATAACTCTGGACATCAGAGTGAAGTGGACATTATACTACTATGGGCAATTTGACTCTGGACATCAGAGTGAAGTGGACAATATACTACTATGGGCAATTTGACTCTGGACATCAGAGTGAAGTGGACATTATACTACTATGGGCAATTTGACTCTGGACATCAGAGTGAAATGGACAATTTAGAACTATGGACATTTTGACTCTGGACGATTTGACATGGACATTATAATCCTGGACTTTATGTCTGGTAACCCATGTAACAGTAGTAGAAGATTAGCAACACCACCAACATGTAGGGGCACATCACAAGGGTTGGGGAAAGTAAATTCCACAGTGATTTGAATTTCCAGTTGGTTAGTCTTAGCAGGGTGCAAATTAACGGGGGGGGGGATGCGAGGATTCCCCCCTGCTGGAAAGTTATCCCCCCTCATAAATTCATATTAACATGCCTGCCAGGGATAACTTCTATCCCTCACTCACAAAATGTAATTGTTTTAATACGAGTATTATGTACTTTATAAAGTAGAAAGTAAGCAAAGAAAATAATATTGATGTATTATCATCACCAGCAAGCTGACAAAAATCAATAACTTGGGAATTACACATCTCATCTTAAGCCTGTTCACAGATATAATTATTATTATTATGATCAAGATGCAAGACAAGAAACTCAGTGTGACCAAGCGTTGAGCCGCATCGAATGAGGATAATAATAATAATAATAATAATAATAATAATAATAATAATAATAATTTTATGTATGGTATTCTCTATCTAGGATTCTATCCCCCCCTCATCAGAAATCTTAATTTGCACCCTGAGTCATAGTCATAAATTCATAACGGACGAGTGTTTAGAATGCAGTCTGTCTTTAGATGTTGAAGAGTACACTTGATCAGTCTAAGTGGAATGAAGTATATTTCCGTGGAACTTACAGATATGATGTTTGTTTACGGACAAGCACTTGGAAGCAGCAGGGAAGCAGGAAGGTTGTATCGAGCCACATATCCACGTAGACTACATCCAGCTCATACCATGTTCCCAAGACTTTTCCAACGGAAAATGGGACAATTTCCATCAAAGAGTACGGGCCTTCAATGTCATGTAAATCTGAGGTCTTAGGACACCGGTTACAGGAATTTATCACATCAGGTATTCGTCTGGCAATGGGAGCTGGCTATATCAGCTCTGAAGCAGGACGGCCCGTCTGTCAGCATCGAATTCACAAAATCCAGCCGGACAAACTATAGGACTGGAACAATGATTGCTTATACGTATAGGGCTCACAATGGGACAATGTAAGCCTGCATCGATCCGTCCGGGTCCCGTCCTCGAAAAAGCCAGCCAAGCCAATTGCAAAGCAGTGGATGAGACAGCAGCAGACATAGCATTGATAGCGATCAACGAAAATGTCCCTGATACAATTAGAACCTGCGACAATAACGTTCATGTAGCGCCAAACTTCCGTCTTAACGGCTGATCTACAGTACAGAATTCGGCATCTGGATTTAGAAATTGAAACACTTTTAACGGTAAAATAAGAGATGCCCGTAACATGAAGTTACTACAAAGATGAGGCTTCACCTGAGACAACTCAGAATATCACAGTGACAAAGGCTAACTAAATCATCTACATGCCCCTTTCGTGCTGCCTAAAGCTTATATTGAAATTTAATGTCCGTTTCTAACTACATAGCTAGGTTAATCAGAGACGATGAGATGATGGGCGATAAGGAAGCAAAGTAATAATTACTGCAGGGGAGTGAAAACGCTTTAACTATAGCCGATATCACATGAATTGAATCTACATCTCCTTTGATCAGAAATCATCAGTAACATCCGAGTCTGTAAATGTTACAGATCTACGAAACAATAATTTTCATAGAAACAGAAATACCTACAACATTTAAAAGAAAAAACCCTCCATAAAATCTGACATTATTTCAGCGTATTTTGGGATCATTCCTAAGTGAAAGTTTAATTGAGACGCTTTTACATGTTTTTGGAAACAGCAAGCTCCTGTCTGACGCTTTTCCAATTCACTGCGGGCTAAAGCAAGGAGATGCACTATCACATTTACTTTTTAACTTTGCTCTAGATGGCTAGAATATGCCATTAGGAAAGTCCAGGATAACAAATGCCACGTAGGTCTATATACATGGTAAAATAAACATGAAATAAAAAATCCTCAAAACAGATGATAAAAATAAGAGTAACTAAAACAAACAAATGCAAAAATATGAAAATAAAAAGAACGTACTATACCACAAAATATAAGCAGAATAGAAATAATCTCTAGAATATGCCATTAGGGAAGTCCAGGATAACAAAAACTACTTAGGTCTATATATATGGTAAAATAAACATAAAATAAAAAATCCTCAAAATTGGTTATAAAAATAACAGTATCTAAAATAAATAAATGAAAAATTTATGAAAATAAAATAAAAAGAATATAATATATACTACGAAATGTCCACACCTGTGGAGTAACGGTTAGCGCGTCTGGCTGCGAAACAAGAAGGACCGGGTTCGATTCCCGGTCAAGGCAAGTTACCTTGTTGATGTTTTTTTCCGGGGTTTTCCCAGAAAATGCTGGATAACTTTCGGTGTTGGACCACGGACTCATTTCACCGGCATTATCACCTTCATCTCATTCAGACGCTAAATAACCTAAGATGTTGATAAAGCGTCGTAAAATAACCGACTATCTACCTACTACGAAATATAAGCAGAATAGAAATAAAAAGTACATATACTGTATATATGTATATGTATATATATATATATATATATATATATATATATATATATATATATATATATGAACAGGTAATGGAAATTACAGGAAAACGGGTGAACGGATTTTAATAAATGACCCCTCATTTTGAAGCTTGGATCCCACAGTTTTTCAGAAAAATAGTAATTTTCAGTGAAATGTAAATTTTCCTACATCATTTTCCTATGTTTCAAAATCTATGTGTCGTCAGTTTTGAGAAATAATGGCTTTTCAGAATAAAACGAAACACAAACACACTACAATAAACAATATCACAAGAAGGCTACGACCTGCAGGATAGCCGACATATTTAGAGTTCAGATGGCTCCGATTCTCTGACATCATAATGCCAATATGTCGATCTTTATTTGTGTAACTTTTTCAGAACGTTTCTGTAATACTGGTTATTAAAAACTTCAAGACTTACTAAAAAGAATTTACAGGTCAGATTCTCTGGTGTGCAATTTTCTGAGTAAAGCTGTCTGTGTATTGGATATTAAAAAGTACAAAACTTAAGAATGTTTGATGACATTATTACCATTAAAAATGAAATATTATTATAGTTAATGCCATGATGTATTTGTCACTAATTATATAGATTAATGCTTTATTGATGATATGAAAGTGAAAACGTTTGGGGTTATATAAGTAGGCGTAGAGAATATCTAAAGTTAGATCTTCATTTCTATAATATTTACTGAGTGACGGCTATAATATAGTAGTCTATACAAAACTTACGGAAATTAAAAATTATTGAATATTAAAAATAGAATATTTTTATAATTATTAATCAAGTGGTATGAGTCTTTTCCATATATTTAATGGCGGTGTGGTATAGATTTTTAAAGCTGAAAGTTAGAATTTATAAAACAGTTATGCTACTGGTTGTTCTTAAGGTTGTGAAACTCGGACTCTCAATTTGAGAGAGGAAGAGAGATTAATGGTGTTCGAAAATAAGATGCTTAGGAAAATACTTGGGGCTAAGAGATGTGAAGTCATAGGAGAATGGAGAAAGTTACACAACGCAGAACTACACGCATTGTATTCTTTACCTAACATAATTAGGAACATTAAATCCAGACGTTTGAGATGGAAGCGCATGTAACACATATGGGTTAATCTAGAAATGGATGTAGAGTGCTAGTTGGAAGAACTGAAGGGAAAAGATCGTGAGGGAAGCAGACGTATACGGGAGGATAATATTAAAATGCATTTGAGAGAGGTGGGATATGATGGTAGAGACTGGATTAATCTTGCTCAGGATAGGGACCGATAGTGGGCTTATGTATGGGCGGCAATGAACCTCCGGGTTCCTTAAAAGCCATTTGTAAGTAAAATTTAATATTTTGCACATAGAAGTTACGGAACAACGACACTATAATCTGAGGCTGCGGTGGAAATGTATTGTATTGTTATTTTAAAACTCTTGTACATCCTTAAATATCAGTTCTATCAAAATTTTGCTTGGAATAAAAATTATCGGAAATCATTTTAAAAAAAACTTTTGTTATGTAACATTTTTCACAAAAATCAATAATAAGCGAGACATTTCGGTTTATTTAATTCAGGCCCCCTTATAACGCCTCTTTTAAATACAGTATTTTGAATGCCATATAGCCTAAAATCTAAGTTACAACGAACTTAATTTATATTCAAATTTTCATCAAAATCCGTTCAGCCATTATCGCGTGAAAATGTAACAAACATCCAGACAGACACACATACAAACAAAAATTTCAAAAAAGCGATTTTCGGACTCAGGATGATTAATTATACAAGTTAACACCAATTATTTTTGGAAAAGCGAATATTACCAGAAAAATTTGCTTGCAGATTTATTACTAGTATAGATTCAAACACTAAATTATAGATTCACATAAAAACTTGAAGGAGAGAACAGTTTCAGGCCAATTACAGCACATAATTTATTTAATAAACGTAAGTTTCACACCTACCTTCATAAACAGAAACTCGAACAGTATCGATATGTTATTCGACCGGTAAATCTGCTTTCTATACTAGCCATTAGGCGAGGCAAGGTTGTGCCACTAAAAATTGTTTTCTACGTGACTCGTAAATTGCGTGTAAAACGCGTAAAATATGCAGAAGATATAAAGCACGTAAAAAACTAGAAAAAATAAAAAATCGTGCTTCTTGCAATGATTATTGTTATATGTGTGACATACAACAAAAAATCTCTTAACTGCGCGCAAAAAGGGTGTTTTATAAGTAGATCAGCTGCG
The DNA here is from genome assembly GCF_040183065.1 of Periplaneta americana. Classification (NCBI taxonomy): domain Eukaryota; kingdom Metazoa; phylum Arthropoda; class Insecta; order Blattodea; family Blattidae; genus Periplaneta; species Periplaneta americana. Next base: position 126,298,984 of record NC_091120.1, read on the forward strand.
CGAAAGCCTGAGAAAAGTATGTAACATGCTTAGAAATAATATGCAATTATCGTAACGTGTAATATCAGTTTTGATATTGCCATAGTTAATAATGAATATGGAAACATCCATGAAAGTAACGAGTATGGTAATACTGATAATCAGTTGTAACTTATGGAAACACTGAAAACGTTAATCAGTTGTTCCGAGTGTATAAAATGGGTGTGGTGTGTATACAAGTCTATAGTCTATTTGTTTTGAAGCTGTATGCATGTTGATGGAAATGGATTCTCCTCTGCAACATATGGTTAGTCAAAGAGGTCAGCTTTGGTTGTTGTAGATGGTCACAAATTTAGAAAAGATTAGGAAACAGAGAGTGAAATAGCATGAACTCATGTACGTCTGGAATTAATTGAAATGATACATTTAACCACATTTTGTTTACTAATTAAATAGGTCATAATCATGGCACAGATGATAATTTGAACAGACAGACAAGTCATTTCAAATAGCGTAAAACGTAAAGTATTAAGTGAATTAGCCGAAAGATCCCTAAAATTAATTCGAAAAATTTCCTCTGCGGGAACTGATATATCATCTCAAGACGTTAAATGTATTAGAAGATGTATTTTTCGCACCAGAAGATCTTTGTTTCCGCTATTACCTAAAACATCAGATGAGGTGCATAATCCTTTACAATATACGACTATTTTAAGTACAAAGAATGAAAACTTGTTTTCCATAAATGACAGTGCCTTAAATATCGTTTGCTTGCAACTGAAAGTAACCTAAGACTGCTTTTCCAGAATGATGAATTTTTTGTTGATGGTACTTTTGATTACTGCTGTAATTTTTTTTTTCGGTTCTTCACAATTCAAACTGCATAAAATGACCGGTATATTCCGCTAGTATTTTGTCTACTGTCAAATAAAACAGCAGTCACTTATGAAAAACTTTCAATAAAACTGTTTTGATAAACAAGCCCCTACAGTCTCTGCTGCGCAGAACGAGGAAACCGGGGCAAATTGAACGCTGCGCTTGCCGCCAAGTTGTTGGAGAGCAGACGCATAATAGCAGTAAGTAAATCACGCAATTTAACGCTGTGATGATCTAAAATTGACAGATTATGGCCATTTTTTAAGTTTAACGTAAAATTAGGGCGAAATAAACATATTCAAAGTTTCATTGATATGCGTCAGAGCATTAAAGAAAAGAAAATACGTACGCAGAAATTTATAAAAAAAAAAAAAAACATGCTCATACATCCATAAATAGGCCTACACAATACACATTATAGAATGTATAATTTTACGATAATCAACATATTGTTAGATTTCAGAGAATCTAAAATTATATTAACATACATTACTCTTAGATCATGTCCACACCTGTGGAGTAACGGTCAGAGAGTCTGGCTGCGAAACCAGGTGGCCCGGGTTCGAATCACGGTCAGGGCAAGTTACCTGGTTGAGGTTTTTTCGTGGTTTTCCCTCAACCCAATATGAGCAAGTGCTGGGTAATTTTCGGTGCTGGACCCCGGACTCATTTCACCGGCATTATCACCTTCATTTCATTCAGACGCTAAATAACCTAGATGTTGATATAGGGTCGTAAAATAACCTAATAAAATAAAAAAATCTTAGATCACAAGACATAAATATATTCAACTTGATTACACAAGTTCTTATTATAATCAAATTCTTAAGTGAAATAAATATGTGATAATCAGTATAGACCTGTTGTTAAGTTTCAGAGAATCGGAAATTATATTACCGGTACTTCTAGACCACAGGACATATGTAATCTGGCAAAATATAATGCGCAAAGGTAGCTAAATTACATTGAATTCATTCTTCAATTAATAAGGGGAATGCTATCAATTATAAAAAGTAGCCTATCGGTACCTAATACATTGCAAACAATAGGTAACGTGAAGACCTAAAAACTAAACATAATCACTTTATGCATAAAAAAGACATACTTTTTATGTGTGGATTTCGTTACATACTGTATTGTTATTTTAAATAAATAAAATAGATATATTACCATTGCTTGCGGAGTGATAGTACATAATTTTTATGCACATATGTAATATCAATAAGAAGCCATTCCTTGCTTTTTTAATAAGATATATCCGGCAAAATGTAAAAGAGTTATTTATAGGTGAACCCTGAATCATAAGTTCACAAAGAAGACGGTATTTATTTATTTATTTACTTATTTATTTATTTACTTACTTATTTATTTATTGCCTGTATATTTATTTATTCATATATGGATTTTGAATGAAAGTTTATTATCTTGCAAATAAATTAATTTACATAATAAAAACAAAAAGGTTATCTTTCCACTAATGTGTTTAACATCTGATGTGTAAGTCTAAATAATTCACTCAGTGGGATTTCTCTACAGTCTGATATACCTATACTAACAATTATGTATTCTTTATTGTCGTAAACTACTGACTGATTTTTAATTGTATTGATATTGTAACAACAGAGATAATATTATATCGTACCTTTTGCAAATGGCTTGGAAAATTAAACAGGGATGGTATATCATGTTTCAAAATTCTATTGCCATTAGTGAATTGGGGGGCACTGAACTGATTATAAGTGCATGCAGATTGATGATAGCGTTACGGCTCTGGAGGTCAATATCAATGTTGTGGAGTAAAACTCTCTCACAAAAACGTTTGGTGAACTTCTTCCATTGACGAAAAAAGTATGCATCCAACGGTTGAACAAGGGAAGTTGCACCAGGTGGACTGGTTGTTACCTGTATGTGTTTATCTCTCATATTCACTAAAATTATTAATCATGCCTGAAAGAAAGCTACTTTTCCAGTTGAATGTGATGCATTTAAAGCTCCTCCCAATGTTGTCTGGGACACTGAAGATTCGAGTTGCTCAATTCCAAACTGCAGATATGCATCTTTCATGCAATGTGCTTACTGTCGTTTACATTTGTACTTAACGGATTTCTACATCAACACACAGAAACATGTTTAAGTATATGTAAGGACAGCTAAAATTAGTAGAATAATTATTATTTATAGATTAATTTCCCTTCCGTATTCATTATTATACCAGTATCTATCTAGGCTCATAAACATTGTATAATTATCACTATGGGCAGCTACAATTGGTACCATAAACATTGATTACAGCTGAACTTTCAATCGTATTTTATTTTATACCATTATCAGTCAGGCACTTCGCGAACGTACCCTGTCAGATCTGGTGGAGGAAAATTCAAGCTTTAGGGCTTTCTGTCGAATATAAAGAAAATACAACTCAGGTTGGTAAATGGCACTGGAATTCGGTTTGGCGTTCCTTTGTCCCGAGGAAATAGGAGATGCTTTAGTAGAAGATGTAATTAGCATAAAACCCAACAATCCTAATTTTACAACTTTTTTAGATTACTTAACAACAAATTTCATAGGTTCAGGTTCTACATTTTCTCCAGAAATTTTGCCTTCTGATATAATCACTTCTGAACGAACAACCAATGCATTGTGAGGCATTCCCTAGGTCTTTCGGATTTAATTTTAACAGTGCACATCTCATTCATTCTCTCATTCAGACAAGTACATATATTAAAATTAATGATAGAGATACTTACAAATCAAATCCTGCAGATGAAAAGCGTAAGCAATTAATAGAGGAATCGATTTAAAAATACAGACATGGATATATCACACGCTTGAATGTCCTAAAAAGTATTTCTTATTATTATAATAAGGAAACAATACAAATAAAACCGGCCCATACCATGGCTATAATTTATTTTACCTTCTTGACAAATGCCCAGTATTGGGTAATTTTATTTTATTTATTGTTATTGTTTTTACAAATACTCAGTACAAAATATGAGAACTTTACACTGCATTTTTAACCATACTTACGACTCACACAGCAGTCATGAAGAGTCCTAAGGCTCAAAAAATGGGAAGGAAAATGCAAGACTGAATAAAATTCGTTGCGCGCATTTGGCTTGAACTTCGATTCCCGCTTGGTCTAATTACCTGGTTAGGTTTTTCCGAGGTTTTCCCCAACCATAAGGCAAATGCCAGGTAATCTATGGCGAATCCTCGGCCTCATCTCGTCAAATGTCATCTCGCTTCCACCAATCCCATCGACGCTAAATAACCTCGTAGTTGATACAGCGTCGTTAAATAACCAAGGAAAGAAAAACAGCGCTTTCCTCGTTGGTTTCGCATGATGTATTTTAACATCCAATAACTGATAACTTGAGTGTTAATACGTGGCTGGTTGCTGTATAAACAATCTTTAGATAATAATGATTCCCTGCTTAAATACATAATATAAAATTAATGTTCAGAATATAACATAATTAGAGGAGTTTTCATATTATTAATATAGGCCTAAGACAAAATCAGTTTTTTACGTCTGCAGAAGAAATTCATCTGCTCACTTCATAATGTAATAATAATAATAATAATAATAATAATAATAATAATAATAATAATAATAATAATAATAATCATCATCATATCACTTTTGTATATAGTTACATATTGTACATATGATATTTCAGAATGTTAAATGCAACATTAATTTTGAATTGTAAATCCCCTCCAATAAAGTTTAAAATTGCACCACTGTCATGCCTGTTCCCGCAAGTTCATACAAATTAAGGCTTAGACGTTGACTCAAAACGATTTCAAAGATTCATTTTGGCATTACAGCCTTATTGCAATATCTAAGGATTATTTAACCGTTCAGCAACGACAAAACTGTACCAGTATGTTTACATTGTATGCATAATATTTTATAAACTCATACTGATACCGACAATGTAAAATGAACTATAAAGAGTAATGGCATTATTGTACAGCATACAATAGTGTGTGGCTTTTCTAATGCATATATAATCTAAAATCGATGGTCTAAAAGGGGAACTCAATGTTGTGGGTTTTATAGAAATAAAACTCTCATTATCTGGACGAGAAAGGAAGAGAGATCAAACCAAAATATGAATTTGTGATATATGCAACAAAAATAATAAACCAAATGCGATTACGAAAGCACTGCATTTAGAGAGTTGTTATAACTGATTAATCATATCACCACCACGACCACCACAATCATCATCATTATCATCATCATCATCATCATCATCAGCAGCAGCAGCATAATATACCGTATTTTCAAGAACTGAAACAAGTGGTGGTTTGATTCTGACTATCGAAACATTAATCATGCTCATCTAGTCCCCGGCGTGACTCAGGCTATACTTGGACGTGGGTTCGATTGTCTGAAGATTCTTCAAGATCTTCTCCGTATACGGCGAGTCCTCGGCCTCATCTCGGCTAATTCCATCGACGCTAAACAACCTAGTTCACAAAATATCGTTATATAAACGATTAAAAAAGTCATGGCGCTAGCTCATCGCTTAAGGCAACTCAAGACAAGGAAAAAACAATTAATCCATCTAAGACGGAAATAAAAAATATCCACATATCTGCCATCGAATTAAGTACAAAACGCACGCACGCAAGCACACATACATACATACATACATACATACATACATACATACATACATACATACACGCACGCATATATAGGCCTACATACATACACACGCACCCACGCACATACATACATACATACATACATACATACATACATACATACATACATACATACATACATACATACATACATTACCATATCTATACCGTGTATGAGGAAGATATCTCTGTAGTTCGTAACACTTAGAACAAAAGGAACGTGGGTTACATCTCCAATATTCTGCCACGTTTCAAAGCGGCACATGCTTCAGAATTTTGTGAGTCTGTGACACACAAAGCTTGATATACTTTCAAAGCATTTTGTTTTTTAGAACTTTTCTCAACATAGTAACATATCAGAAGCAAAAATTGTCTACATTTACTGGCAATAGGAGAGTCTTTTTTATCAGCAATGTGTATTACATGAAAATAGCAACCCAGAACATTAATAGAAGAATGCTTCTCTCTCACATCTTTTATTCCACCTATCGTTGAATAACCACTGTCACAAGAAAAACACATGCAATTTTCTCAAGGAATACGCAGGAAAGACAATTCTTTATGAATAATTAGAAAATTCTTCCTCCTGTATAGTCAATATTTTCTTGCAATGATAAAAGAAGAGTCGATATTTGATCTTGCTTAGGATTGGAAAAAGATACAAGGGAGAGTCAAAAAGTAATCTTAATAACTGCTTTATTAATTGAATATGTACAATAAGACTACAAACACTTTATTACTACGTTAAATGCAAGTGTTCCTGTTATACTATGTTAAAAGTGATGACGTGTTTGTAGCCTTATTGTACATATTCAATTAATAAAATAATTATTAAGGTTACTTTTTGACTCTCCCTCGTACAAGTAGTGAATAAAGTTTACTGAATATGTATCAGTACTACCAACAGCAACTGAGGAAAATGGTGTGTCTTGCAAAAGTTCAACTGTTTTTTTCATTTGTCTCACCTGCAATGTACTGAACTAGTTTTTGACCTTGATGAACCATACTCCTGCGCTATTACACAATCAGGAAGCATTGCCCTGAATAAATTCCTCGCATGATAAGAAACAGATAATGAGATATTCTGCTCTAAAAGAAATGATGTACACAATAAATCAGCATCCGTGACCATTGTTTCAGCATTGTAATAAAGGAAGACGAAGTACGCTTGTTTCCCATTTCACTTGTCTTTGAATCAATATGTCTTAATCTGGGTCACCATGAGCTATGGAAAAAACACGCTACAAAACACATGATTTTCACCAACAAGTGAAGCAACATTCATTTGTGTAATCGTCTCGATATTTCTTTATACTGCTGTTTTCTTACTAGTGTATTCAGTTTGAGAACTTAAACGCTTCTTTTCAGAAAACCAGTCACTGCAAATTAAAATACTTGACATAACAATCACACATAATGTATGTAACAGATAAAAGCAGGACGTAAAGTGCCGAATTTACTCGTCTTACTCACAATTTCACAAATCACGCCAAACGCCGGCGACATAACACCACAGATAACAGCTTCTTGGTTAACATCAGCCATTGCAGCAGATGAAAGTGACGATATCCCTGTATAAAATTTAATCTTGCGCATACAACTAGAAGTAAGCAGTGTGGACACATCTTCTCTCGTTTTCCACAAGAATCTGCGGCTTAGATTAAAATACATTTTTCCATGATAATATTCTTAAAATTTATAAAACAATTATATTACCGGTTATTCTGCATGGTTGTGAAACTTGGACTTTCACTTTGAGAGAGAAACAGAGGTTAAGGTGTTTGAGAATAAGGTTCTTAGGAAAATATTTGGGGCTAAGAGGGATGAAGTTACAGGAGAATGGAGAAAGTTAAATAATGCAGAACTGCATGCATTTTATTCTTCACCTGACATAATTAGGAACATTAAATCCAGACGTTTGAGATGGGCAGGGCATGTAGCACGTATGGGCGAATCCAGAAATGGATATAGAATGTTAGTTGGGAGGCTGGAGGGAATAAGACCTTTGGGGAGGCCGAGATGTAAATGGGAGGATAATATTAAAATGGATTTGAGGGAGGTGGGATATGATGGTAGAGACTGGATTAATCTTGCTCAGAATAGGTACCGATGGTGGGCTTATGTGAGGGCGGCAATGAACCTCCGGGTTCTTAAATAGCCATAATTAAGTAATATTGTTTTTCCGTAAAAATTTTCTCTTTGACCGTAAATCGGTAATAATGGGGGAAGAAATCAGTAATAATTATGGATAATCCGTATAATAGTATGCAACTCTGTATCTGTCTGGTCTACCCCACAAAATGTCCGAAAGTACTACCCTGTGTTGGAAGACAAGAGATGTAGTTGTGCCAACGTCACGGAATACGCGAAAATGGCAAAGAAAAAAATATAGTCAGCTTGAAAGCCTACAATTTTACATGCAGTTCCGATATAAAGAAAATGAAATGTCATACTTTTCTAATAAGGCTCAATCAGAGTCCAGCATGCTTAAACAACAAAGGAGTCCACCGCTGTGGCTGAGGAATTAGCGAGTCTAACTCCGAACCCAGCGGGCCCGGGTTTGATCCCCGGTTGAGACGAGTTGTCTGGGTGAGGTTTTTTCGGGGTTTTTCCCTCACTATCAGGTAACTTTATCAGGCGATTGAAACCCCACTCATCTTCGCCACTTCCTTTCCTCCCCTATCATCCCGTTACTTCTTCTGGTTTTCAGATCGCTCTACAGGCGGCCCTCCGAAGCTGCTGGTTCTCTCGACCGGCATCCGTGGATTGTGCTATTCATATAATGATGGACAGCTTCTGCAACGGAACCCGGGGCAGACCTTCTCGGGGGAGAACTTCCGCCTCGGACCGTTAAGGGAGCCTCGGGAGGTTTCCGACGCAGGAGTGGTATATGGACGCTGTTGGCTGTAAGGACCGGTCGTTAAGGGGGTCAAGTGGTTAGGTCGGTGCGCGTAGAGGATCGGTGGGCACGCAACTCATCCCATATAGGTGAGTGTACAATAGACCTCAGGTGGTAGTGCGTGGGATGTTCCCTCCTTTCCTCCTAACAAGGGGGAAAAAACCAACAAAGGAAGAAAACATTTCCATTTCTCTGTCAACATTTGGAACATTCTACTGATTTTATAGCATGTCATACAATGGCAAATTCAATTTTATTATTAACAGTAATATACCTCTTTTGGGTTTCAGTTAAAAATAAGGATAATATTTATTTGAATATCAGGTCGAAACTGATGGCAATTATTTGCTTCTTATTTAAGATAGATTGAATAATCAATACTTTTTTAATGCAACCCAAATGTTATATTTAACTACTATCCTATGAGGACTTAAGACATTAAAGGAAGTGACGATTTATATTTATTTCTGTCACTAAATCAATAGACATTCAACTCTCCAAGTGTACTCAATATATTTACAGATTGTATAGAAATAACTATTTGAGTTACGTCTCGTACGATTCAATTCAATTTTACGGCGAAGAAATCTGAATGTCTGTCTCGAAAAAATGAACTTTAGTAGCGGAGTTGGAGGAAGGCTCCATGTAACGAAGTTGTAGGAAGACTTCCATTACATAAAATAAATGAATGAGTCGTCCGTCTCACATGAAGCCAATTTTTCTATTACTCTGAAACTCTTTGATAAGAAATAGCGAGACGTTCCGATCGGGCTTGTATAGCTTCAACTATAGATAAAGAGAAAAATTTGACTTAAAAAGGAAGAAATTTGTAAAAGTGGTATAGGACAGTGGTCGTCAGCACTCGCTGAAATGTGCAAAGGGTAAGCGGAGCCGTCCCGTGTGCCCCATCGTGCAGCAGCTATGAGTGCACCATGGTGCACTGTGTTTTCTGCAGGTAAGAGATGCTAGTCCCAGGGTGCTCTGTGCTGACGACCGCTGGTATAGGCGATAATTTGACAAACCTATCGATGCGATGCGACGATTAAGTGTTCCTAAGAAGCACAATGAAAAAAATGTTCTAGTTATTCATATTATTTTCTTTAATTTCATATATTTTTAATTCATTTGTTATTTTGTTTGTAATATTTATTATCCATTTTTAGTACGTCCTTGCAACTTCAAGAAATTCTTTTCCTTTGCCTAAATACTAGGTAGCCTGACGCTAGAAAAAAGATAGATTTCTAGTATACAGTTTTCCTTGATATTCAATTCAAATTATTAGGCCATTAAACACACAAGTAATAGGCTTCGTCACATTTCAAAAACTTAGGCACTATGAAAAGTTGCAAAATATAACTAAAATTATTAATTAAACAATTTGACATATTATAATATATTAAAACTAATAAAATATAATTAAATCATTTATTAAGAAACAATTTCATTCGCATTTGTGTTTGAAAATTCACCCATAGAGTAAAAAGGATTTTTAGATAACCAATTATAACTTTTGCTTTAATACTTTTGATATGTAAATTGTAATATTGACTGGGAAACTTATTACAGTAAAATCCCGATTATCCGTCACTGTATTAACCGATTGGTGGATTATTCGACTCTCTTTCTCTCTCGCTTTTTGTTTTGCAGAAAAATATGAGTTTTGTACATTATATTAGTACGAATTTTTTTTTCTACAGAGTGTTTTTTACAAACCTTTACACTTACGCAGTATGATCTACTCTTCGAATGGTCATACTGTCTAACTTCTATGAAAAATGTATTCCACAGGTGTAAAAAAAAAAAAGTGTTTGCTACGAGAAAAAGTGCAAGTAATTGAGTGGTTCGGGAAATGAGAAACTGTGTCATCACAATACGAGATAGGAATTACAACTGTGGGCGATTCAATGAAAAACAAAATATAAAGTGCATCAAATTTGTAAATCTACAACATGAGACCTTTACTATTCCTATATTTCCACAGACAGCTATCATAAGGAATTTTCATTAAAAACCCGTCGTTGAAAACTAGACTTAAATTAGTGAACTTATGATCCACTATCTAGTGTGTTAAAAGAAAAGACCACGGGGGAAATGATGAAACTGTATTATGCACTTAGTTTATGAACACCATTTATAGTACGGATTATCCGATTTTTTCGATTAACCGATCGCTCCACCCCCTTCATTACCACGGATAATAGAGGTTCTACTGTATATAATTTCATTCCCATAACATAAAAGTTTGAGTTAGGCTTTTGTAATCTACAATATAAGATATTGTTTTCCTCTAGTTATAATTTCATGAGTAATTGAATCAACTTTTGCAAAAAGGACACATGTTACAAATTTAATGCTTTGAGATATTCAAGAAAAACATAATAGCAGGTAGGGAACTTAAAATTGGAACTTGATATTCTTGTTACATGAAGTTAGCTACAAATGTGACTGATATAATATGTTATAATTTACTCATATTATTATTCCATTGGCCATCCATTAAGTTACAGTTTCCATCAAAAAACCGATTTTGACAAAAATGTAATATATGTCCTTTTTTGCAAAAGTAGATTCAATTATCGATATTATGACGTGTGTAAAGGACTAGATCGTAGACCTTAATATCTGTTATTGTATGAAAAGTGGTCGACAATGTTTGATTTACATAACTTTCTAATGGCTTTCTTTTGCAAAATCAAACCATTTCCAATTTTGGTATCATTTCCACAGAAAATTAAAGCTTATACGAATACGGACTGAAAAAAAAAGTAAACACATCTTAGATAATTCTGAGAAACGCTTGGACAGCGATTTATCCTGAACACTTGTACCAGGGGCGTATTTTGCGGGCTACCGGCGGTAGCCCAAGGAAATTACAAAAGAAAAAGTTTATAATATAACATAATGTAATAATTTTGTATTATTAGTTTTACCATAGTAATTAAAATTAAAGTAATTGTTAGATATATTTTGTGTAATAATAGGGTCAGCGGTAGCCCAAACCCTTTAACCAGTATACGCCCCTGATTGTACGAAATTCCTTCATGTTCAGTATCTTCGAGTGAAGCTATATGAAAATATATAATCAGTAGAGAGCGCATTTTTAGTCCCGAAACTACGAAGTAAAGTGAACATACGCTATAGTCAACTAAAATAATATTGGAGCAACCAACGTGCAACGATACGTACAGGCACAATTGCATCTGGGTCAAATGCTATTTAGGAAGGTATGAAACTACACACTGTTCATACAGGAAATATACGTAAGTATATGTATAATTAATTATATGTAAATATAATTAAATAATTATAATGTTATAATGTAACTTAAAACGTATACTCATTATACAGAATGTCAAAAAATTATCCAATATTTTAGGAGGTGATAATATGCATCAAAACAAGAAAATAATGTCTAATAAACATGGGTCCTACGATAACATACTTTCTGAGATCTGAACACTTGTTTATAAGGAGGTGCTCAATGTAACGTCTATTGATGGCAATGTATTTTTCTGCCCTACAATACAGCAGACTACCAGATAATCATACCGTAGTCGACACTCCTGGCATGGAATACTGATACGTCGCAAGGAATACTGAAAAAAAAAGTCTGGTTGCGGATATGAGCGGGGTTCGGCAGAGATGATGTTGTGAATTTTGGTAATCAGCATGTGTAGACTGATGAAAATCCCCATGCAGTTGAAGAAACGAGGCATCAATACCGATTCTCAATCAACTTATGCGCAGGCGTTCTTGGTGATGGATTAATAGGGCCCAAAGAGTTTGTAATATATAACTAGAGACACCAATGGCGCTAGTGTAGCGTACAAAATTGAACCGCTGTTTGGCCGCCATTAAAGGGAGTTGATGCTTCCCCGGGAGTGCGAGCAGTTCATGCTTATTTCAGGAGTACGAATAAATATAAGTACACTTGAAGGGAAATAATAAGAAATGGTAAAATACTGCGCCGCAAATAATTGTTCTAATGTAGGATGCCCAGGAAAGCATGCATATCTTAATATTTTGAATATATTTGAATATCATATTACAATGCATTATAATAGCAGAGTGCATAAGAAAATCCTCAGACAGTATCTGTATAACACTGTTTTGTTTCACAATAAATGAATTAATCATGTAATTTCCGTTTTGTACAGTATGTATTTCTAGTTTTTAGTTGTATTAAATGCAAACAAATTAGTGAAAATATAGCTGATGGCCTAGCTAGGCATATTATTACCACTACTATTAGGTCTATTATTACCACTACTACTAGGTCTCACTACTACTAGGTCTCACTACTACTAGGCCTACTATTACTACAAAAACTAGGCCTCCTACTACTACTACTACTAGACCTACTATCACCACTACTATTAGGCCTACTATCACCACAAAAACTAGGCCTACTATTACCACTACTACTAAGCCTACTATTACCACTATTACTAGGCCTACTATTAGCACTACTACTATGCCTAATATTACCACTACTACTAGGCCTAATATTACCACTACTACTAGGCCTACTATTACCACTACTACTAGGCCTACTATTACCACTACTCCTAGGTCTACTATTACCGCTACTATTGCATTAAAAAGTCTGTACTGACCTCTAACATGGTGGTCATCAACTATATAATGTTTTGTGATAAAGATATTCTCATTATGTTTTAAATCAGATTCCAGAATTTTTATGATCTCATAATTCACCACTAAATATTTTCTAAGCACCATATACTTTCCTCTTCCTTTGCATGAAAGGACTGAAATATAGATCATTTTAAATATTACAGTAAATATCCATTATTATGTCCTTAAAACAATACTAGTAATACTGAAAATTAATGTTGACATTGCCTTTATTCAATATTTCACATACTTATCCCGAGTGTATATAGGTGATTTAATTTAATTTTTAGAATATCGCCAAAGATGAATCATAATAATTTAATAAATATAGCGCTCCTCTGCCATTCATGTTTATTTCATCACGACTCATTCTTGGTAAAAGATGTTTAAAACAGTGTCCATCACCAGGCTACATCAATGTATTGTGGTGCTGTTTTCGAATTTCGCACCGCAAACACTCCCTTTAATGGCGGATACGAGCCGATTCAATTTGTGAAATTTTTCTTGCCTGCCACTCACGGGTATGTCTCTTTAGTAAGTATTACAAACTCTTTGATAGGCTCATACGTGCTACCACAGATATTGTCCACACCTGTGGAGTAACGGCTAGCGCGTCTGGCCGCGAAACCAAGTGGCCCGGGTTCAATTCTCGGTCGGGGCAAGTTACCTGGTTGAGGTTTTTTTCCGGGGTTTTCCCTCAATCAAATATGAGCAAATGTTGGGTAACTTTCGGTGCTGGACCCCGCACTCATTTCACCGGCATTATCACCTTAATCTCATCCAGACGCTAAATAACCTAAGATGTTGATAAAGCGTCGTAAAATAACCTACTAAAAAACCACAGAGATTAACTGGGGATCGTTTTCAGAACTTTCTTATTAACGTATTAAAACAAATTTCGAAGAGTGCGTGATTCCTTACGCCGAAGGGCCATGAATGGACGTCACATTGAGGATCTCTTATGAACAAGTGTTCATATCTCATAAAGTGTATGTGTTGTATGACCCATGTTTATTAGACATTATTTTCTTGTTTTGATACATACTAGCACCTCCTGAAATATTGGATACATTTTAACACCCTGTATATTGAAAATAACATTTTGTCTATAGGATGAGTAATTTATTTGGTTGTGATAGGCCTATAATTTATTTTGGTTTGCGATTATCTCTGGCAGAAAGCTTTTGCGACGAACCTGTTACAGGAATTTTTACTTTCGTCTATTGATATCGAATTTACTTCTATCTACTACAATTTCCCTTATATTACTCAACATTTTTTCGTAACAAGTCACTAAATGTTATTTCCGAAAGCTGCTCCTCGAGTACTTCCCTATTGGTATAACTTTCCATGAAAGCTATAATACAAGGATTTTGCAGTTTTCAAAGACAATGTCCCTCGTGTGACGTCATCGCTAACCTTATTCTTAACGTTAATATGATGCATGTGTTTTAGGTACTGATGGACCGAATCCAATAATCTGTTCTCAAATATTATTAAGAATGGAATAATTTATTCGAATATTAGTTCTCGAATACTTTCGTCATTCGAATAACGATTTTAATACTCACGGCAGGTTCTCGGTTCTCTTATTCAACATCCAGCGTGACTGCGGTATTACCACAGTCTAATAGATACAGTCACGCAACTCATACGTATAAAATATGCCAACATTTGACAGCTGGCGCGACAGTAGCCCTCTAGCGGCAGGCAAGTTAAAAGTGTGCACACGACATATGATAACACATCAGAAAACGGGTTTTGCGTAATTTATTTTATATGTTTATGCTATACAATAAGTGTATATGGTTCTAATTAATTCTACTTTAGAATCCTGGAAGAATTTCACACGCAGTTAATCTACAAGTTTCAGAAGCTGGGAATAAACGTAATTCTTTCTGCTCCTTACAACTGAATTATGGCCCTGATAGCGTATCATGGTTTGAAATAATATAATTGTTCGTGCGTGGTCGGTTAATTCAATTCATTTCTAAATATATTTATAAATCATTGGAACTTTGTATTTCCTGTGAGAAGAGTAAAAATTAGTATCTTCAAAATTGTAGGGCATATCTTGTAGGGTACATCGCGTGGTGAACGCTCTCCCTATTTCCTGAGAAATTATCGATTTTGCATACCGCAAATTGGGGTAAACTCGGCCGCTGAGGTAAACTTGAAAAAAAAAAAAGGGGGAGGATTTAAATATTAATATGAAGTTCATTATTTTTCCATTTCTTAAGAACCAGTATTTTCTTTATTATTTTGAGTCACAAATAGTGCTGATGTTATGGTTTAAATTTGTATGGTAATTTTACCGCTTTTTACATTACATTTCCAGTTTTCACACATAATGCCTAATTTTAACTTATCCTACCTATATAATACGTAATTTACATGCACTTACTGTTAATATGACGTAGGTGAGAACAAATAAATGAACACACAATTTTGTTGAAAAAATTGTAACTTCAATTAACTCAGAAAATGTAGGCCTAATTTTATTTTCAGAGCAGAAGTGGTGTAAGTCAAAAATGGGTAATGAGGGGTTAAAGTAAACATTCTGTAAAATACAGCGCAAAGTGGCAGTTAATATTGAATGTATTTAAACTATTAATTGTCAGTGAATAGCACGAAGGATATATTAATTGCTACTTTGCGCTGTATTTTACAGAATTTTTACTTTAAACCTCATTACCTGATTCTGACTTACACCACTTCTGCACTGAACGGCTCAAATAATCACTGGGAATGTAAAATCAACACCAATAACAGTCATGCAAATTATTACAGAAAAGATTGCTTTTTATATTAAATTTAAAAAGGCTCTTTTATTTCTTGAGAACTTAATAAGTCTGGCACATGAATCTACACCAACACGTCAGAAATTTATCGACACAGTCAGGATTTATTCAAGAAGTGAATATTTTGCAAAAGGATTACTATACTCCATGAATTCTTGCAAAATTATCACCATGATACCTACTTGAATGCTATATAACATTCTTGAAAAATATAAAGAAAAAAACACGAATACAAAAATTATGAAATTACTTGCATTAAAAACTGTAGATATATTATCCAAAATCGGAATGGTTACACATTTACACATATGATCTCTGCAAAAAAATAATATACTGTAACAGGTATTTACTTTGTTTTTATTTAAACTGTCCTTCCTGACATACAAATAGGTAACTGATAAGTAATAAATGTTTCATAGAACACAATACGTAGGCTACCTACAACGTGGATTATTGGTTATGACTGAGTTATGATTTTCTCTTGGTCTTTAGGGAATCTGAAGAACGACAAATTCGGAGATTTAAACTTGTTGTTACTGCAATTTTCGTCATTGCACACATTGCCTTTATTCCGACGCATGATTAAAACGTTATTATAACATCTCGCATCCCTTTAAAGCACGTGCTGGCTGTATCAACCCTATGACCAGTGCCTTGCCTGCCGCTTGGGCGCTAGTGTCGCGAATGTTGGCAAAAAAAGTGTTGAAGTTGCGCGACTGTAAGTATTAGACTGTGGTATTACTCGACCGAGGGCAGTGAAGTCTTGCAGCCCGTAGTCGTGGCGCTACTGCTCCTGCGTTCGTAATACCGAATCGCGATAGTTCACATTACTCTCGCGGCTCCACTCACCTCGGTCGAGTAATAACGATAGCAGCGACAGCAGTGTATTGTGCGAGAGTGCCGGCCCGGATGGCTCAAGCGGTAGGGGCACGGCATGTCCCTATCGCTTGGTCCGAAGGGTTGTGGGTTCGAGTCCCGCCTCGGGCATGGGTGTTGTGATTGTATTAGTATAAGTAAAAAACAAAGGAACCAAAGGTAAAACAAACAGAAAACAAAAATAGATAACTTTGGAAAAACGGCCTTTGGCCGGTCGAAAAAAAAAAAAAAAAAGCACAGGAGTTTATATTTTTATTATTATAACTAGCCGTACCCGTGCGCTCCGCTGCACCTGTTAGAAATAAATACAAAGTAGGGGAGAGTCGGGTAGTATCGGACATCGGGTAGTATCGGACAGAGCGTTTCTTTCATCTACCACCATATGGTAGTACCTGAATGACATGGTTACGTTTCTCTATGCGACATCACAGAAACGTAACCATGTCAATCAGGTACTATCATCGTGTGGTAGATGAAAGGAACTCACTGTCCGATATTACCCGATGTCCGATACTACTCGACTCTCCCCTAATTAAATAATTAAAATAGGACGTTTGATCCAGGGAACAACTTTTACAACAGCGTAACATAATCTGCTTCGCTCATTACCCAATTTTTTTTGCATTGCATTTATTGCATATATAGCCTATTTAATGTATTTTAACACAATTCAATTGAGCGTAGTTAAAATTTGAATTATAAAATAATGGATTGCTAAGCTAACGTACTATTACTGCATACTAAATCAATACACTCTCGTTGTTCGTTAATTCTCTGAGATTAAAATGAGTGTACATAAATATTATTTTAAGAAATACAGAAAACGAATGTAGGCCTACAAAATGGCCTATCAAATTTTCTGTGCATAAGAAGCTATTTTAATCTTACCTGTCCTCGATTTACTCAGACGTTACTGTAATAACATTATAGCATTATGTCCATCTAGAGAAACTACACTTTCCAATGGTGAAATAAAAATTAATTATACAAATCGGTTTATTTAGCTTCTGATATTACTTCATGCAAACACAGAAACATTCTCTGTAGGCTATGTTTAATAGCTTTCGATTGTTGATGTCCAAGGCCCCTTAGAGACGAAGTCATTTGTTCTTAATTCATTGCACCGTCTTAGATGGCGTTATTTTAATTTTAAAACTCATTTATCTCATTAAATATCAGTCCTATCAAAATTTTGTAAAGAATAAAACTTATCGGAAATCATTTTTAAAGAAACTTTTGTTATGTAACATTTTTCACAAAAATCAATAATAAGCGAGATATTTCGATTTATTTAATTCAGACCCCCTTATAACCCCCCTTTTAAATAAAGTATTTTGAATACCATATAGCCTAAAATCTAAGTTACAACGAACTTAATTTATATTCCAATTTTCATATAAATCGGTTCAGCCATTATCGCGTGAAAAGGTAACAAACATACAGATAGACATACAAACAAAAATTTCAAAAATGCGATTTTCGGTTTCAGGGTGGTTAATTATATATGTTAGGACCAATTATTTTTGGAAAATCGAAAATTACCAGAAACATTTCGGCTACAGATTTATTATTAGTATAGATTACGTGCTGTAGCTATCTGCAACTTCCTGCATTTCGTAATTAGACGAGAGAAAGAAAGTGGAGAGAGGTGAGACAGAGAGAGACGATCTGGAGCACGCAGCTACCTCATGTTTGTGTGCGAGGTTAGCTGAATGTATATGATTGATGAGCAATCGGTGTTCTCATTCTTCTCTTGTGGCAGCGTCTAACATCTGGGCAAATTATTCGAATACTTGCTCACGATTCGAGATATATTTTGAGAGTGTACAAAAATCAAACAATTCGTATTTTTTGTGAATACTCCCATCACTAGTTTTAGGTCTAAAAATTCACTCTCCAATAATCAGTTTTACGAAATAAATTGGGATTTTTGTTTGAAAAAAAAAAAAGAAAATGGCGTTTTACTAACATTTTCTATTAATAATTTTCACAAGCAAAGCTTTGAGGACAGAATCAAGGCATAACTGATTCCAGTCCGTATCTCCAAGAGTTCCTTAGGCCTGTCCGAGGGCTAAAGTTGGCAATCTCGACATTGCATTCACTAATTTTCGGCCAACAACCGCTTTGTAACAGCAAATTTCAACTCGGATCGCTGAATTCAGAGTTCAGAGAAAACTTGAGAAAATCTGCGTTTTGTGCAGTTTTGATTTAAAGGATTTAAATAATGTAATACTATTAATGACTTAAAACTGTGTGTATCCAGTGAATACCCACTTCACTTGTGTGATTCGGGTTCCACATATTGCGGATAGATGGCATGCCTGTGACTCATTTTCAATTTGCACATCATTCGGCGAGACATATGCATGATGTGTATCTGTGGAGATATGTTGTGTACTAGGGTGAGTGTCTGCGTAAGTGTCGTGTAGGGAATGGGTGGTGATGATGATGATAATGATGATGGAGAAGGGGAAACCCGGTGCCGGCACATAGCCTACTCCTGTCGAATAGCATCAAGGGGGCCGTCAGGCTTAACGTCCCCGTCCGACGGACGAATCACTATTTTTTTTATTAGGTTATTTTACACGCTGTATCAACATCTCAGATTATTTAGCGTCTGAATGAGATGAAGGTCGAATCACTATCAACAGTCATATATGCCTTCTCTTCATATGCACTGCGGAGAGTTTTAGGATTTAACCTAGGCATATTTTTCTTCCTTAATTTTTTTCTAAGTTTTCTTTTTTGTTTATCTTTTTTCTGTTTTTCTGATTTCCTTAAACTAGTATGTACACAACAGTCATGCCTGAGGCGGGACTCGAAGCCACAACCCTTCAGGCCAAGCGATAAAGACATGCCGTGCCTCTACCGCTTGCGCCATCCAGGCTAGCACACAATCTAGTGATTAGAAGTTGTGCACCGCCACCTCTCCTAGTCCCGAGGTAGAAATTTTACACGAAAACTTCTGACCCTACCAGTAATCGAACACCGGCCGGCTAGTCTGGAGGCATACTGACCTCAAATTTATCATGCTTCATATAATATACCTACTGGATGAATCGACTTTTAGATGTTGGTGGCAGAATAAGGAGTTCGGATCGGACCAAAATATTCCTAAACAGTATTGAAATATTAATATGCTGAAATTGCATCAAAACGACATCCAAAAACAAGATGGGAAGTGTGCGGACATATTTGTGGGCCGATATTGTTTAATCTTCGATTTATGTCGATGAAAGCAGAAGATGCTTGTTTTGAGTGCATGATAATGACGTCAGATGTCCGAGGCGCAGTGTCTAACTACGAGCATCGATATTAGCTGCGTTAGAAATTTAAGCAAGAGAGATGATATCTCATTAGATATGAAAACACTTTTGGATGTCCTTACATCGTTACAAGACGGTAAGGAAAGAATTCAGAAGTTGGACAGTTGAAGGAAAACTTGGGTTCGTTCTAACTAGTAAAACACTCCCACCTGAATAACAAACTTCAATTAACAGAAAGTTGAAGTGGAAAGGTTGTCACCGTACGAAGTCACTCTGTTACTTGAGCCCGAGAGCTGCTTTCATGTATTTTACATACCGTACACTGACAACCAGAGGCTGAAATCATTTGTGTTTAAGAAACTACGAGTAGGAAGCATAAATATCATAAATTTAATGTAATTTATTTTCAGATCATATAGTTATTGATGTTTTCACATGAAATGAACTGTAACTACCTCAAGAAATATACGCCAACATTCAGTGACGCATGTCATTTTATTAGAAGAATATTAGACATATCCTGCCATCTCCTAAGTATGTCTTGTGTGGGGTAGAAGAGTCAATTATGGACTGTGAACATGTGAATAAGTGGAGTACTTTAAAAATTACAGGGGTTATTACACTTTTACTATGTCATACTCCTTTTGACCAATAAAACGCGAAAGCACGTGTTTCAATCAATCACGGCTGTTTATCGCTACAATTTTATCACTTCCCTAGCATTTGTTTCATTGTTTGCTAACATTTCAAACTGCAAATTCTTTACAGTACTATAAAACACACTTTGCGATCGTTATTTGTTTCCCGCATACATAGTCAACTGAAAATGGCGGCTCCGTCCAAATGTTTTGGTGAAGCGAACGTTAGAGAAATAGAATTTTAGTAAGTCAATTAATATTTTATTGTATTAGAGTATTTCATTTCTTTTAATCTTTATATACTTTCTTCTAATCGTGTAATAGTCAATTAAATCTCATTCGAGTTTTGATTTTATGTAGATAAAACAAAACCTCTAGTGAATTTACTGTTGACTATTTCGTTTATATGACGTCATTCCATTTCCGATCAATGAAGTGTAATGAAATTTTGAATTCCAACCAATCACAGTCAAACATCGCGATAATTTTTGCAGTTACATTTATCGCTATCAATTTATCGCATGGTCGTTCTTTTGTTTAGTCGGTGTCGCCAACTGTTTTCCGTAAATTGATAAGCATGAATCCATTAAGATTCATATACACGGTTAAACTGTTCTTTCAACTTTACGCATTCAAGCAATGAATGCAAGATTGATTGCTAATATTAATTTATTTATTTACGCAGTGAAGGCGATGTTCAAAACGGCGTACCATGTAGGCACAAAATCTTTATGATCTTAATTGAACGTACGTTTTAAACTTGATAATTTCAATATCATTTTCAGACTGCATGCATACATGCATGGAAAGTTGAACTGTGTAGATGCAGCTTCAGTCCCGTTACACACTACAGCGAGAACGCGTTTGTCGATCTATGGAAAATGCTTTCCTGTAATACGAGTAACGGTCGAAATAAGGCAAGCTGACACATGGTCCCGCGCACACAGGTAACTAACCTAATTGTAAACTATAAAATCTGTACTACGTGAATGAAATTAAACAATTAATAGAAAGTCAGATGTTCAAATTTATGTAGCATCAGCGCATATCAAACCCAAAGACCTTGTATATTATATAGAAGGTCTTTGATCAAACTGCCTTCCGTATGGCTTAATAAAAACGCGTTTTAATTACCTATACAGAGATGGGTTCACTATTTAGCAACATGTCTCGCTGTAGTATGAATACATATGCATTGCTATATAGCTGTTTCCACACAATATTACATAGTTTTTTAGTTCTCGGTGTAGTGTGTAATGTAACGACGAAGTACTAAATAAAGTGTGAAATCCCACTTCCACACCTTCATCTTCTAATTCCATGTCCATTGTAGGTTATCTGAAAAAATTACACAAATTCATTCAGATTTGATAACTGCGTTTTCAACAATTCTTCTTTTAATTAATGTATTAATCAGGTTATTTGTAATTATATTATAAAATGTTTAAATTATATCATGATTTCAGCATATAATGAAAACGTATTTCTGTTACAATAATAACAGAAAAGTGCAGTACATGTAATTAATATTGTTAAACCTGTATTTTGCTTTTCGCAATTGGCATTACTGAATAACATCCAATTTCTTTATTGCAGTAATCGATATTCAATCTATCTCAACTTCACAATGTCTGAATAGGTTAAGTATTCGTAAATATACAATTATTAACAATTTGTGAGCGAATTTTAGGAATATATTATTTATATTTTGTATTTTGCTTTTCGCAATTGGCATTACTGAATAACATCCAATTTCTTTATTGCAGTAATCGATATTCAATCTATCTCAACTTCACAATGTCTGAATAGGTTAAGTATTCGTAAATATACAATTATTAACAATTTGTGAGCGAGTTTTAGGGATATATTATTTATATTTTGTATTTTGATTTTCGCAATTGGCATTACTGAATAACATCCAAATTTTTTATTGCAGTAATCGATATTCAATCTATCTCAACTTCACAATGTCTGAATAGGTTAAGTATTCGTAAATATACAATTATTAACAATTTGTGAGCGAATTTTAGGGATATATTATTTATATTTTTATTTAATTCACGAAATAGTCCTAATAAATGTCACTCGAGGTCTTAGATTACTGCAGATAAAATGAACACTCCTAAAGATTTGTATTGGGAACTATTAAGACGAATGGTTTTGTACCAAGTGTCTTGATAAATAAATAAATAAATAAATAAACAAACAAATTAATTAAATTAAATAAATACATATATTATACAAGACTGTCCTACTACATGTGCTTGTAACTCTCTGAACAAAATGTGACCACAAAAAATAATATTTAACCTTATTTTTCTTTATTTATAGTCATATGTTCATTAGGCACATTTGATAGTTTGATGGGATGCCACAGAGTAAAGTAAATTATATATTATTTTACTATGCTTCCTAGCCAGTCAGAGATACCTACAAACAACTCCAAACATTCAAAATATAGCATTAAAAATGAGAAAGAAAAAAGCGTTTTGAAATAACGAATTTGTGGCGAAGTCTCCTTCGATTTTAAGCGGGATTAACAGTATGCAGTATCTGTCTACAAGTGTTTAATGATCACAGTAGGCCTACTTGTAACATAGCCTATTGTGACGTACGAACACTGGGCTCACGACTCTTCGGGGTTGCAGCCAAAGAAGGAGTTTTGATTTTGAAGATAAAATATGTTAATAACGCCATTTTTATTATAGTTAGAAATTCGCTGTCAGCGAATTGTATAATAAATATTTACGAAAATTCAAAGTTGCACTCTAAAAGGGAATGGAACGGTGAAGCTGCATAGAAGAGAACTAGGCCTATACATGATGAAGGTAAGATGAACTGAATGAGAGAAATAAACGAAAAATCACAAAATAATCAGGAAACATTTGATGTTGCCGTAAAATATAAAAAAATATTAACAACTGACCCAGGTAGCGAAAACAACTCTTTTTAATTTGAATATCATCAATTTCTTTGCCTTTCTCGAAAAAAAAATCTTCTACCGGTACCATAAACAAACTTTGAGTCACTAACAAGTCAGTATTTTACATGATTGGAGATTTGAACACACAAAATCACCAACATTGAACAGAAAATTCGGATAAACAAACATACAGCACTAAATACAGACGAAAATTCATATTTTAATGCGCGCTTTCCCGTCTCGGTCATATTGGACCAAATGATGTCAGACCAGACTGTAAATGCAGCCGATTATGTAACGTTCTTAAAAATAAGTTTATTATTGTCTTTAATTAAATATGCGACATATCCTTTCCATTACGATGGACTAAAATCTAATCTGTTCCAATAATGTTTTGGGTATTTTTCCAACATCATTTAAGACAGGCTGCACAAGGTTTGCGCTCTCCGAGTCGGTTCACAGCTCGCGAGCTGAATGCAGATATGGCTGCGCTCTGTATAAGAGTGGACTGGAAGAAGGGGTGATCTCGTACAAAATGTACGAGTGTTCATTAAATGAATTCCCATTCAGTGTTTACAAAACTATCTTGGACTATTGTTAATTAATAAAGAAATATTTATTTTACAGAAATAATAGAAATTCTACAGCTATTTAAATATACAATATCATTTTGACATATTTCCATTTAGCAGTACGTGAAAACGGGGTTTTATGCTATTCGCAGCTGAAAGGAACAGTACTGATCGTAATGAAACATCAGTTACAAATGTTCGATGCCTGCCTTTATTACAGTTGATAATAGAAAACTCTTTCTGAAGTCGAAATTGCGGTAGAAAATCTGAAAAATTACAAGTCTCCAGGTATTGATCAAATTCCAGCAGAATTAATACAAGAGCGTGGAAGCGTATTATCTAGAGAAATTTATAATCTTGTACTTGCAATTTCGAAAAAGGAAATTGTACCAGAACAATGGAAGGAGTCCATAATCGTAACTATTTGTAAGAAGGGGGACAAGACTAACTGTAGTAACTTTCGAGGAATATCACTTTTGTTGACGTCGTACAAAATTTTGTCGAATATCCTTTTGAGAAGATAAACTCCATATGTAGATGAAATTATTGGGGATCATCAGTGTGGTTTCAGGCGTAATAGTTCAACTATTGATCAGATTTTTGTATTCGACAGATATTGGAGAAAAAATGGGAGTATAATGGTACAGTACATCAGTTATTCATAGATTTCAAAAAGGCGTATGACTCGGCTAAGAGAGAAGTTATATATAATATTCTTATTGAATTTCGTATTCCCAAGAAACTATCTCGATTAATTAAAATGTGTCTTAGT
The DNA here is from genome assembly GCF_040183065.1 of Periplaneta americana. Taxonomy (NCBI): domain Eukaryota; kingdom Metazoa; phylum Arthropoda; class Insecta; order Blattodea; family Blattidae; genus Periplaneta; species Periplaneta americana. The sequence continues at coordinate 126,323,883 of NC_091120.1, forward strand.
GAAACTTACAGCAGAGTCCGTATAGGCCAGTTTCTATCTGATGCTTTTCTAATTCACTGCGGGCTAAAGCAGGGAGATGCACTGTCACCTTTACGTTTTAACTTCACTCTACAATATGCCATTGGGAAAGTTCAGGATAACACAGAGGGTTTGGAATTGAACGGTTTACATCAGCTTCTTGTCTATGCAGATGACGTGAATATGTTAGGAGAAAATCCACAAACGATTAGGGAAAACGCGGAAATTCTACTTGAAGCAAGTAAAGAGATAGGGTTGGAAGTAAATCCCGAAAAGACTAAGTATATGATTATGTCTCGTGATCAGAATATTGTACGAAATGGAAATATAAAAGTTGGAGATTTATACTTCGAAGAGGTGGAAAAATTCAAATAACTTTGAGCAACAGTAACAAATATAAATGACACTCGGGAGGAAAATAAACGCAGAATAAATATGGGCAATGCCTGTTATTATTCGGTTGAGAAGCTTTTGTCATCTAGTCTGCTGTCAAAAAATCTGAAAGTTAGAATTTATAAAACGGCTATATTACCGGTTGTTCTGTATGGCTGTGAAACTTGGACTCTCACTTTGAGAGAGGAACAGAGATTGAGGGTTTTTGAGAATAAGTTCTTAGGAAAATATTTGGGGCTAAGAGGGATGAAGTTACAGGAGAATGGAGAAAATTACACAACGCAGAGCTGCACGCATTGTATCCTTCACCTGACATAATTAGGAACATTAAATCCAGACGTTTGAGATGGGCGGGCATGTAGCACGTATGGGCGAATCCAGAAATGCATATAGAGTGTTAGTTGGGAGGCCAGAGGGGAGAAGACCTTTGGGGAGGCCGAGATGTAGATGGGAAGATAATATTAAAATGGATTTGAGGGAGGTGGGATATGATGATAGAGACTGGATTAATCTTGTTCAGGACAGGGACCAATGGCGGGCTTATGTGAGGGCGGCAATGAACCTCCGGGTTCCTTAAAAGCCAGTAAGTAAGAAAGTAATAGAAAACAGTTGTTCACAAATATAAATGCTGAATCAAACATAGCAATCATTTTCACAGCCAGCCTATGTAGTCGTGGATATTATTGCTGAGGTTTAGTCTTGTAAAACTCAACCAGGGTAGTAGTATTACTCAAACGGTCTTTAGCCCTTAGGTCACACTGGAGATCAATAAATTCAAGCTGTAAATCGTATGACACTGTTTCAACTGGTGCTGAAGGAATTTATTATGATAACTTTCAACTTCTTTCCAATTAAGACAAGATCTTGGAACCTAGAAGTAAATTTATTTTGAATTTCAATTAATATTTGTACATAATCGTTTAACATGACTTCATCACGAGCAGTTTCTATCGTTGGAAAGTGAGCCATATTACCTTCCCGAAACTAACTTACGAAAAGTGTAAGTTTATGACTGAAATTCCGTAATTTATTCAACATATCAACAATGAGCTGGCCTTTTCCCTGAAGAGAGATATTTAAATTGTTGAAGATTAATAAATTCTAACGTATCGTACCTCATGTAATAATGCAACATTCTACTCCTGAACCTTTTTACTGCGATCTTCACCAACAAAACCATCGTATGTCTATGTGTGGACTAGTAATGACGCATTATATTATGTTTTCCTCTCTTTTTCTTTTTCAAAATTTTGTGGCAGATAAGTACTGACTCCAGCTGCTGTGAAAAAATAAGCATTTTCCTATGCAATATTGAAACAATTTGCCTGATGATCACTTTTCCGTCTTTTAGTTCCTCCATTACGTAACCGTAGATAGGCAAAGTGAAATAGCTACTGATAACACACACTACACCAGATAGCTGCGTGGACTATCCTCTACTTATAGCAGGCCTATGTCATTCTGACGTACCTTCCCGGCGAGCTGTTAGACGACTCTCCCGCTCCGAAGGAACGGCCGCGCTCAATGAGCGCCGTTTGTACAGGCCTGATTTAAGGGAAGTAATTTCTTACGAATATTTGGGCGATTTTGACCACCTCAGTCTTAAGACGATATGTTCATCTATTATCAGGCAGTACTCGCTTGACGATATGTGTCAGAGGAAGAGCAATTGTTTGTGTGCACCTGAAGTCTGATTAGTGTAATATGTAGCTAATCGGCGATGGAGGGGGAAATGAACTGGCCACCCTACCCCATTATCTCCTGGCCTAATTGCCTCATAAGCGGTACCTTATTGGTATCACTTGTGAGGTTCAGAATTGTCTTCGGACAGTTGACTGAACAACAGTCTTAAGACCTCAATACGTGCTACTATTTTTTGCGAATTTACCTCGAAGATAAAATGTACAAAAACCATCCACACACTGTTGATGACTCCAGTAACTCAATGCTAAAATGCTGGCTTCGATCCTCTGCGTTGACTAGTGTGACATCTGTGGTGAACAAAAAGGAAGGACGAGGCTTTTCCGGAGTTCTCCCATTTCCCTCAACATTAACAATTTCCTTTCATCAGCATTCTCCATATCACTCCACAGTTCCCTTCATTTACGTTAATAAAAAATTAATTCAGTGTAAGATGCAAGAATTTCGATGATTCCAAGCACGACTGTGTCGATGGATGGTTCATGCTGACAAATCAAGGGATATTCCTAATGCTAGGCTGGACAATATGTAGGTATTTCGTCATTAGTATCTATGGAATGATCATGTAGATATAAGACCGCCCAGGTGACGTACTGCTGATATTTGAGAGCGATCTGTATGTAATCTGGTGATCGTTAAGATCCTGCCTAAAGTCACTCACTGACATCATCTTCACTATCTCGAGACTGTAAGCATATTGCATTTGCCTACACGATATACATGCGAATGGACTTTTGTCAGCCTTCTCTGGACACTTACACATAGGCCTACATACATAATACTGATGCCAATAAGCTCCTCACACAAACAAAGGATTTCCTTACAAGTTCAGGTCGTTCAAATGGATTGTGGGCATACTGGATATACTTTCCATTATTAAGATATTTATGTATGTATGAATATTTATATTTGTTCATTGTGAATCTGTACTTTAATTAAAGAAAACAATCCATTTTTCGAGAGCGCCCCGTATTTTCTTTTCACATCCCTTACCATAATTTAAAATAATCCCTTCTACATGTAGTACCATGCCTGGATTCCTTAATCGGAGGAGAGGGTAAACAAATACTGCGTAGGTACCACAATTTTGGACATACATACAGGAGTATACTGGAGCAGGCTCGCAAAGACTTGCGCGAGTCCTTTGTTAAATACATATTTGTCCTGAGCTCTGTGTTACAATAGCTCGCGAGAAAAAGTAATAACATAAACGTAGTTTTACAATTTAACCATTTCCGATTTTATATTCCACTGAATTGATTCTACATTAAACATTTTACGATAGTTTATCTACCGATATGTTGTGTGCTTGACCAACAATTTAAGCTTATTGATAACCAAGTTTACGTTTGTTTGTTTGTTTAGTCAACTGCCCGATGACAGGTAATACCAAAAGGCACCACTTATGAGGCAACTAGACCAGGAGATAATGCGGTAGGGTGGCTAGTTCCTTTCTGCCTTCATTGCATACATCGCCGAATAACAACATATTACACTAGTCAGACTTCTGATGCATAAAAACAATTGTTCTTCCTCTAACAATATCGTCAAGTGAGATGTACTGCCTGATAATAGATGTACATATCAGGCAGAACCTCAATCAGATTTTATTATCAAACACTTTGCCTAAACATGGATTGCCTAGAAGACAAAGCACCGTATACCATTCACAAAACAAAATTTTGAATAGTGCATATTACATGGGTAATTTGTTATGAATATAAAACCAATGCAAGAAAGAGAAAAAAATAAATTACAGTGCAATGTTTTATCTGAGGTGATTTTTTAACAATGCAATCGAACCTTTCAACGCAATTGTAAACAAACACTGGTAATTGTAGATGATGGCAAATGAAAAGCCTTGCAAAAATCAACAAACTGCTTCGGGATGGATCCTCTTGCTCCGACCATCAAGCCTATTACTTCTATCTGTTGTAATTGATATTTCTCTTGATAATATGGGATTGTTGGTTGATAGATGAATTTTTTCTCCTTATGGACATCTTGCAGTTGACTCTTGCAAGTCTCGAAACGAACTGTAGGGTCAATTATAAAACCTCTTCGATGGTCCTGGAAAGCGATCATATCTATCCTTCGAGTGCTGCCGGTGGTTGTTAGACACGAACCTCTTCGAAAACAGTACACCCAGTATTACGTAGTTCTTGAGCAACGGCGCTTCTTACTTTGTGATATCTGGTTATTGCGCAAAGCCTCGCCATGCGGGCAAGAACCGAGAACGTGTGGGAGATTTTCTATCTCACTGCCGCAATGACGGCAAGTTTATGATAATAAAGTTATTCCAACTTCAAATTAACCAATGAATAATTACGTCAGAATCTTGAAGCTTAAGGGTATTTCAAGTTTTTACGATGCACTTTGGCATGCGAGTTGCGTCTATGGAGCACATTAAAAATGTAGGATCTTATTTTTTAATGGACAGCTTTTCTTAAATTAAGTTTTGAAAATCACGAACAAAAGTCAATTTTTTAGTGAACTAGGTTTACAAAAACGTCAATGCTAGAGTACTTATGTAGTCTTCATTTCAAGGCTATTTTCATGGGCTTCACTGTAATATATAAGGCAACCCTGATAGAAGGAAGAAGATATTTTACTTTTTTTATTTTTGTATTTTGGAAATATTTTTTATTTACTGGAACAAAAATACATTAAGAAGACATGCCTTGTGAGATTTTTGGTAAAGTTTCATAATGGAATAACAACAGGCTCGTAACATGAATTATTTATTTACAAGAATAGCGTTTAAACTGCAGCTCAGTATGATTTTTAAAAAGTGGATAGTGTAAGAAAGACTAGACATGTAAGTACAGAACTTTCAAACAGACGTTCATCCGTTAATGTACGGCCGCGCGTGGCGGCTGAGAGCACGTTGTTTACCTGCAGAGTCGGATATTCATAGCCCCTGAAGACAAGCGCACAGATTGCCCATGCAAATTACAATTGCAATAGCCACTTACCTTTGTCATAGAAGATGTTGGAAATGATATCTTTGTACCGTTACGCATCTCTCACACATTTTACCAAAATTTGCATTAACACGTATTAGTTCTTCTAAAATTGCTGCAATTTCCCTTCTTACATTCTTTCAACTCTTTCAACGTATGCGGGTTATTCCGACACACTTTATGCTTTAAGTTCCCCCATAAACAGAAATCGCTTAGGTAAGATTTAGGGATCGCACTAGACATATTCCCTTGTTCCTATGTTCAGACATATCCGCAATTAATGCTAACGAGAGGTCAGATGTATGCGCCATAACGAAGTTTTATTTAAAAAATGCCTATATAGGCCTACCCATTCAATATAAGATAATTCTTCTAGGAATTGTGTAATTGTATTATCCCAGCACCTCTGCGCATTCACGGCATTTAAAAAAAAATAGAAGCCCTACAATAAATTCTGTAAGCATTCACTGCGCACCATACTCAACGTTTTTGGTTATGCAATGGCATTTTGTGTAATTACATGATCAGGGTTTTCTGCACTCTAGTATCTGTTGTTCTGTGTTGCTACATGACCATGTAAATAAAACCATGTTTTATCAGTGAAGAATATTAAGTGCGGATCAACAGACCCATTATTAGCATTATCCAACAACCAATTGCAGAAATTTAATCTACTCACATTATCACGTGGTGCGATGAATGGTTATTTTTATTAGACACATTAATTTACAGACCATACAGAAAACATTCTTATAAGACCGTATGCGATTTATATTTATTGGGGAATAAATAAGAATAGGCATTCATTGGAAGAATTGAAAGACAACATAAGGATGAAAACTGCAGCAATTTCAGAACTAGGTAATGCGTTTTAATGCAAATTTTCTTAAAAGGTAAGAGAAATGTGTGCCGGCACGACATCATTTCCAACACCTTCTATGGCAAAGGTAGGTGGTTATTGTACTCATAATTGTAATTTGCATGTACATTCTATGCGCTTAACTTAAGGGACTATGAATATCCGACTTTGCCGGCAGAGTGCCAGCCATGGATGAACATCTATTTGAAGGCTCTGTAATTATTCACGCTTGCACTGTTGAACAATGCTTCCAACTTGGTACAATTGCTGCTTGTAAGCCTCTGAAAGTGTAACATACACTACTGTGCAAAAGTCTTAGGCACCCTATGCAATACGTTTATATTTTATATTGTGTTCTAGTTCCTAGAATTGAGAATGAAAGTAGTCTAAAACAAGTTAGAATGAAGTTTTACTGGTGAAATAAGTACAAGAATTCGTCTCCGTCATCAAAACCAAGCTTAATGTAAAACCATGGAAACACCACATTCCTTTATAGACCCATGACACAACCATCGCTTGGGTATATTGAGTGCTGTGTTTACAAATTGCATATAAACAGAACAAGTTGTAATCAATGCTGTGTACTAGATGAAATGAATGTGTTTCTTTAAGAATAGAACAACATTAAAGTTAGTAATAGACTGAGTCTCTTCTTACCAGGTTGAACAAGAAAAAAGCAGCTATGGTAAAAATCTGAATTGAAATGACGTACAAAATTTGTTTTTTTGAGTGAACAGTATCATTGTCAAGCAAGTATTGCACGACAAACTGGTGTATCGCGTTGCGCAGTACAGGAGATTCTAAAGGAAAAGCTAGAGTTGGGGACAGTAGATGATCGAAAGCGGACTGGCAGGCCCAAGGAATTGACTGCAAGGGATGAACAATATCTGCAAGTGACACCCCTGAGAAGTAGAGCAGCTTCAAGTGCACAGCTGGCAGCAGAACTTTCTGAAAACAGTAATACTAAAGTACATGCATCTACAGTATGACGGTCACTCATCAAAAATGGTCTTCATGGACGTGTTACTGCAAAAAAACCTTTCTTACGGAAGGGCAATAGGACAAAGCGATTATCACTCGCAAGAGAACACGAACTATAGGGAGCCAATAATGGAAACAAGTTCTTTGGAGCGACGAATCAAAATTTGAAATCTTCGGAAGGCATCGAAGGCAGTATGACAGGCGGAGGAAAGGAGAACAATTAAAGGAGGCATGTCTGCAACCAACTATGAAACACGGGGATAGTAGTGTGGAAATATGGAGTTAATGGAGTGAGTGATTTAATAAGAATTGAAGGTAAGCTGACGGCTGTTAAATACAAACAAATATTGATTCATCATGCAATGGCATCAGATTTGCGATTAATTGGAAGAGATTTTGTCTTTCAAAAGGAAAATGATCCGAAGCACACAGGAAATATAGTGAAAACCTACTTGCAGCAAAAACAAGGTAGAGGAGATGTTCAGCTGTTGGACTGGCCTCCTCATAGTCTAGATTTAAATATTATCGAGTGTCTTTGGGATTATCTGGGCAAAGGGAAGGTGAAAAAGCAGCCAAAGTCTGCAGCTACATTGTGGCAGGTGGAGGAATATTCCTGCCACAGTTCTCCAGAAATTGCAAGAAAGTATACCTAAGAGAATTCAAGAGATATTGTTGTCTAAAGGCGGTCACACATCATATTAGTGTCATGAACCTACTCAGTGACTCTTGTGTGTGATATTGCTTTTTTTCTGTCTTTTCTAAATACTTTGGTAATAAATACTTTATTTTTCATGGTATTTTTGTTCTTTGTTTTTACAATTTTTATTACCTGCCTAAGACTTTTGCACAGTAGTGTAGGTAATGTATCAGAGTGATTCGTCTTATCTGTGATCAAGTAGAGTAGCTTTTCACGTTATAAAAATACTCTCAATGTCGCAGTTGTAAGAGAAAAAACTGGTGAGAATTCAATGAAGCGCTGCAATATCTTCTCAGAAGGCAATCATGAGGCATCTATAAACGTTTTAAGAGAAGTACAAGAAATACGCCAGATGTATTTATTATAGTGTTGTGGGATTTAATCGATTAATCTATCAATTTCTGTTGTAAAATTAATCGATCAAAAATATTTAATCGAATCGATTAAAATTAATCGGTTGTAGTTGATATTAATTTTATTATTTTGTTAACACAAACTCATACTAAAAATTCCGACGATATTTCTCTCTCGGAAATTGCTTACTTAAAAGCAGAATAGACTGTTATTTTCTAACTGTAAACCACGTAGCGTAAGGAAAATCTTTGCACAAACACTCCAGAAAGAGATGAAGATATGAGGACATTGACCTAGTCTACCTCTATTGAAAGTTGAAACACAATGCGAAACTCTTATTAAATTTTAAGGTTTTCCAAGAAAACTTCCACTTTGTTGTCAGCTCATCTTCCTAGCATATAAAATACATACGTTCCTGGGATTCGTCCCCCTCATTTCTTTTAAAATAGCCATGTCTACACTGTGTGTAAGTGAAAGCGTAACTACCTTCTTCTCTTTCTAAAATCTGGTAATTCGATTACAACAGGGGCAGTCTTCTGTTTCGATCATTGTACTTTTGCAAGAATTGCAGTTTCTGTACTGAATTTGTATATGAAGGTTGTGTATTTAGTTTGATAAAGAAAAACTCAGTTTTCTGCGGTTTGTAAAAAGTGTAAACTCCATATATGTCAAATGAGAATTTGAGATATAAACTCGGTGAAACGTTTGGATTTAAATTGAACGATCGTGGAGAAGTGCGTAACAGAAAAAAAAAAACTTTTTTCGTGTTTAGTGATGCATGAAGGAAACATTATTAGTAAACGTAGAGCAGCACTTAATTCGGAGCATGTGAATGTACTCACATGTTTAAAATCATGGATGAAGCAGTATTAACTAGGTGAGTCTTCATACTTTTTGTTATTTATGTTTGTCTCAAATATTCCCCGAGAAATTGACACAATAAATTATAAGCCTCATAATAAATATGTTAATAAGTAATTAAAATAGTTGTTTTGTAATATAACGATACAATGTATACAGATATACAACATTTAATACTTTTGCTTATCACCGAACACAAGTTAAATTTAACAATAATTGTGTATTACAGTACATTAAAACATTTTTTCAGCTCGAACCAAACTCGATTAATCGATTAAATTCAAATATTTAATTGATTAAATATTTTGATCGATCAACAGCACTAATTCATTACCTAATATTGAAACAAAAGAGGAATGAAATTATGTGATAGGTATAGGAAAAGGCTCAGTGATTTAAAAACGAAAAGAAAATATCATCTGTGAGCAATATGAAGGTCTTGCTCTTTCAGTACGTAAAAATGTGATCTGCACGCTTTGTCTAATTTTTTTTTAGTTCCTTTGTCAAATAAATTATTGCCAGCAAATTCTTGTATATAATTATGGAGTTTTCGCAGGATTTATTTGATTATACGCAGTCTCATTTGTTGTGATATAAGCTACAAGACTACAACGTTACTGATTTCGTCCATGTGTGAAAGAAATTCAAGTAGCCTACACCTTGTGACTGTTCACAACAGTAACACTCACTCAATAGTGTTACAGGTGCTGAATTGTAGGTTGACAGGGCATGTATCACCGTCGATTAAGGGAAAACCAACATTGCGGGTTTTGTGGTTCATTCATATTCAGCCAGATGGGGATCAGTGACTGAAGCTGAATATGTAACATGTTTGAGGTATCCACCCCTCGCCCCATCATTTCACCGTGTCGGAACACGTAGCATCCGCTTCTCCATCCACGACACGTCACTATGTTGGCTAACTAGCATTTCCAATTCTGGACCAGGTATCGATGTATTGAGCAAGATTGCTCAAATTGGCGTATTGTAGACGCAAAACAAGAATGCATACGAATTAGCCTATCTCTTGCATAAACAGAGCTCTTCTTAGAGGTCTATTACGAGTAGTGTCGGTTTGTTACCCAGTTGGAATAACGCGAATTCTCACTGTGATAGAGCATACCATGTGTTTCAATTGACGCTTGGAAATATTAACCTATAATTTAAGTACTTTCATGAAAAGATATATTTTATATAATTGATTAAATGGCAATCTTACTCGTGTTAATTATGTAAGCATGTATGGCTTACAGCTGTTTCGGTGTTACTTGACACCATTCTCAGAGCCTACTAGATTTCGGCGCTATCTCAACTTCGCTGCCTGTTGTGTGGGTGCGTTCGTGTGATGAAGAGTTGTGTCAAATAGTGTGTGTGTTCTGAACAAGAAAATAGAAACATACTTTTGTGCACAGAACCAATACGCGGTAAGTGTGAAATACCACATTCAGTATTCCCAACGCAACACACATAACAATTTCCCTCTTCTTACCGCTTAAGCGCCATATTCATTTTACTGCTTTAGGCTTTTAACATATTATTTTTAGAGACGTTTAACATAGTAAAAAAGGTAAAGGTATCCCCGTAACATACCATGAAGGCACTCGGGGGGCATGGAGGTAGAGCCCCATGCTTTCCATGACCTCGGCACTAGAATGAGGTGGTGTGGTCGGCACCACGCTCTGAGTAATAATTATAAATTTGAAACTTACCACTGCAATTTCACCTAAATTGCAATGTTAATTATTGTTTTTAAATATTTGCAAAAATTAAGTAAACTCTACTACTCCACGAAATTTATTGCATTCCTGATACAAGTAACATTAGGGAAGCCGTGAAAAAATCAACAAGATTCCAGATGCCGATGTTATTACTGCAATATGTTATATAAATAATATTGTTAAAATATTAAAATGAAAAATAAATCATTACATAACCTTACCGTTTGTTTTAAGTTCGCATTTATAGACTGCGGGGAAAAAAAAAGACAGACGTATATCACGGCCTGCTGGAGTATAGTAAACACAGAAAACATTTTATAGCAACAATGTTGAAGAAAGATATTTTGGTTTTCCGAAGTTGCCGTCATTAAACAGAAACCAACGTGGAGATTTCATTGCAACTAATTAGAAATTTGTCTTTCAGGTATGTAATAAACGATCTTCGCACAAAATAATGTACGATACACGAGCGGTATGTTTGTTTTCATGTTCTCGGAAATTAAAAAAGCTCAACTACGTTTCGCTTTTTCAATCTTTTCCTCGAACATGAAAACGTCAACATACCGCTCTTGTAACGTATATTACTATAAACAAAACAACGTCATAGAACTTGAAAAAGACCCCACCACACAATACCACAACACAATAAAAAGTACAATCAACAAAAGCAAACGCGTAATACCGCACAATATGAAACAACAATTCAAACCCATCAAACCAGCAGCACCTAAACTCAATGCACTACCCAAGATACATAAAGATAACATACCAATCAGACCTCTAATCGACTACAAACAGGCACCAGCACACAAGTAGCCACACACAAGGACAAAATCATCAGAAACAACATAAAATTCAGAAAACAGACAACAATAAAAAACAATATAGACCTAGTTAACAAAACATAACAACAACACATTCCACACATTGCAACAATAGTATCTTTTTATATCACTAACTTATACACTAACATACCGATACAAGACACATTACAGATACTAAAACAAATGATCACAGACAACAACACACCACAAGAACACATCGAAGAAATCATCCAAATCACAGACATCATAACAAAGCAAAACTATTTCACGCACAACAACAAATACTACACCCAAACAGAAGGATTGCCAATGGGATCACCCATATCTAGCATACTAGCAGAGATATTTTTACACAACATAGAACAAACATACATATACTCAACAATGACCACAACAAATATGCAGACAACATAATATAGTGGCACAGATACGTAGACGACATACTCATACTATACAAAGGAACAAACGACAAATAAACAAATTACACCAATAACAGAGCGTTTAGAATAGAAAGTGTGGTAACTCGGCAAGGGTCTAATGGGACTTTTAAACTCCCTAGTGTCGCCGCGGCAACTGAGCGAAACATTGGCGTGGCGATCGTTCTAAGATTGCAGTTTTCCTCTTCATACTGTGGACAGAGCATGTAGAACTCGTTCTGCTATGGAATTATGAAGATATTTCTTGTGGTGTTCGGGTGATTTTTATTGTGCCGTTTATGTGAGCGAGTAGTAATAAGCCTAATTGTTTTGTTCTTGATGTAAATCCAATTATAGATACTCTATAATCTGTAAGGAAGAGACTTTCTTTTATCCATCCATAGACTAGACTATTTTTCAGAAGTGGTGTAGAGCAATTCCACGAACACAGAAAACTGTATGCTCGTTCTTATATCTGTGATATCCATTTTTCTGCGGTTTTGATAGTGATTTTTTAAAATTATGATTTATTTAACGACGCTCGCAACTGCAGAGGTTATATCAGCTTCGCCGGTGTGTCGGAATTTTGTCCCACAGGAGTTTTTTTACATGCCATTAAATCTACTGACATGAGCCTGTCGCATTTAAACACACTTAAATGCCATCGATCTCGGCCGGGATCGAACCCGCAACCTCGAGCATTGAAAGCCAGCGCTATATCAACTGCGCTACCGAGGGCGACTTTTGATTGTAAGAGCCGATAAATTTATTATTGCCAGTAAAGAGGTAGGACTTCCACGCAAGAACTGGCGACCAAAATCGTATGCTATAACACATATTTTCCCAAACTTGCCTCGATATCTTAAAAAAAGAAAAGAAGAGAAAATATCCAACGAAGAGGACATCAATCCGTTCTCATAACAATGTATCCTTACCAAGTACCATCTGGCTATGACCAATTCCATTGACGCTAAATAATCCAGCAGTTGATACAGCATCGTTAAATATCCGAGTAAAAAATAATTGGATGTGACACTCGAAAATCAGAAGAACACCTTAGTTGATCATGCGCTTGTATGCATTTATGTACCATTACTCCACACCTGAATGCCCAAAATTATGTCTAGTTACATTGACCGTAATTCCTTCCAGTGAATGAACTCCAGACCAGCATTTCAGTTGTTTAGTGTGAGTTTTTCAAAATCGATACATTTTTTAGAGTCATAAGCTGTGATGGGTTCGAGGAAAGTGAAAATACAAAAGAATTCAAAGGTGAATGAACGACCATGCAGATACGTTGATCTCAAAGACTCCCTCGTCTGCCCTGTACAAAGGATTCTAGCATTACACGATTTTAGAAAATATATGACATGTAATTGACAATATAAAGAACACGTTTGGCTAAGAAAGAACCCTTGAATTATTTAGAGTGACAATTCAGAGCACTAGCGAAATATATTAATTCTTGTGGGATAGAAGATTTAAATATATTCAGACAGAAAAAAATTAACTAGGATCCTCTAGAGCGATATTTTGGAATTAGAAAATGATTATTTTGTGGTGATTACCATAGACTTTCTACATGTGAAGATTTTTCAATCTATGTGCCGGTTAAAAAATGTGCTGTATTAAAGTGCTAATTGTAAACTCCTAATTGAATCCAAGCACCTAGCTTCTACTTCTATGCATGTTTAATTATTAATTACTTTATTTTTAATAATAGCACTTTAGTCGTAATTAACGTAAAAGTTATTTCGGTAACAAAAGTACAGTATAATTCTACTTTGCATCTAGGCTATAACTTAATCTGGTTTACAATTTTATTACAGTTGTTTATTACGTTTCCACATCATATTTCTAATCGAGCATATAAGAAAGTAATAGACCTCATGGAAAAGTCGTTAATTTAATATTCTCCAATAAGTAGCATACAACTACTTAATACAGTGCTACCAAATTGTTTTAATTTTACAAAACACAAAATAACCTAGGTATTTCAAAAGATCAAAACTTACATTAGCATAGATATAATATCGAAGCTTAATTTATGAGTCTAAGTTGCAGTAATATTTTTTGTTCCCCTGAATTACGTATAAACCAGATACAACTGCAACTAATGACTAAATAGTAGATAAATTCATTCATTCATTTATTTTATTCCATAGATCTTACATGAGCAATGAAGCTTTAAGATGTGGAACATGTCAACATTTTACAATATTACAATTACAATTTTTACAAATTTTTATAGTTCTACAGTTTAGTAATTTTCTACAATTTTTACAATTTTGTACAATTTTTTTACATTTTTTTTACATTTTGGCGAGATGTAGTGAGATGAGATGAGGTCCGAGGATTCGCCAAAATATTACCGGGCATTTGCCTTTTCGGTGGGGGAAACCTCGGAAAAACCCAACCAGGTAATCAAATCAAAGGGGGTAATCAAATCAAAGGGGTTGATGCCAAGGACTCGCCATAGACCATCCGGCTTCAGTCCCACGGCCGGGGAAAACCTCCGAAGAAACCAAAGTCCAAAGGGGGATCCAACCCAAGCCCGAACGCAGCTCCGGATCAGCAGCCCAGCGAGTCTGCCGACTGAGCTACATCGATGGCTCTACTAAAAGTATACAATATATAGCCAATCAGATTATTAAATTTACAAACGCAAACGATCATTCATAAGTTGAGCTATATTATAATACAAAACTATTTAATTAAATTTAAGGCATAAACAATTCAACCAGTTGTGATATACAGAAATTGATAATACATATCATGCAAACTACTTCAAATTACAAACACAAACAATTTATCAGTAGAGCTATATAGATTACTATTCAATTTAAAGCATATACAATTCATCGGCCAAAACTATACAAATATATACAATACAAAGTAGCATACTTTCATTAAGCTATACAAATTTGTGCAATTAATATCAAGTAGATTAATTCAATTTATAATCATAAACAATTCATCAGTTGAGCTATACATATTACCATTCAATTTACAGTAGGTCTATATACAATTCATCAGTAGAGCTACACAGACTAGTAATCATTTTAAGAACATATACAATTCATCAGCCAAACTATACAAACATATACAATCAAATTAGTTCAATTTACAAACTTCTTTTCGTTAAGCTATACAATTCATATGAAGTAGATTTATTCAATTTATAAGCTTAAACAATTCATCAGTTGACCTATACAGCATACTATTCAATTTACAGTACATACAATTCATCAGTTATGCTAAACAAAAAATACAATACATAGTAAACAGATTAAGTCAATATAAAAACATATTTTAGTTGAGCTATATAAAATTGTACATGTCATTTAAGTAGAATAATTCAATTCACAAGCATAAACAATTCATCAATTGTGTAGAAGGTATGAGTATGTAGAAATTTGGTTAATTCTTTTCTGAACCTTTTCTCGTGGTTCTTCAAATCTTTAAGATAATTAGGCAGTGCATTGAAGACTGTTATACATGAATAGCGAACTCCTTTTTTAAAACACCTTAGACTAACAGAGGGTAGATGAAGATCTGATTTATGTCTTGTATTAAAATGATGAATGTCTTGATTAGTACTGAATTTATCTTGGTTCTTAATATACAGCATCATTAGGGAAAGAATGTATTCACAAGGTAAAGTCAAGATTTCTAAGTTTCGGAAGATATTTTTACATGAGGTCCTTTTATGCACACCGGCCATTATTCTCATAGCTTTCTTTTGTAAAACAAAAACGTGTTTAGCTTCAGACGAGTTACCTCAGAATATTAATCCATATTTCATTACAGAGTGAAAATATGCAAAGTATGACATTTTAAGTAAGTTTATATCACCAATAGTAGATAAGGATCTTAATGCATAACAGGCAGAGCTCAATTTACGAGTAATACATTCTATATGCGTTTTCCAGTTCAAGTGATTATCCAATTCTAAACCAAGAAACTTTGTGCTTATAGATTCTTTGAGATGAGTTCCATTTAATCGAATACTGTAGGAAACCTGAGCACTATTGTGTGTACTAAATTTGACTGCACTGGTTTTATCAACATTAAGTGCTAGTTTATTTGCATGGAACCATTCATTCATTAGATTCTGCACTGTATTAGAAGTGTTTATAAAATGATCGTATTGTTTGCTTGAAATAATTACACTTGTATCATCTGCAAATAAAATTACATGGGATGAATTGTTTATGGTCAAGGCTAAATCATTAATATAAACTAGAAACAACAATGGACCTAAAATTGACCCCTGCGGAACACCATGTTTAATATTTCTAAATTCTGAATAAGTAACTTTATGACTATTTGGTACATTTACTTCTACTTTTTGTTTTCTATTTGATAAGTACGATGTAAACCAACCCAACATCTCATCTTTAATACCATAAAACTTCAATTTTTTTACTAATATACTATGGTCTACACAATCAAATGCTTTAGCCGAGTCACAAAAAATCCCACCTGCATGTAGTTTCGAATTTAATGAATTTAGTATTTCATCCACCAAACTAAAAGCAGCATTCTCTGTCGATTTTTGTTTTCTAAATCCAAACTGTTCTAAAACTAAAAACTATTGGTGAAGATAAAGTGTCTCCTTTATTATATTACAATCTTTCTTGTGTATAAAAACTATAATTTCATGTCAATGCGTACTTTATAAAGCCATAAAAATTTTCGGTTTTGCGATGCTGTACTTTTTTTTTTTTGCGTATTTCTGGCTGAAGCCGGCACAATGTTCCATTTTTCGGTTACTATTTACTATTCAGGGTTGTGTTATATAACTCACAATTTGTTAATATAGTAATATTACATTTTTAAAGAAGTAAAATATTGTAACTAAGTACTTTACAATACATTCTTATCTAATGGGTTATTTTTAAAAACCTTTTTCATTCACTTGAATAGCGATCTTGAAACTGGGCACTGAAAATAGGGCCAGCGCCACTCGGCTACGATCGACTGAACTAGAGGAAGTAACGTCTTCTACCCACTCTGGCAGTAGTAAAAAGGTATTGGTGAAAATATAATGTCCCATTTGATATATTTTATTATACTTTCTTGTACATCGAAAACTATAATTTTGTGTCAAAATGTACTTAAAACAAAACAAAAATGTTCGGTTTTGCGAAGGTGTACTTTTTTTTTTTTTGCGTTCTTCTCTCTGAAGCTGACAGAATGTTCCAGTTTACTGTTGATTATTATACTCGTATTTACGATTCAGGAGTGAATGATATAACTCAAGAGTAGTTAATGTAGTAGTATTACATTTTTTAAATAAGTAAAATATTGTGATAAACTATAATATACTTTTATCTAGTGGGTATTTTAAAAACATCTGCATTGACTCGAATAGCGCTCCTGAAACTGAGAACAGAAAGCAGAGCGAGCGCCGCTCTGCGACGAACCGCTGGACTAGTGGAAGTATCGTCACTTTCTCTTCTACCCGCTCTGCCAATACATAAACAAAATACACCCCAAACTCCAATACACACTGGAACTTGAAAACAATAACTCCATAAATTTTCTAGACATCACCATAACAAAAATTGACAACAAACACACCTTCAACATATACAGAAAACCAACCACCACCACCACCACACACATACACAACACATCTAATCGCCCCACACAACACAAACAGGCTGCATTCAGGACAATGGTACACAGATTACTCAACATACCCATGAGCCAACAACACTATAAAGAAGAAGTGAACACAATCAAATACATAGCACAAGAAAATGGTTACAACCCAAACATAATAGACAACATCATAAGGAAGACAAAACAAAAACACAACAAACACAAAAACACACAAAACACAACACAAACACAAGAAATACATCACACTAACATACGAAAACAAAAACACACACAAGATCGCATCCTCATTCAGAAAACAGAAATACAATATAGCATACAGAACAGAAAACACACTACAAAGACATCTCAACACACAAACACAAACAAATAAATACAACCACACAGGCGTATACAAACTCACATGCAATAGTTGCGACAGTTTCTACATTGGACAGACAGGCAGATCATTCCAAACTCGATACAAAGAACACATTAAGGCAATAACCAGAGGACACAATACACCTACATATGCCGAACACATAACTAATGCTAACCACGCATTCAATAACATAAATACAGACATGGAAATCCTACACATACAACCCAAAAACCAAAAACTCAACACACTAGAACAATATGAAATATACAGACACACTAAAACACACCCTAATCAAATTCTCAACACACAGATCAATTTCATAACACACACACTATTTGACACAACTCTTCATCACACGAACGCACCCACACAACAGGCAGCGAAGTTGAGAAAGCGCCGAGATCTAGTAGGCTCTGAGGATAGTGTAAAGTAACACCGAAACAGCTGTAAGCCACACATGCTTACATAATTAACACGAGTAAGATCGCCATTTAATCAATTATTTATATTCAAGTGTTAAAAGTAGTGTACAAAAGATTCAACATGGATATATTTTGAAGTTGACTATCCAAGAACCAAATTCCAACGGCAAAGAGTTCCCGTTTGGTCATGGCAGAGAAGAAACAATCAATTGAGGGGTTAGCTGGAAGAAAGGCATAACTCAGAAAACACAGTTTTGAGATAATCAACAAAAACTATCTGCATCTCTTGCTGGAATATGGCGCCATTCATATATATATTGTAGGGTAATATGTTCTATTGTGAATACAATGAGTTCTATGGTTAATGTTTAAACATTGTACGAGAACGAAGCATTCAATTTTTTTAATTACGTCCTTCTTCGATAGATACAATAACGAAGATAATTACAATGTATGTTCTACAATATATTTTCGTTTACTAAATTGTTATCACAACATTAAAAATAATTAATGCTACTTATTTCACGTTATCATTTTAATTGAAACGACCTAGAATATAGGCTTACAAACACTATACCACTTTAAGTGATCTAATAACCTAACATAAACTCCATCTAGAATCTTGTGAGACCTATTGAAGTGTTTGTCTCTCTTATCTGTCATTAGAGTATCACCTAGTTTCACAATATTTTGTACATTTATCACTCGTTTCTTAGATATTTTAAACAATGACAGAATAAAGGACTGGCATAAAAATTCTTCTCACAAGGGAAGTACCCCAGCTCGAACGGTTAAAACCGAGTGTAAATGCGTTTAAAATAAAGAACTGTGCTTGTTCTACCACTTATCAAGGTTATTTATCTGTAAAACTCCGCAGTCGTGTACAATCAATGATTGAAGACTAACAAATCTAATGACTAGAGAAGCACAAATCGCTGAAGAAACAACACCGTGTAACAGACAGTTGTGACAAGAGATCCACAAAATACATAAATGAGGTTTTATGTGGCAAGAAGCTACACGATATTTGCTTTAAATAATATACGAGTATAGGGTATTTCAAAAGTCAGTTCAAACAGTAAATCGCTATAAATATTATAATGAGAGATAGGGAAAAAACAAAACATCACAGTGTTGGACAAACAACGGGGTTTACAAAACATTGGGAAGATGTTCACCGTTCTCTTGTTCAATGTACAGCTTTCTTTCTGCGACACCATGTACAGCATTTTGCAGGTAATGTCTTGGAATATTGGCAATTTCTTGAGAGATGGCATCTTTCAGTTGCAGTAGGGTTGTTGGATGTGTCAGGAAAACTCGTTCTTTAAGGTAACCCCACATCAAAAGTCGGCCGGATTGAAATCTGGAGATCGCGGAGGTCACATTGTTGGCAAGTGCCAACTGCAAGGTAATTTTGGATTATGTGGCGCGAAAAGTGCAAGACCGGGCCCACTTCAAGGGAAACAAAACATCAAAATCTGAAGGCTGTAAAAGAGACTGTAAGAGCACAGTTTGACAGAGCCAGAGACTGTGATCAGTAGTCCACTACTGGCACATTAAAGCGTGGGCTTTGGAAGCTGCTACAATAATTGCTCTGAACAATATAAAGCAGGCATGCTCAAAATTGTAAAAGCGCCGATTACACGGATGATGCTGCACTGCATAACACACACAGCGTATGGATTGGGCTCTGCAACTACATTGCAGCACCGCCCGTGACATAGTTCTTACACTCTTACAAATACGGATAATAAACTGTATTTGAAAAAGGAAAGAGTATACACTGTAATATTAAGTTATTACATTATTTATTTATTTAATATAGTTATGATATTATTATATCATAGATAATGTTATTTTCATATCCCACCATACATTTCGGTCTATTCAACATGTGTAAGTAATCGGAAATCTATTTTCAACGAATTTAGTGAAATTTACAGCTGGCTCAGAAGATGCTCATCTGTTAATCGGGACCTATGTTTGGATTTAGCAATCTTAATTTTCGAAAATAGTTCGCACACGTAATGTCGAGGCAAAGATAATTAACATAGTGACAGCGAATAAGCTCATCTTGCGATATTTCGTTTTGTTCATTTTTTAAATATTTCTATGCTTGTCAAGTCATACTCTTGAATTCTACCTCACTTTGTAAATCAATTAACTCGTCTTGGAACTGAACTCTCACGGATTGCACTAAATTTACTATGAAGGGATTAAAAAAAAATATTAATATCACTCTCCATACGTCTAAAGTCACTAAATCTATGTTTTGTGATTTGAGTCGTTCCAGTACAGAGGTATAATAACTATATTTTGTTCAGGCACCATACATCTCTCTACAAGTTCACCATCCGTGAAGGGTTTTAGTGCCTTAGCTAATTCCCAATATATTACATAACTTACTCCTAAACTTAGACTCTGAGTTGTCCAACTCTCTTCAATGTTCGGTCTTTCATGAAGTGCTTTCAATTCTTGAAACTGTAGTGCCTCTGAAAAATTATTTTATCACAACATGTATTTCTGTTGGAATAAAATCACCACAATAACACATAATAATAATAATAATAATAATAATAATAATAATAATAATAATAATAATAATAATAATAATAATAATAATAATAATAATAATAATAATAATAACATTGGTATATGAATACGTATTACAGAAAACAGCTTCCCTGTCACTTCGCCATGTTTTGGGTGGCAGGGCGTATAATGTCGTTTTATGTTGCTCAGTAGTATTCCTGACAGTACCCTACAACATAGTAAACACTTCACGTTTTCACCGAATGCACAACAAAAATAGTCTTCCTCCCACTGTACGGAATGATCGTTTGCTTACAGAAGGTTTTGACTTGTCATTATCCCGCACTGTTCGTACTTGAACTGCCTTCCGCAGTCATCCGTCGAGCTTCGAACGAGGAACAGCACGCGCTACATTGGAAGGTTGTGATTACAGAACGTAATCGGAAGTCAGAGAATGAGCATACCTGATATAAAGCTTCTCTGCATTTCGCCAGCGGCTTCAAAGAAGAATATAACATTTCGTCCAGGCATATCACTGCATTAGGCACAAAGCAGAAACATTTGTGGTAGATGTGAACATGTTCATTAAAGACAAAAACATAGTTAAGCAACGCGTGTGGAATAATGATCAAAAGCAATTTTTTAATGAACTATTATCTGAAACACTATCGCACAGAGGTGAAAAATCAACAGCTGGTGTAGTACAGTCTTTTTATAGCTCCACACACAGTTACATAACAGATGTGGCAGTGTCCATGGATGATAGATTAGCGAGCAAGATTTACATTTGCAGGAAACACAGGAATGTTTGGAATGCAGCTATAACGGTTCATTAGTTTCCTGTTAGAATTGTAATCATAAATATTGTCCAATGTTAGATCATCAAGACACTGTAGCACACTAGGTCGTGATATTTTTTAGAGTGAAGATAAGTATTCACTTTGACTTGCAGTTCCTTTACTTGCTGGAGAGGACGATCCAGAACTGTTGGAACTCTCATAGCCATGTGCTGTTTCTTCTCCGCCATCAGACTCACAATCAATATTCCTATCCAATATGTCGGTATCTACTTCTGATAATTCCCGGTAGTATTTTTGCATTATAATGTCACGTAACATGCATGCAAAAGGCTCATCCTCACTCCAATTACATCCTCATTATCCAGTATGTAAGTTCGACGTACCTTTTCGCCCAGCAGGTAAACAATGTTCACGGGATTAATTGACTTCAGCCTACTCATGTCTGCCGTTAGTACGTGCACTTCACTATTGAACACCGCAATGGTCTCGCTCGTACTGTCTGTACAGCTACGACGTAGTGAGACTAGTACGCTAACTTTCAGATGGCGTTAGCGGCCGCACACGTAGTTTTACAGATGAATGGCATTGATAGCTATTCGAACAGGTATAACATTATATTTTAAACGCGTTTCCAGTCGGTTTTAGCCGTTCGAGCTGGGGTACTTCCCTTGTCAGTCATGATACTGTAAACCCAAGAACATTCTCGGTGCTGTGATTTTACAGTTGTATGACATTGCTTAATGGTCCTCCACTCCAAATATCCGATAAGAAATATATCCTGTTGGTTTTTGATTCCAGTTTCCCAAAATCCTTAATGGAAAACGACTTGTTCCTCTGTAGACATCTCTTATTTATTCTGACACCAACTGGCTTAAATGTTTTGCTGCTAATTTGTCAGAAATATGGTTGTTCCTAAATGATTGACTGCTAGCCTGGATCTAACATTTTATAGCACTGCATACGCCTATACTATTACTTTTACTTACTGACTTTTAAGGAACCCGGAGGTTCATTGCCGCCCTCACATAAGCCCGCCATTGGTCCCTGTCCTGAGCAAGATTAATCCAGTCTCTATTATCATATCTCACTTCCCTCAAATCCATTTTAATATTATCTTCCCATCTACGTCTCGGTCTCCCCAAATGTCTTTTTCCCTCAGGCCTCCCAACTAACACTCTATATGCATTTCTGGACTCGCCCATACGTGCTACATGCCCTGCCCATCTCAAACGTCTGGATTTAATGTTCCTAATTATGTCAGGTGAAGAATACAATGCGTGCAGTTGTGTTGTGTAACTTTCTGCATTCTCCTGTAACTTCATCCCTCTTAGCTCCAAATATTTTCCTAAGCACTTTATTCTCAAACACCTTTAATCTATGTTCCTCTCTCAAAGTGAGAGTCCAAGTTTCACAACGCCTACACTATTAGTACCTTATATTCATTCATCATTGACAAAAATAAATAGTAATACTGTGTTTATTTTACCATTTTCCCTGACCTCCTTGTGTAAACTTTGCCGTAATTTCGTCGTCGCATGCTAAATTATTTTTTTCATAGTGTTAAACCGTTTCCGTTTTCTACCTTTTCGTATGTAATTCATTTTCACTCATACTTTCAACATCAGAAAGGTTATATTTTCTTCCATTACGCGAAAGATAGGATAGATCAGAACATTCGTCAGACAACGCGAACACTCTTGCACTTACCTTCGCCGGTCGTCGAACCACAGTAGTGAGATGGAAGACAGACGAAATTCAATAATACCTCTCTGTTGCAATCTACTGGGAGTAGAGGCATAATATTGTGTTGGTTGGTAGAAACGCCGCCAAAGAACAAATATAGCCATTTTACAGATAAACGTCATAATTCAAATTACGCCCTTCTTCCAGCTAACACCCCTAAATTTATGCTGCAGAACAGTTAGGCCTATAGCTTTTCTGTCTCTCATGACGATGTTTACAATAATTGAACAATACATAGTTCAGTACTCGTATTCTCGCTTGTCCTATCGTTCATTCAATTTGGCTTAGTTTTACAGTTTAATTACAAACACAGTTTTTAGTATTGTACTTTTGACATTTTCAGAACATATACTTACCTACCGCGAAATAACATGCACGGTTTGCTGTTGTTAAGTTTTGTCAAAATATTAAGTACAGACAGAAATTTAATTAAATAAAAACACAAGAATTCGTCCTTATAAAATTATGTTTAAGTTCAATTTATATTGCAATGATTTTGTTACTAATTATACTTTCTATTCATAAATCATGTCCCTGAGTAAACATTGCTCTAGTAGGTCTGGTAAGATTCGTAAAAGGTTGTAGGCCTACTCTTATTATAAGCAAGGAGAGAGTGTGATACAGAATACAATGCGTGTAGATTTTTTTAAGGGCTGTAGCTGTGGATTTTAAGGAACTAAACAGTTTGCAGTTGTAGGCCTAACATTAAATGTGAAGCATATTCTTGTAGAATGAAACAATGCTCTTTTCATAATTTAGTTTCGTAGTTTATTTGAATGAGAGTTGATCAATATAATTTACTTTTTGTACAAAACTTTATATCCTCTTTTCATAAATTTTGCTTCGTAGTTTATTTGAATGAGAGTTGATCAATATAATTTACTTTTTGTACAAAACTTTATATCCTCTTTTCATAAATTTTGCTTCGTAGTTTATTTGAATGAGAGTTGATCAATATAATTTACTTTTTGTACAAAACGTTATATCCTCGAGGTAGTTAAAAAAAATTCGCTTATGCGTGAGGGATTCTCCTCCCTAAATCGAAATAGCTTATTTTCTTTTTTATAACTATACACCGTAAACATTTAGCTTATGCGTAAAGCTTGTACTCTTTAAATTAAAATAGCTAGTTTTCTGTGGTAACTGTAGATCAGTGGCTCCAAATTAGATAAGGATTGCGGACTCTCCTGTTTTTTTAAACAAGCTACAGACCCCTGTTTTTGAAGATGTTGATTTCTGTATGGTAGTAATCTATTCGAAACAATTAAAAAATATTTTCAGTTAAAAAAATAAACAAATTTAATTTTACTAATTTCTCTTACAAGTGAACAAAATATAATCTATCCCGCAGCAACTCAATCTAAAGGTGATGGGAGAAATCATGAGACTCTTTTTGCTCTGAACAATTCGTTTTACGCCCGGTTCAATATTTCATACTTTTCAATTTCAGTTGTGATGAACGTTGAACCGATTTCTCTTTATTATTATTAAATACTTTCCTTAAACAGGAATTGCCTGGAAGATAAAGTAGACCATTTACAAAACAAAATTTGAATAGTAGGCTACATATTACATGGGTAGTTTCGTTATGAATAGTAAACCAATGCAAGAAGAAGAAGAAGAAGAAGAAGAAGAAGAAGAAGAAGAAGAAGAAGAAGAAGAAGAAAGTTACAATCCAATGTCTTACCTCAGGTGATTTCTTAAAAATGCAATCGAACATTTCAATGCAAGTAAACAAACATCGATAATTATAGATGATGGCAAATGAAAAGCCTTACAAAAATCAAGGAACTGTTTCGAGATTGATGTTCTTGCTCCGACTATCAAGCCTATTACTTCTATCTGTTGTAGTTGATATTTCTCTTGACAATATGGGATTGTTGGCTTATATATTAATTTCTTATGGACATCTTGCGGTTGACTCTTGCAAGTCTCGAAACGAACTGTAGGATCAATTATAAAACTTCTCCGATGGTGCTGGAAAGCGATCATATCTATCCTATGGGTGCTGCCGGTGGTTAATAGACCATGAACCTCTTCGAAAACAGTAAAGCCAGTATTACCACAGTCTACTATATACAGTAACGAAGCTTGAGTTTTGAGGGTGCTAGAAACAATAGACTGTGACGGTTCTATTTTGCATTGCCTGTAATGAGGCGATATTAGCGATCCTAGTGGTGAGCAACTATATAATGTTTGCATATTTACTACGTATTCAGCTTCGCGACTGTATATACTAGACTGTGGTATTACGCAGTGCTTGAGCAATGGCGCTTCTTACTTTGTGATGTCTGGTATTGCTCAAAGCATCGCCATTCGTGCAAGAACCGAGGACGTGTAGGATAGTTTCCATCTAGCTGCCGCAATGTCGGCAGCGGTTGTCCATAGTCCTTCCCGGTATGGCACGAAGTGCTGCTACGTTACCAGCCATCTTCAAAGCGTCACGCCATTCGCTGCATGTTAAATATTTGTGATGAGTTCTCCAGCGATTAGCAGGGGTATTTTCCGCGAAAAATGCAACGTTATTTCCTTTGTGGGATAGTTCACACCATTTCTTGAATTAGATATCCCGTAATCTTGATTTAACTTTCCGTACATTGAGAAAACACTCTTTAAGATTAAATAAGGTGTCGTCGGGTAGAAGGTGGAGTATACTCAGGCAGTCTGCACTCTCTTGAATAAGATCTCTATTGTTATTATAGGCTTATTCGAATTGGCGTACTTGTGGAGAGTGCGTAGGGAATTGAGGTGGTATTGTACAGATTCTCATCGAGATCAGAAGAGTCCGAGTCATTTAAACTTCCTGTGACTATAGATCATGCTATCTGGGAGATAGGAAGGGAGTTATAGAATTTCTTTAAGAATACTTCGGATCTTCTTATCTGAGTCTTCTAGGAATTTGAGGGAAATTCGTTCTAAAGGGATCATTTGGAAAGGGCAAATAAGTGTTGGACAGATTCTTATAACTCCGAAAATGTTTCTATATAAAGATACGTTGAAAAAGGAAAGTAAATGTTTTAAGATTTTTAATCTAATTTACTATAATCAGGAAAAATCATCTCCTACAATTGGTCAAGTAAGCTGCCACCAACGTAGCAGAGAAGGAGAAGGCAGTGAAAAGATTGTCAAAATTTAATGAAGACACACTATAACTAATACAACAAAGAGCGGAGGCATACAAAACAAAAGATAAGAACGCAGCCTCCCAGACTAACTATGTAGAACTAAATGAAGTCACAAATAGATCTATCAGAAAAGATTTGCGCCAATATAAATAGAACGTGGTGATGCAAGTGATGGGAAAGACAAAATTACTAGAAAAAATTTAAAAAGAGCTAAACCAAGGTAAGAGCAGATAAAACAACTGCAAACAAATACAGGAAAAAATGTCACTGACAGAAAAGGCATAGTAGAAAAACTTCCTATGGAAATCTGTACCGCAGTACACTACCCACTTCTAACACTGGACTTTCCCAGTTCATTAAACAACAAATAGAAGAGCTCCAGACAGTTCCTCCGATATTGAAAAGTGAGGTCAGGGCAGCTACCAAAGAAGTGAAGATGGACAAGTCACTATGAGAAAATAAGATCACCAACGAACATCTAAAACTAGGGGAGAAGAGCTAGTGACCATCTTGACAAATCTATTTAATGAAGTATTACATACGGAAAACATGCCCAGCCAATGGAAATCTAACAACATAATTCTACTTCACAAAAAAAGGATCAAAAGAAGACATAAATAATTACAGACCAATTAGCTTGATCAAATTTTCTCTAAAATCAACACGAAGCGCATTAAGAACCAAGCACAGAAACAAGCTGGTTTCCGAGCACGATACTCCAGTACTGCCCACCTACAAGTGATAACACAATTGGTAGAAAAAAAGTAAGAGTTCAATCAAGTCACATATTTAGCATTCATCGATTTCGCAATGGCATTCGACACTGTAGAACATGTACCATTAATAACAGCACCACAGAACCAAGGAACAGAAGACAAATATAATAAGACCTTAGCAAAATTATACTCAAACGCCACAGCGAGAATGCGACTAGACAAAAGGGCAAGGAATTCAAGCTACAAAGAGCAGGCAAGGAGACCAAATATCCCCCAAACTCTTCATATGTACTGACAGATATATTTCGAAAGATCACAGGAGACTGCAAAATATGCAGACGGGTTAAAATTGTCTCACATCAGGTTTGTAGACGACGTAGTACTCATAGCCACAACACCAGATGAATTGAAGATACATATTACAGAGCTAAAAAACCTGAGCTCAGAAGTAGGCCTAAAAATGAACTCAACAAAGACTAAGTTGATGACAAAATAGCAGAGAAGCAGACATCATATTAGTAGATAACGAAACTCTGGAATACGTCCAAGAAATTGCATACTTGGGTCAAAACATTTCACTTAAGAACATGACGGACAAAGTAATAGCACGACGCATCACAACATCATGGTCCAAATTCTGGTCTCTAGGATTTATACTCTGGACAAAACCTACAATATAAATTTGAAAGGTCAAATAATGAACATGTGCATTCTACCGGCCCTATTATATGGCTCTCAAACATGGGGTTTAATAAAGAAGCACAGGCAAGGAATAAGAATTTGTCAAAGAAAAATGGAAATAAAACTTTAGGGCATAACATTGAAAGACAGAATGCAGAACCACGAAATAACAGAACAGTATTAAAAGATGTCGCGACTACAGTAAAGACACATCATGACACAACATCCCAGCAGATGGTTTGGGACCCCAGAGCCGGACGGAGAAACTCCGGCAGGCAGAGAACTCGCTGGGCAGACGAACTCAGGTGGACCTTCGACCACGATAGCAAAAGAGAGAAGAACCCGGAACCAACTAATGCAAAAAGCTATCAGGACAATATACTAGACTGATCTTTCCCGGATTAGCTAACCAGGACTATAGAAACTATCTCCCTTTCAAACAAAAGAGACCTTTGCTCAATAGGAATGTACCCGGGCTAATTGTAATAAAATTGTAATTGTAACATTATTAAACATGAACTCGTAAATCCAGGCTTAACTTGGTCTTCTACAAACAGGGTTGTTAATTTTACATTATCACATTAGAAAGATTCCGTAACTATGCCTATGAATTTTCTGTGTTTGGTGCAGAGAAGTTATTTTTGCAGCTAGACACAAAATCACTCAAGTCCTCGTTTCACTTTCGGTAGCAACTATGCATTCGTCAGTGAATTCCTGAAATGTTCCATTGTTCGAATATTAGAGATGCTATCTATTTAACTCGCCATGTTCATTTTTTGTTAGGCTTTTCCCACTCTTCAGCGGTTTGCCTCTAGTGCTCTTTCTTCTCGGAAAAGGGGAACACACTCAGCCAGTTGCGACACATCTCTGATAACAGCCGACCTTTCGCGAAAGGTGAGAAAATGACACTGAAATAATCTTATGGAGATTTGTAGGGTTGAAAAGGAAGCGGATCTTGGCGCTTGTAAATGATACCATCCCAGCATTCGCCTAGAGAGACTTGGGAAACCACAAAAAACCCAAGTTAGGATAATCGGCCTCTGGGATCAAATCCCGGACGTCCCGAATACAAGGCGGACGTGTTATCCACTACACCATATAATATTAATTATTTAGTTACTGCCTCAATCACATCTTCAACATAAATCTTAACATAATTTCCTTGAAGCTAAGTGTGCCAAAACATCTGCCAAGTGGACAAACATAATATATAACCGCTCAAAATTTGTGCAACTGAACCAATGAAAATGTTGATCTGTACGATCAATGGAGTTTATGCTTGGATGAGTTACATGGTTCCCAGTGGTCGGCGGACCATCCATTGCTAATCGCTGACGTAGAGTATCAAGATTTCGCTTATGAGCAAAGAGTCCTCCATTCTAATTCCAAATTATTATTTTTTTCTGATAACTGTAGATTGTATTTCTAGACTGCTCGGGAAAAAGAGTATAAGTCAAAATACACAACTTTTCAGTACAATCAATTTAATGATTCACAATCTTACTGTTTGCTAATGTTTCATACTATAAAACTGATTTTTACGTATTTATTGCACCGAAATGAATACTTTGAATTAAACTAGAGAAACGCTTATGAAATTATATGGAAATAAAGAAACGCTGACTTATATTGTCTGGACCACAATCTCACAGTGACTTATACTAAACTGACCCAGTCAAAAGAACTAACTTACCAATATTTTAATAGTCTTGCTACCAGTAACAATGAAGCAATTAAGAACTTTCTTTCTAGACCATTACCTTTTTGCACTTAAACAATAAAAATAAAATTTCTCATCATTAAACAAAGTCTATAAACTGGAGCCTCCGAGAACAATCTTATTCAGTATCTATCACTCAGTGGTTATAATACTATTTGCAATCACTGGGAATAAAACATTTGAAAAAATTAAAGTGATTCGAAATGTCATCAACTGGCTGGAATATTAATTTAACTAAACATCAGAGAAATCATCATCCTCATCACAATACACATCTCGGGCCCCTGTGGTCTTCAGTGTCATAGAATTCATGGAACACTGGATTTATCAATATCAGAAGGTCCGAAGATTTTTTTTCTCTTTTGACACAGGCAAGGTACTCTGAAACACCTTTCTGCATACTAAATCAACTTCTATCTGACCTCTTCACAAAACACAGATGGTTCTGAATGGTTCTTCCTCATTTAGAGAAGTTTTGGACAAAATACTTCTTGTCTCCTTAACGTAGCAGAGCCATTTGATAACATGCCAAAGAAAAGTATTACCATTAGTGTCTTTTTTTCTCATCATCATACTTACTTACTGGCTTTTAAGAAATCCGGAGGTTCATTGCCGCCCTCACATAAGCCCGCCATTGGTCCCTATTCTGAGGAAGATTAATCCAGTCTCTACCATCATATCCCACCTCCCTCAAATCCATTTTAATATTATCTTCCCATCTACGTCTCGGCCTCCACAAAGCTCCGGCCTCCCAACTAACACTCTATATGCATTTCTGGATTCGCCCATACGTGCTACATGCCCTGTCCATCTCAAACGTCTGGATTTAATGTTTCTAATTGTCATATGAAGAATACAAAGCGTGCAGCTCTGTGTTGTGTAACTTTCTCCATTCTCCTGTAACTTCATCCCTCTTAGCCTCACATATTTTCCTAAGAACCTTATTCTCAAAAACCCTTAACCTATGTTCCTCTCTCAAAGTGAGAGTCCAAGTTTCACAATCATACTGAACAACCGGCAATATAACTGTTTTATAAATTCTAACTCTCAGATTTTTCGACAGCAGACTAGATGACAAAAGCTTCTCAACCGAATAATAACAGGCATTTCCCATATTTATTCTGCGTTTAATTTCCTCCCGAGTGTCATTTATATTTGTTACTGTTGCTCCAAGATATTTGAATTTTTCCACCTCTTCGAAGGATAAATCTCCAATTTTTATAATTCCATTTCGTACAATATTCTGATCACGAGACATAATCATAAACTCAGTCTTTTCGGGATTTACTTCCAACCTTATCGCTTTACTTGCTTCAACTAGAATTTCTACGTTTTCCCTAATCGTTTGTGGATTTTCTCCTAACATATTCAAGTCATCCGCATAGATAAGAAGCTGAATGTAACCCGTTCAATTCCAAACCCTCTGCTCATCATCATACTAGTCTCTATTAAATCAGCAAAGTTTAAGAAATTCCCATGAAGAAGTTCCACTGCCTTAAATTTTTTTCTTTCTAGTTCCAAGCATAACTGATACCAGTCACATGGGTGTACTATTGGAACATCGAGACGTTTCTTTTGCTTCTCTGTTAGACCATGATCCACGCCGCATTTCATATGACTGTGACCACTAACCATACATTTATGGTCAATAAATTCAAGATTTGGATTTTGTTTCATTGCTGCAAGGAACATAGCTGACCCATGCCGATTTTTATTTTGTCCACATGCGTCTGAGGAGAGAACTTCTCTGCTTACTTCTGGTTGCAGTAAAGTAATTTCTTTGTAGACAAATGTCCCAATTTGATTGCCTCCTCGTCCACCATCAGCTTCATGCCACATGAAGCATTTTACATCTTCACTTTCTGTTTCATGCATAGTCAGATTGAAGGTCCATAGTTGTCTCTTGTAAAATGCAACATATGAATTCAGAAGAGGGGCTGGTACACACTATTGCAAGTCAAAAGTATAGCAGCGTAATGTATGTCTGTCTTCGCCAACTTCTTATCTTTGCATTATCTGCTTCAGCATGGTGAATATGATCTCCTCTTGAATTTTATTTCTCTCCGTTTCATCTCGTGAAACTTTCAGTTTATTTGCTAATATGTCACATTTATGGCATGTATCTATTTTTGGTTCTTTGAATAAAATTATTGAGTTTATGAAACTCCTTTTCATAAATGGGTCTTGAAACTGAATGTTCCTGGTATTTTCCACAGTATAGCGTGTACATTTTCTGCAGATTGAGATGTGGTGGTTAATATTTCCTTGTGCTTTTTCGGCGAGTGTAGTAAGACTCCTATAATGGAAAGGAATGAATATGATCCTGAACGTCCTTAATTTTCTTCTCACTATGCTTGTTAGGTGAAGAATCAAGGCCTCACTTGTCATTGCATACTTGGCCTGGAACACTTAAGTTTCTTTTTATAAATGTAAGAGTTATGAACTTATTTGTCTCATCAAAAGTTTTCATGAAGCAGTCTTTACATACAGGATTTTTCTGACAATTGACGCTCAAGTGAAATATGTGTGTTAATAAACGAAATGTTTATTTTTCTGTACCCTGTGTCCTCTTTCTAGATGTGGCAGTATGTTTGGAATCAATGTAACTAAGTAAGCTACAAATAATATAACAACAAACTGACTTATACTATTAGAACCAAGGAAGGTCTCAAGACTGGTACGGCCATAATAATATAAGTTGACTTATATTCTTTTTCCCAAGCAGGATTTTTCTCATTTTATTTATACTAAAACAACCATTGTGTTTTACATTGATTATTACATTGTTTTACTTGTATTTTTATACCAATCTGTAGAACATGTCATGGTGTAACATAATATTGACTTCTCTTATTTTGGCCATTTTATGACTTATACTCTTTTTCCCAAGCAGTCTAGATTTATTGGTAGTTAAATAATTGAAATAATGGTCACCGTAAATCTCATGAACAGTTAAATATAGCACTGTTGTCCGCAAATAAGACAATATTTGTAGGCCTACATTTATAAAATAATACTGTGTTACATACACGCACGAAATGTCATACACTGAACATGTATAATGAAATTATTAATTTTGGGTAGCCTTTGTTCATGCGTTGTTCGGTATATAACAGCATTTATTGACATTACAAATGAGTGGCACCACCTGCTTCAGTTTGTGAAACAGGAGTAGGCCTACATGGGGCGGTTGACACTGGAACAGAATGTGAACACTGTGTTATTTTACGCAAAAACAAAGAATGTAATCCGGACTCAGGAACGTTTTCGTGTTTATTTTGGTGCGTGGTGGTCTCCCTGCAAATAGTGAATAGACTGACTGCAATCATTGAAACTGATGGTTTGATGCGTGATGGTCTCCCTGCAAACAGTGAATAGACTGGCTGCAATCTTTGAAACTGATGGTTTTATGTGTGATGGTCTCCCTGCAAACAAGGAATAAACTGGCTGCAATTTTCGAAACTGATGATTTGGTGCATGATGCTCTGCCTGCAAACAGTGAATAGACTGGCTGAAATGTTCGAAACTGATGGTTTGATGCGTGATAGTCTCCCTGCAAACAAGGAATAGACTGGCTGCAATCATTGAAACTGATGGTTTGGTGCATGATGGTCTCCCTGCAAACAGTGAATTTTTGCAATTTTTGAAACTGATGGCAATGTTCTGGAGAGAAAGAGACCCTGTGCCGCCATAGTTCATACATCAGAGTATTGGCGCTGTAAGAGTGGCTTTGTCTCGAAGTTTCAATAAATCTACCAGAACTGATTCTACTGAGTTGAATATCTCACATCGTTCTCTTCAGAGAACAGCTACTCCATACAGATGTGCACTCATTCCCATACAAAGTAACACTTCTTCAGAAACATGGTGGTTGTTGAAAGACGGAACCGTCACATAGCCCCGATATTAATCCCTGCGATTTCTTCTTGTGGAGATGACTGAAGGAGAAAGTCTACTTCAAGAAACCATAAAATGTATTGAAACTGTGACCGGCCATCCTGATTTTTTCCAGGATTAAACAGGAAATACGTCATAAAGTGATCATAAACATGAGGGTTGGTCTCAAAGAAGTTTTATGTCAACAGTATGAACAGATTAAACATATCTTGCATTCTGGCTTGCCATGCACATTCCACACCAACTAATATGAAATATTTTGTATAATCAAATTTTTATAAGCTACTTTCAGTGTATGATATTTAGTCCGCCATCCCATATCTATTCCATTTAGCTAAGGGCGTCAGCACTTATAAATCAACAGCGCAGATGTAAGTAAACAGATTGGAAACGATTTTGAATAAGATTATGATGACGACAATGGTGAAATATGAATTGATGAAATGGTAGCAGAGGAAACGGAAGTGTCATATTAACTCCATAATGCAGAGGCTCTAGCAGTCTAGCTATTCGATTAACAGTGTGCCATGGTGTCTCCTTAGTATTAGTTCATTGTTGCTTGCGTCACTATTGTAGTCAAGCAGAGTATATTATCAAACAAGGTAGAGCGCATGATTGTGAGACGAGGGTGCGACCGCAGGTTTGACGTGACAACAGGCTTCATTGTGTTATCAATATTAGGATAGACATTGCCTTGCCTTCATCCCCTCGGAACTGCATGTATGCAGCACCCAACAGTAATGGTTGTGGTTTATGCGCCACAATCCATCGAATTCGTAGGCTACAAATTCTCGTGCAGCAACATTGTGTGTCTATATCGTAGCCGGAAGGAGGATGTTCATAAACAACAACGCTTTCATAACTGCATTCGATGGTCTCCCTACTGCAATGTATTGAGAAGGAGAGAGATTGGTTTTTTTACGAACCATGCGAATATTTAACAAGACTCCCTTAGGCAGTGGCGTGCGGTGCCATTTCTCGATGGGGAACAGGACAGGAACAACACTAATAATAATAATAATAATAATAATAGTAATAATAATAATAATAATAATAATAATAATAATAATAATAATAATAATAATAATAATCTGTATTATGATTTAGCAACATTACCAATTCCTTTTTTTTTTTTTTACTTCATTTGAAACTTAATCAGGAAAAGAATAGGTATATTAATATAAAACAAATTAATGATATTATATCATTGTTATTATTATTAGGCCTAAATATATAATGCCGTTAACTAAAAATAAATAAACTCAATTAAACCCACAATTTACCGCTTGACGAGTACCCATTTAACCATTTCAGAGAATTATAGTAACTACTTTGAAAATGTTTTGTATAAGATTTTGTTTTAGTTTTAAGTTATGTAAGGAGAGGAGTAGGTTTGCCATTCAAAATAACCACGCTTTTCTCAGCAAAATTGATCGAACTAAACGCTCTCGACTTCAGCTGATCGATAACACAACACTCGCAATCTTGGTTCGCATCAGAGCGCTCGCGCTCGGTCTCGTTCAGAGTCCGTGGATATTCGGAGTACCGCAAACCTTTGCGCCGGCAAATGCCGACAAATTGGCTATTGTTATTCCAGCGCGCACTATTTCCGTATGCAATCGTACAGAAATGTGTGTAATTTGAGTACGAAAAAATGCCCGTACTGTTAGGTCCCAAACTGTTCACAGAGAACCGAAAAAGGTGTCAGTTTGTTTTCCCTGCCACAAAACGAAAGAAATAAAGAAAGAAGTGAATTACAAATATAAAAAGGGGAGGACCCACTACCCAAGGGAGTATATATTTGCGAGATTTGTTTCTTGTCTAGAAAGAAAAAAATAACTACAGTATTACAATGTTTTCATATATCTGATGCCTGTTATAGTTAATTTATTCTCTACTTTAATTCTATTTTATTTTACTGCATGGTTTTTTTTCTTAAACGTAGGTCTATTCCTTTATAGAAACATTTTACCAAAAATTAATTTGAAAATAAACGACAAAAGGCCCTTGCGATAGGATGCTGTTCCTACTATATTTGAACACAGACCACAACTAAACGTAGAAAATCGCCAGCGATCCGAAATATGTCAGTTGGTAAGATCAATATAACTTTATTATTTTTGTTTATACTTTTAAATCAATCTAATAAAGCGAAAAGAAGCTTGCCAATTACAACGCTTACAGAAGCAATAATTTTATATAATAGATAGTCGTATGTGACTGCTGCAATGAAAACATGGTTAGTAATGCTTCCTTTTTTATTCAATATTGTTTAATATTATTACAGATGTTGGGGAAAATCCATGTGTTGCAGATACACAAATACAAATAATATCTGACGAGGAATAAGAAATTCAGGGTGATGTTGAGGTAAATTCTGAGGTATTAGAACTTCGAAGAAAATTAAAATTATCTCAGAAGTAAGAACACTGACCTGTCAATTAGATTCTACAGACACATATCTCAAAAATATAATGGGGGAAGATCAGCTGCAGTTTTGAAACAGAGTACTATTAGAGGTTCACACTGGCAAAACGGAACAGCCAAAAAGGCGATGCAGCTCTATTTAACATGTGGCTCTAATGGATATAACAACTTACGGATTCAGAATTATCTCTGCCAAGCATTAGAACACTACAGAAAAGAATGGAGAATTATAAATTTAGTTCCGACATCATCGATGAAATGTTCCCATTACTGAAAATAATAGTAGACTGCATGAGACCTGAAGAAAAACACTGTGTTCTCTTAATAGATGAGATGGCCTTAAAACCAGGGATCAATTTTGACGATTCAACTGGAGAAGTAATAGGTAACTGTTGCTATAATGTGCAGTTTATTATTATTATTATTATTATTATTATTATTATTATTATTATTATTATTATTATTTTACATAACTATTCATTCGTAAACGTCCATTAAAGCTAGGCCGACAATACCAGCATCAGGTTCCGTTGCGAAAGACGAACTTGCAACACACGCTCTGGTTTTTATGATTGCGGGCCTGACTGCGCGTTGGAAGCAAACACTTGCTTATGAATTTACAGGAAGTTCGTATAGTGCAACCGAAGCATACAGAATTACAAAAGAAATAATCCAGAAGTGTCATGACAATTGGACTGCACGTGAGTGTTATTGTAAGCGACATGAGTTCGCAAAATCAAGCAATTTGGCGTTTGAACGGGGTTGTATGTTCTAGAGTCTAGACATAACTGGCCAAAACACTTCACGCAACATCCGTGTGATCCCGATGACAAGTCGTATTATATGCCTGACACGCCTCACGTGTTCAAGAACTTAAGGTTGGCTCTAACTGAGGGTCACACATTCTTTCTGTCTGATAACATAAAAACAAAGTGTAATTTGACTTCAAATGAAGTTTCAATTGAACCCGTGAAAACAGTTTCTCAACCGAAACTTGCTCCGAGTGTAAAAGAAAATGCTATACAACCTGGACATTATGAAAAAATGAATGCTGGGCAGGCGATATCTTTGATAAATCATGTGGCTGCTGCAATTAAATACTACGTCACTCAAGGTAAAATTTATCCATGTCACTACACTAGCGCTTGGTTTTTTGACTTGTTTGAGAAATGGTTTCGAGTGATGAATTCGCGGTCACAGACTCTGGCTTTAAGTTATGATCAGCCAGATATCTACAACTAAACAATATTTTTCTTGAAAGAAATAATTGACATAACGACTGAGTTGTCCGTTGGAAAAAATGGGAATTGGAAAACGTTTCAGACAGGAATTATTTTAAGTACGCAGATTGCACTAGACATTCAGGAGCTTTACTTGAATAGTGAAAATTATAAGTACATCATGCTAGGAAGGCTTACCCAAGACGCATTAGAAAACTTATTTTCTAATGTGAGATCTAGAAATCTTGTACCTGGAGCTAAAGAATTTAAATCGTCACTGCGGCTTATATCAATATCCCAGTGTTTCAATCCACTTAAGAATGGCAATTACGCAGTAAGTGACTGTGAACAACTTCTGAATTTTCTTCAGACTGAAGGAGTTGACTACATGACTCTCATGGAGTTTGCATGATGATGATGGTGGTGGTGATGGTGACGAGTTTGGTAGAGATTGTATTATATTTTGTTAGGATACGTTCTTGCAAAGATAAAAAGGAATTATAAAACATGTGAAGATTGCCACGAAAAAACTGTAACTAGTGAACAAGACGAAAGTATTGCTGACCTACGTCATATTATTAAAATTAAATCATAAAGCAGGTGTTTTTGTTTATCTTTCCCGACAAATTTTTGATTGGATCATGAAAGCTGAAAGTTTATTTAGAAGGAAGAGCAAAACTGTCATGTCAAATAATCTAAAACTGAAAGATTTAACACCAACATTTCTCGATTCCAATCCTAATAATTGCTTTTTTGCCAGAATGTCATAATATAGCTGTGAAAGTTCTGAATTTATTCTTCAGAACAAGACTGTATTTTTTTATTCGATTGGAAAATACAAAGAAAGGTCGCAGAAATCCTATTAAATGCGGAACCATGGGCATGAGGAATGCAATTGGAAATTTTTATATCTATTACTGTACTAGCCGTACTCACGCGCTTCCTGCACTTGTTATAAATAAATATTATTGACTTAAATCTGTTAAATTTCCAAATACAGCTTTGTTATTGTTAGTTAATAATTAATTTATTATCAATTATAAATCGTTTGCTCCTGAATTACTTTCAAAGTTGTATTTAGAACTATGAATGTAACTGTTATTACCATGCAATAGGTTATGGAGTTGTTCGATTAATTCTACTTTTAAGCTTGGTATTATGTTAGACCAGTGGTCGTCAGCACTCGCTGAAATGTGCAATAGGTACGCGGTGCCGTCCCGTGTGCACTGTCGTGCAACAGGGAGAGATAGATCAAACCCGCTAGCAGCTACGGGAGCACTACAGTGCACTGCGTTTTCTGCGGGTAAGAGAGGCTAGCCCCAGCGTGCTCTGTCCTGACGACCCCTGTGTTAGACCTAACAGCGTCTGAAATAGAATATTTGTAGCAACTGAAGGTTGTTTACTCTCAGCTGGAAGAAGGTTATGTCACCAAACGATACCATTTGAAATAAGGTGTTGTACTGCCCTATATTATTTAAAACGTGTGTTGATAACGGATGTACTACTATAAGTACCTACCTAAGTTTTTTTATTGGTTGTGAGGCTCTTTAATGTCAGGAAGAGAAACTTTTCCAGCAGCGCAACGTATTCAAGACTAATTTACAAACATGTAGAACGAATTAAAGACTCATTTACAAACATGTAAAACGAATTATTCTTGCAAAGAAAACTGATGCTCCCTAGACCAAATAGTCGTATTTCAATAATGTAATTACTTCATAGTTTCATCTGGTATTGTATGACGTTATGACTGAAATACATATATTGTTAATAGTTTTTATTGTAAAATTCGGTTATAACTGACCCGAGTACATAAGATCTCGCGTTCAGAGGGGTGGAGTTTGGGGTTTGAGATGGTCTACAAACCTTAAGTCATGCTGAAGATGCTGGTTTGTTAATTATTTAATATGGAGTATTGTGCACTACGGAACTGTTACCTCCTACATTACCCTAGCTCACCCAAATAAGTAATTAAGCAATATATACTGAACCCCGTAGTTGATACAGCGTCGTTAAATAACGAACAAAAAAAATATACATATACTGTTATGTTACTGAATAATTAATATTTAATATGTGCTCCGTGTATATTTGTAAAATTATCCCATCTCTAACTTTCATTCATTCATTATAAAAAGCAACGCAAATCAGACATCAAATTTCAGTACGTTACCTCCAAATAGCATTAAATTTAACTGCAGTACATATAGCTAATTATTAGTTTCGATATTATATAAAGTTTTCTGTGCGTAAGGTTCTGTTTAGTCCTACCGTATATGCATTTGTGCCCAGTCCTCGATTCACTTATGAGCTTCTGTAATGGCATAAGCCTAAAGGAACTACACTTTACAATGAAAGAATTATTTAAATATATTGAATAGTTTCCTGAGATTGCCTCATACAAACACAAATACTCTCTCTTTATCTATACTAATAATATATAGGCCTATCCTTTAGAATGAACTATATATATCACAATCTCAGTTAAGGGGGCAGGGAGGAAGGGAACAGCCTGTTCCCTCTGTTTCATGGAGGAACCGCCTCTGCCCTTAGGAATAATATAGTTTGGGCCTTGTATTGCAGGTTTATGGCATTTACAAGAATCCTGTCCCTCGAAGAGAGGGCTACAGAGGAAGAAGAAGAAAAGAAACGGCAAGTTTCCTTCCACTATATGTTCCTTAGTGGACCAATGTATCTGTATGTAAACATCTTTATTAGATTGCAGCGATCTCTGTATAATAGTGACAGAACAGGGCATATATAGCCCACTCACGGAAACATAAAGTGAACGGCAGTGTCTTTTTACTTGATTCTCAAATGATACAGTTATCGCCAAAAATTTTACGAGCATATAAAGCACGATAACACGATAATCTTGCTGTTGTGCTATAATTAACATCATGCATTGCAATTAAGATTTTAGGTGTTGAGAATGTCCTCCATTTATATGTGTATCCTTGCTGATTAAGAAACAGATACTAGATAATGTAGTATTAATATATGTCAAGAAAACATTCCGCGATCGATTCCGAAGATTTATGAGGGTCCATTAAACTTACTACATATTTGCAAATTTTAACCTGTGTTACTCACAACTGTATGTTTCTTGAATACATTTTAGGGAAATTATGCATGTAGGGTAACGGTTTAACGGTTCGTGATATTGTGATATGAGTAATATTGTGATAGTTCTTTTTGAGAATTTATTACAATTTTACTGACCGAGAAAACGACTGCTTTGTGCACCAACTTGTCCACGAACATTCCCTTAATACGTTCACGCAAAAAAACCTATCTTCCTTTCGCTCAGTAAAATTGTAATAAATTCTCAGAAAGAACTATACAATATTACTCACATCACGATATTGCCAAACTTTACTCTATTGGCTGTTTTTGGATGTCCATTCACAAAAATGACCTCTGTTGTGTCCGACTTCTTGTAGTCGAGCGGGAAGGGATTCACTAATTTTTAATACGCGCGGAATCATCTTATAAGATTGAAACATTTATATATAACAGACCCAAAGTTTATAACTGACATGTATGAACTTGATATGGCTGAGTTTCTTGTGTTTGGTGAAAATTTACGTACCGATAATGGTCATGATAATCAGACTGAAAAGTCAGACTTTTCCACAAAAAAGCAAGTAAATGCTTAGCAAATTCCATTACAGGAATCACTATCTAATCTAAAAAGATCGCATCCAGCAAGTAGCATCTTCACAGCAATAAGAGATGATATTAAGAGCAGTTCCTGCTCTGATGCCATAGTGCAGCGGTCATCAGAACACTGCACTCTCAGGCTAGCGTCTTTTACCCTCAGGTCTCTTACAGCACGAGCGTGCATTCGTTGCTGCTAGCGGGTATGCTTCTCCTGCACGAGAGTGCATGTCGCCATGCACTGCTTACCCGTAACCCATTTCAGCGAGTGCTGACGACCCTGCTATAGTAGATGAACTTTCTGACAAAGAGGAAAACAAGAAAGTGCCATAACATGTCAGAAAAAAAAAACTCCTACCGATAGGAAATCACAAATACTGAAAACTTTGTTTCCAGCAAAGAAAATTATGGAAGATAACCCACAAGAATATGCTCTTAATTTTATCCAGCTCTCATGTTTTGTCCAAACAACTGTAGGTGCCCATGACATAGTATCAGAGACGTTAAATTTCACAAAATATCTGCAAGACTTGTATGATACAAATACGAAACAGAATCACACGTATCCAGAAACAGTTTAAATTAGCGTTCACCTTCAATACACGACAAGGTGACGCACTATTGGACAACTTACTGAGAAGTAAATAAAAATCTCATATCTCATGAATATAATAATGAATTTGACAATACTGCAATGGAATTTGAATAGCAGCAGGATGCAATTTGAATACCTGCAAATGCTTATTCATAGTAATTACCCAGATGTAATTTGCTTACAAAAGACAAATTTTAAAAACAATAATAATTCTCAACTAAGGCAATATGATTGTCATAATAAGAACAAACTAAACGCAAGCTATGCTAGTGGGGAAGTAGCCATTTATGTCAAAAAATCAACAGTGTGTAAACAAGTGAATTTAGTAAATACAACACTTGAAGCAGTCGAAATTACTATCTTCTTTTCTTCATTAATATATTTAATAGTTTAAATAACATGTCTAAAAACAATATGTATAGACAAAGTCAGTTAAAGTGGAAGATATACAAAGAGACTGTACAATCAAAAAATTCGTCAGTATCATAAAACGGATTTTAAATTAACTAACTAAAGATGTAAAATATGAGAGAAGCTCTGCTTAAATTAAAAATATGTGATGGAAATTTATTTGCGATTTAGCAAGTCAACAAGTTATGATATTAAAATTATTTCCTTGTCTTGCGTCATAGGAATAAATATCATTTCTTAATATTAAAGTTAGAAGATTATCTTTAACATACAAAATCAATTCCAGATCTATAAATTTATTATAGTCATGATTTTGTTTTTTTACAAATAATGGTTTACAATGTTCATTAAAATCTGCATTTGATATAATTCTTATGGTCCTTTTTGAAACAACAGGACCTTATTTATAAAAGCACTGTTGCATATTCCACAGGTAAGAGCACTTTGAAAGTAAGCAAAATAAGCATCACGAATATAGTTTTCAGGTACAACAGTTTTTAAACTCTTCAGAAGAAACAAACTTCTTGAAAGTTTAGTAGAGATATGATCAATATGACTTTCCCATGTCAATTTGGAATCAACAATAATTCCTAACATATTCAACTCACTTTCTTCATGATCGGTCTTCTTTAGAGTATAAATAACACGTTCAGATTCAGCTGGGTTCAACAAAAATTCATTTGCATTAAACCAAACTTCAGCATCTCTTAACTTATGTTGAGCAAAGCTTTTCAAATAGTTAATATCACAATGGTTAGAATATTGTACGAAATGGAAACATAAAAATTGGAGATTTATCCTTCGAAGACGTGGAAAAATTCAAATATCTTGGAACAACAGTAACAAATATAAATGACACTCGGGAGGAAATTAAACGCAGAATAAATATGGGAAATGCCTGTTATTATTCGGTCGAGAAGCTTTTGTCATCTAGTCTGCTGTCAAAAAATCTGAAAGTTAGAATTTATAAAACAGTTATATTAGAGTAAGGGAGGGGATTGTCGGATAGGTCTGGTAATGTCGGATAATATCGGATGACATATTTCTTGTCCATTGAATGGTGCAATCTGATGTGAAAATAATGCATTACGTTCTCTACAAATAGACGAACATCTGCATGAATAGCCATTACTGTTGAGTGCTTCACTGCGTGTGAATAGCGTGTTTTCAACGTGTCTGCAAAAAAAAAAAAAAAATTGAGGGTAAGTAATGTGATTTATTCGTTACAAGTTATTATTATATTTACACAACATGGTATGCACTGTTTGATATACCATAGGTAAGGCTTTTTAATTCTCTAATTGCAGAAATGCTATCGACAACATGTTTCATGGAGCTGGCTTGTTTTACTGTTTGTGAAGAGTCGGCCAATGTCGGATACTAGCCTTGGGCAATGTCGGATACTAGCCGAAGGGAAATGTCGGATAGTATCCGACATTAGCGGCTGCCTTTCAATGCTGCTCGCTACATAAAAGCTGCCTTAAACCCATTTATATGTTTTCTACAACAAACCACTACATTTTTACTCATGGGTATTTTTAATTAATGTAAGTAATTAATTTTCTAATGAATCGAATATGATGAAGTAACAAATTGTTTCTTCTTGTGTTATTTTTAGATGCCTAAAGTAAAAGAAAAAAAAAGAGATTTAGTCTAAAAAAATGGAAGTCTGAAGATAAGGTAAATGCCATTGTCGCAGTACGGAAGAAAAGAATGGGCTATCTTGCTGCTTCCAAAAGATTCAATGTACCTCGATCAACATTATTTGATTATATACGGTCCAATTCTGAGCCCACCAAAGCCGTTAAATCGAAACTTGGACGAAAACCAACACTCCCAGCTTCACTTGAAGGGAAGCTAGTTGACTATGTGTTAATGATGGAGAGAAAATATTTTGGATGTACCAGAAATGATGTTAAAAGGCTTTCATATCAGTTGACTAAACAGAACAATATTATTTCTGATCAGTTTTTCCATTGTGAAAGAGATTGCTGGCAAAGACTGGTTCAAACGCTTCATGCAAAGACATAATCAGAAACTATCACTACGTGCACCGACTGGTACATCTGTTACCAGAACCAAGGGCTTCAATAGGGAAAGCGTTAACAAATTCTTTGACCTTTATGAAGAAGCCATAGAAGCCAATAATTATCCACCATCACGTATATTTAACATAGATGAAACGGGTTTAACTGTAGTCCAGAATAAACTGCCCAAAATCATTGCGTTGAAAGGCAAAAGGCAAGTAGGGTCATTGACAGCTGCTGAGAGGGGTTCCTTAATAACAACAGTAGTGTCAATGAGTCCAAGTGGAATATTTATTCCTCCACTTATCATATTTTTACGAAATAACTTCAATATTCTTTTGGCAAGAGGAGTTCCCCCAGGATCCATTTTCAGGTGTCAGCAGTCGGGGTGGATCAGTTCTGAAGCTTTTCTGGACTGGTTTGGCGATTTTGTTTCTGCTACAAAACCATCAGAATCGGACCCAGTTCTCCTCATCTTGGATGGATACTTTAGCCACACAAAAAATCTTGAGCTTATCAACCGTGCCCGGGAATATCATGTCACCACTATTTGCTTACCACCACACA
Source organism: Periplaneta americana (assembly GCF_040183065.1). NCBI lineage: Eukaryota > Metazoa > Arthropoda > Insecta > Blattodea > Blattidae > Periplaneta > Periplaneta americana. The sequence continues at coordinate 126,368,200 of NC_091120.1, forward strand.
CTACTCACAAGCTTCAACCCCTCGACAAAACCTTCATGGGACCATTCAAACATTACTACGGCGAAGAAATCAGGCTCTGGCAACTGCAAAACAACCATGCAGTAACGCATTATGAAGTTTCTGAGTTAATTGGTAAGGCATATTTGAAGGCTCAGACAGGTGAAATCTCTGAAAGGTTTCAAGGCTACAGGGTTATATCCTGTAAACAGAAACATTTTCAGGACATTGATTTTGAAGCAGCCGAAGAAGAGGAAGAAAACAGCCAAGGTTTACAATCTGCCGAACCAAGCACTATAGTCGAACTTTCTCCTACTGCACTCACAACATCCAATAACGATGTCTCTGTATCCCTAAGTGCCATTTCCTCCAACACAAGCCACCTGAATTCCTCTTCATCTGATTCTGTCCATCATTCTACTCCATCTAAACCTGATAGCCATATTCCTTTGCAAAGACATAATCAGAAACTATCACTACGTGCACCGACTGGTACATCTGTTACCAGAGCCAAGGGCTTCAATAGGGAAAGCGTTAACAAATTCTTTGACCTTTATGAAGAAGCCATAGAAGCCAATAATTATCCACCATCACGTATATTTAATGTAGATGAAACCTGAGTCACCTGATAAATCATTTGGAGTTCCAGGAACGTCAACCAGTTATGTTACTTCTGAAGATATATCACCAGTTCCTACTTTGAAAAAAAAAAACAGCTTCCAGACGCGGCAGACCCAAGAGCTCAGCAGCTTTAATTACAGGATCACCATACAAGCAGCACTTGGAAGAATCCATTAATAAGGGAGCTAAACGCAAGTTGCTTCAAAATGCACAGATGTCCAAGAAAGCGGCTAAAAAACTGGAAATAAGAGCATCACTACATCAACTAATGCCCGTAATGCTGACAAACTAGCTGAAGATTCAACATGTGCACATTGCTCGGGGAAATTATCTGACGATGTACGAGGTGAACAGTGGGTTCAATGTGCCATCTGTGAAGACTGGAATCACGCAGATTGTGCGGGAGCATATAGTGATCAATTTGTGTGTAATTTTTATTAGAAACTGATGGAAACAATAGAAAACACTATTGTAATAGCTTCTGATATACAATATATTATTTTAAATGCATTATCATACCTCTTACATAATAATAATGTATCCGACATTAGCTTCCCATTCTCTCAGTGATGATATTATTTCTGTTTTGTCTTTGCAAGTTACACAGCAAATACATATTATGTAAATGACCTAATACTTATGTACAATTTGCAGGTACCCCAAGAGGTTATTATAATACTAAGTAATTCCAGTTCTAACTTTTTTCAATTACCTTTATTTTGAAAAATCAAAATGGTATCCGAAAATACCCTCCCTTACTCTACCGGTTGTTCTGTATGGTTGTGAAACTTGGACTCTCACTTTGACAGAGGAACAGAGATTAAGGGTATTTGAGAATAAGGTTCTTAGGAAAATATTTGGAGCTAAGAGGGATGAAGTTACGGGAGAATGGAGAAAATTACACAACGCGGAACTGCACGCATTGTATTCTTCACCTGACATAATTAGGAACATTAAATCCAGACATTTGAGATGGGCAGGGCATATAGCACGTATGGGCGAATCCAGAAATGGATATAGAGTGTTAGTTGGGAAACCGGAAGGAGGAAGATCTTTGGGGAGGCCGAGACGTAGAGGGAGGATAATATTGAAATGGATTTGAGGGAGTTGGATATGATGATAGAGACTGGATTAATCTTGCACAGGATAGGAACCGATGGCGGGCTTAAGTGAGGGCGACAATGAACCTGCGGATTTCTTAAAGGCCATTTATAAGTAAGTATGGATAATTAAAAAAGTATCATCCGCTTACAGTACTGTGTCAGCATTTATATTATAGGCTAGGTCATTAGTAGCTAGCAAAAATAATATCGGGCCTAATACGGAGCCCTGAGGAATTCCATAATAATAATTCATAATATCATATTTTTTTACCATTAAACGAAACACTTTGTTTGCGATCTGATAGGTAAGATTAAAAAATCATCAACTCACTTCCTACGATACCCAAATAACTTAATTTAGTCAATAGAATACTATGATCAACGCAATCAAAAGCTTGTTTAGGTCACAAAACGTTGCATGAAAATAAACATTATTTACAAAAGCCTCCAATGGGGCATTTGTAATATTTATATACTGAACAGGATCGATTTCAATATTGACTCACTGAGTCACTGATAAATCAATTGCCAAAACCATTTATTCTCCTTGGTGATTTTAATAGTCACAATACAATTTGGCGGTGTAGATCCAGCAATATAAGAGTTCATTTGTAGCAAACAGTTTTACTGAACAGAATAATCTTGCGTTTTAAATAACGGTGATCCAACTGACTTCAGTTTATCCAACGAATCATTAGACATGACACTGTGTATTCCAGACATAGTTAATAAGTTTGAATGGATAGCTTTCAAATAACTCCATGGACCATTTAGCAATTATTATAACAACCTATGATTCTGTTATAAGAACCGCAACACCTAAAATGAACTAAGAAAGAGCTGACTGGGGAAAGTTTCAGTCATACTTAAACGAGAACTTGAAAAAACTAAATCAGGTTGGAATTTCCACAAAAAGATATTAATAGTGTAGTCGACCTCTTTTCAGATTTATTATTGGAAGCAGCAGTAATACGTATACGAAAAGTTTTTCTAAGTCAACACAAGATAGCATGGTACAGTATCAGAAGAATTAGAGGAATTAGTAAGAACATACAAATTAAAGTTTTAAAAATGATGGCCGTAAAAAACAAAATCCCAAGAGATAGCTGATTTACTTGCAAACACTTTTTCAGAAATCTCTGGTAAAAAATTATGATTCTGTCTTCTTAAAAATTAAATACGATACTAATATATATATATATACTGTATATATATATGTACAGTATATGTATATATATAAATGAAATATATGGTGACAGCAATCAATATTGTAATAAATTACTCACAATGGATGAATTGACAACATCTTTAGACAAATGTAATAGTCACAGTCTTGGTCCAGAAAATATCTCCTATGATTTACTAAAACATTTACCTGAAAGAGTTCAAAATTACCTGCTTCTTATATACAATCATATCTGAGTCACTAAAACCTTTCCTGATCAATGGCGAAGAGTAATCACTTACCTATTTTCAAACCTAATAGAGACAACACTGATCGACTGAGTTATCGACCAATCTCCTTGACCTGTACGTTATATAAATTAATTGGAAAAATCATCGATAACAGATTGGCATGGAACGCAATATGGTTTTCGCCATTTCCACTCTAGAGTTGACAATCCAAAATATAGGAAGCTTTCACTAATTCCCAGCAGTTAACAGCCATAAATTTAGATACAGAAAATGAAGGGCTCCGAAAAAAAGGTGGTACAAGTAACAAAATCTGAAAAATTGATTTTATACGATATACTAAGTACTCTATGTTAAGTTAAAAGCTCAGAAAAAAAGTGGCACAGTTCAATCTTCGATTGGTGCTGCGATCTGTTTACCTAAAGTCTGGACTCTTTGGAAAAACGGTCGAATACTTAGACAAAATACGGTAAAAGTGCACTGTCTTCTGCAGATGTTTATATGTCTTGTGTAAAGTGGCTATAAACAAGAAGAACTTGATTTATGTTATGAATAATCAATGATTATGAAATGTAAATTGTTTATATTCATTATTACTCATTTAACTATGTAATAATGTCATGTTTATCTCATAATAAATGACCACAACTAACATGCCATTACAGTAATAATCTTTTGTTTGTCAACATACTTACTTACTGGCTTTTAAGGAACCCGGAAGTTCATTGCCGCCCTCACATAAACCCGCCATTGGTCCCTATTCTGAGCAAGATTAATCATCATATCCCACCTCCCTCAAATCCATTTCAATATTATCTTCCCATCTACGTCTCAGCCTCTCTAAAGGTCTTTTTCCCACCGGCCTCCCAACTAATACTCTATATACATTTCTGGATTCGCCTATACGTGCTACATGCCCTCCCCATCTCAAACGTCTGGATTTAATGTTCCTAATTATGTCAGGTGAAGAATACAATGCGTGTAGTTCTGTGTTGTGTAACTTTCTCCATCCTCCTGTAACTTCATCCCTCTTAGCCCCAAATATTTTCCTAAGCACCTTATTCTCAAACACCCTTAACCTATGTTCCTCTCTCAAAGTGAGAGTCCAAGTTTCACAACCATAAAGAACAACCGGTAATATAACTGTTTCATAAATTCTAACTTTCAGATTTTTTGACAGTAGACTAGATGATAAAAGCTTCTCAACCCAATAATAACAGGCATTTCCCATATTTATTCTGTGTTTAATTTCCTCCCCAGTATCATTTATATTTGTTACTGTTGCTCCAAGATATTTGAACTTCTCCACCTCTTCAAAAGATAAATTTTCAATTTTTATATTTCCATTTCGTACAATATTCTCGCAACGAGATATAATCACATACTTTGTCTTTTCGGGATTCACTTCCAAACCTATCTCTTTACTTGCTTCCAGTAAAATTCCCGTATTTTCCCTAATCGTTTGTGGATTTTCTCCTAACATATTCACGTCATCCGCATAAACAAGCAGCTGATGTAACCCGTTCAATTCCAAACCCTCTCTGTTATCCTGGACTTTCCTAATGGCATACTCTAGAGCAAAGTTAAAAAGTAAAGGTGATAATGCACCTCCTTACTTTAGCCCACAGTGAATTGGAAAATCATCTGACAGAATCTGACCTATACGAACTCTGCTGTACGTTTCACTGAGACACATTTTAATTAATCGAACTAGTTTCTTGGGAATACGAAATTCAATAAGAATATCATATAAAACTTCTCTCTTAACCGAGACATATGCCTTTTTGAAATCTATGAATAACTGATGCACTGTACTTTTATATTCCCATTTTTTCTCCATTATCCGTCGAATACAAAATATCTGGTCAATAGTTGATCTATTACGCCTAAAACCACACTGATGATCCCCAATAATTTCTGGAGACTTATAATTTTTTCCGATTTTCTATCGCAATTTCGACTTCAGAAAGTGTGGTTTCGGGTATAAATGGCTCAGCAGTTTGTATTTCAATTTCGTCCCGATCATTTCTATTTGGCCTATGTCTTATATTTAGTAGTTGTCCAAAAGAGTTTTTCCATCTGTTCAGGATTGATTGAGCGTCTGCAAGCAAGTCACCATTCTCATCCTTGATCACGTTTACCCTTGCCTGATATCCATTCTTGAATTCCTTTATGCCCTTATATAAATCTGTAATGTATTTATTTTTACTTTTTTCGCCTTGCAGCGAAAGGTCTTAACACCGAAGCTCCCGTGCACCCCTTCATCATGCCACAGCTCGACAACTGCGACGTTCTATTAAGTGATTTCAGCTAAGATCTGCCCCAAAAACTACAGCGTGTTCATAATGCTTCGGTTTGTATGTAATATTCGTATCTATGATCAGTTGATCACATATCACTATCCTTCAATGAATTGTTTTGGTTTCGGCTGTCTGACCGACACAAACTGCATTCTCTTTCTATTCTGTATCAGATTTTGTATACTTCAACTCCTGAATAACTTGCATCACGATTCCATAATCTATCCACATATCGTAATCTGTATACCCGGTCAAAACGCGACACTGCACATATATTCAATTCCTTTACACAGAACAGCCGAGAATTCTTCATCTTTTACAATAGATACTACATTTGTTGGAATTCTTTACCTACAGATGTTAGGGGTTCTTCGACTTAAATGCTTTCAAGTCCAAGGTGAAAATCGAACTTTACATCGCGTAGTGTCCCAGGGTTAATATAATTCATGACTGTAACTACTTTTATGACGTAATTATTTATAATTTAAATTGTCACCTAATTTAAACAGGTATTTAAGTTCATTACATTAAGCTACATTCTTCTATCTTATGCATATTTTGCTGCTTCGTTTTTGCCTGGTGTAAGTATGCGAATATTTTTTGTTGTAATAACATTTTATTATTGTGTGTTTCGTTTTCCTTACGGTTTAGTCGAAGAGAAGACCTTACGCTTACGGCCTTATCTCTGTCAGAATAAATAAAGCATTATTATTATTATTATTATTATTATTATTATTATTATTATTATTATTATTATTATTATTATTATTATTATTCAATAGCAAATTTTAATACTCATCTAAGACAGACAAGAAATTCTGAATCATTAAACGTTGCTGATGCAAATACGGAGTAAATATAGCATACACCTCTTACAACACAAGCCAAACTAATAAAAAACGAACGAATGATAGAAAGAAGAGAAAGCTGGTTACATTAAAAATAGTGTACTTAATGCTTGTTGCAGACATTGTCGACATTGAAACTCTTAAGGATACAAAGATTGAAGAGCAAAAATCCCTAAGTAAATACATGATACTTACTTACTTATAAATGGTTTTAAGGAACCCGAAGGTTCATTGCGGCCCTCACATAAGCCCGCCATCGATCCCTATCCTGAGCAAGATTAATCCAGTCTCTATCATCATAACTTTATTAATCAATCTATTAATGACACTATGGCCCGTTTTCGGACCATGGCTTCCCCACCTGCTTTCCTTAATTCATCTCTATTTCTTGCTGCTGCTCTCCAGTTCCGTATACGTTTTTTTCGAAATACATTAAAGTTTTACAGAGTAGGGTCGTCAGCCGTACGCTCAACCTCCAACCTGGAGGACCAGGTAATTTTTAGTAGGGGTTTTCTTCCCCTAGTGTTTGAAGAATCAACTCTATATACTAACTTTACCAAGCTCTACATAATAATAGATATAAAACTTTCAATATACTTTGGGAAGTACTTCCTTGAATATGTATGTATGTATGTATGTATGTATGTATGTATGTATGTATGTATGTATGTATGTATGTATGTATGTATGTATGTATGTATGTATGTATGTATGTATGTATTTATTGACAGACCATACGGTGCAGTACCAAAGGATCTTCATAAAAAAAATATGGTTAGCCTAATATTCCACGGCACTTTTTGCCATTGAAGAGTTTAGGAATAAGTAAGTCTACTCTTAACCCAGAGGAAGAAACGAAGAGTCTCTCGTGACGTGTGTACGCCTTGACCTGAGAAAAAATAGAACCTCACATTTACAACGGACATAGTTTCCTAGACGAGATTGTAAGCGATGTCCATTGTTTACACTTAGCGATAAAATTTCCCTTCAGACGTGCACTATATTTTAGAAATAAGTGGCTATTCCCACCATTAAAACTTCGCGAGGTTGGAAAAACCTGTAAAATTATGACATCTCTGAAATGTTTTCCCTCCATTGGAAAACAGCTTTATAAGGTCACTAATAGACCTACAGGGGATCACAGGAATAGCTAATAACAAAGGGCGAAGCGCTATTAAATTTGCACTACATGGGAGAGGCATGTCCGGGTCCAACTAAACGACTCAGCGACGTTTGTTCGCTCTAGTCTGACAAAGAGAGGACATGACAACGAGAACATGCGGTAGGACGGTAATGACTCATGAGTGTGACGTTCATTAACATGGCGGCGACGCTGAAATAAAATCATAACCATTAAGTAGGCCTATATTCATTTAAGATATTAAAAAGGAATTAGATAATGATACTACTACTACTACTAGGCCTACTACTACTACTACTACTACTACTACTACTACTACTACTACTACTAATAATAATAATAATAATAATAATAATAATAATAATAATAATAATAAGGTTAATTAAGAAATGTCTCAATGAAACTTACAGCAGAGTCCGTATAGGCTAGCTTCTGTCTGATGTTTTTCCAATTCACTGTGGACTAAAGCAAGGAGGTGCATTATCACCTTTACTTTTTAACTTCGCTCTAGAGTATGCCATTAGGAAACTTCAGGATAACAGGGAGGGTTTGGAATTAAGAGTATATATTAGCTTCCTGTCTATGGGGATGACGTGCATATGTTAGGAGAAAATTCTCAAAAGATTAGGGACAACACGGAAATTTTACTTGAAGCAAGTAAAGCGGTAGGTTTGGAAGTAAATTTCGAAAAGACGAAGTATATGATTATGTCTCGTGACCAGAATATTGTACGAAATGGAAATATAAAAATTGGAGATTTATCCTTCGAAGAGGTGGAAAAATTCAAATATCTTGGAGCAACAGTAACAAATATAAATGACACTCGGGAGGAAATTTAACGGAGAATAAATATGGGAAATGCCTGTTATTATTCGGTTGAGAAGTTTTTGTCACCTAGTCTGCTGTCAACATATCTTAAAGTTAGAATTTATAAAACAGTTATATTGCCGGTTGTTCAGTATGATTGTGAAACTTGGACTCTCACATTGAGAAGGAACAGAGATTAAGGGTGTTTGAGAATAAGGTTCTTATGAAAATATTTGGGGCTAAAAGGGATGAAGTTACAGGAGGATGGAGAAAGTTGCACAACGCAGAACTGCACGCATTGTATTCTTCACCTGACATAATTAGGAACATTAAATCCAGACGTTTGAGGTGGGCAGGGCATGTAGCACGTATGAATGAATCCACAAATGCATATAGAGTGTTAGTTGGGAGGCCGGAGGGAAAAAGACCTTTGCGGAGGCCGAGACGTAGATCGAGAATAATATTAAAATGGATTTGAGGGAGGTGGGATATGATGATAGAGACTGGATTAATTTTGCACAGGATAGGGACCGATGACGGACAATGAACCTGCGGGTTCCTTAAAAGCCATTTGTAATAAGTAAATAATAATAATAATAATAATAATAATAATAATAATAATAATAATAATAACAATCTCCAATTCACTTCTTTCATGTGCATTTTTATTAATAATCACTGGGACCGAATATCCCCCACCAAAGGGTTATTTTAAGTTAATTTAAAACTCTTTTGATAACAGCGCTTTTTTAGTTCATTTATAGCCATCATATTATCGGAGTAATATATCTTAAGATTGAATCTTTACTGATTTAAAGTCATCGTATAATAAACATTTTGCAATTAGGCTACTTCAAATTCAATGAAAAAAATTTCTTCCCAGTCACACTTAAAGTAGGTGTGGTAGATATCTGGTTATCGCTTGGGCTTCGTTGAAACATGTCCCTCCTCTGTACACTAATTTTATTGTAGGTTACTGATGTAGTGGTTAACGCTGTATCCTCACTGGTCTCATGGGAACTGACGTCACACGAGGCAGCCCGACAACTTATCACGCGGACGTTCCTACTGCTCTCTCCATACAACGATATCGTGCACGGGTCTGTTAACCTGTACTGCATACTCTTTTTCTGACAGCTTTGGTTGTGTACCTGGAGTTACTAGTCACTCCACATATTCTTTTGAGTCTATTGTGTATGATGGTTTTTATTTTGTATTAGGCCTATATTCTTTATAGGTATATTATGCAAAGATTTTTTGATTATGAAAAAATAAATTTGAAGTTGAAAAGACAAATTAACTTTATAATTTTTTTTTTTTTCAAAATTACAGAATTTCTGAACTTAATAACTATAATGGAAATGTCAATGCTTGAAAATTGCTGATCAATTATAAAATTATGTAATATTTTTATATTTAAAACATAAAGATTACTGTTAATATTAGAGGAGAAAAATTCGCTCCGGCGCCGGAGATCGAACCCGGGTCCTTGGTTCTCCGTACTAAGTGCTCTAACCATTGAGCTACGCCGAAGTTCAATCCACGGCACCGGATCGAATCCCTCCCTCCAGTGTTTTTCCTTTTGTGGCCTTTTTCTCCTCTAATATTAATAATTGTTCCCGCAACAGATGTATTCTGTAGGATCAATAAATTAATCTTTACGTATAAAGATTACTGGTAACACAATATTTTTCACACATGAGTTTTAAAAATTTATAATAAACGCTTGGGATATATAATTGCTTACAAATTGAATATACTATTTTTAGAAGAGACATGTTTCTAACAATAGTGCATAATTTGCGAATAATTTTGATATTATTTTGAGGCTTGCAGGATAAGAACACCTCACTTTGCAGATTCAACGCAGATATCTCTCTCGTGTTGTGAGCATGCCAGTTTGTTGCACTTCATACAAGATAATTTTGTTTTCTTGTCTTTAGCGCGGGGACGTAAAGTAAAATCTAGCTTGTTTCAATCATACCCCGACACGTACACTAGAGTTTATATCATGATCTTTTACAGGCATCAATAACACAATGACAAAAAAACGGCTATAAAAACTTACAAATATGCCTATATACCTGGGGTTACTAACCACCCCACGAAACTCGTGAAACGTGTGTACAGCTTTGAAACTCACAGCCTACTGAGGAGTGGAATGAATGAGTAGTGAATGAATATATGTGATTGGAGAGCTGTTGAAAGCCATCCAAAGATATGGCAACAAAACGTAAGTTTTTGTGGGGTGACACGTCACCCCGGCATGCATTCTAGGATTAACATTTCACTATATAAACTAAGGGCCTTAGTGGCATGTCGTCACCAGCAGAAACTGGGTTCAGGAAACACTGTCGCGAATACTATGTGGAGTAGTGGACTGCAAAACTCGGGCCCGGATTCGAATCCCTGTTGGAGCAAGTTAACTGGTTGTGGTTTTTTCAGGGGTTTTTCCTCAACCCAATAAGAGAAAATGCCGCACTCGTTTCGCTGGCATCATATTCACTTCACTCAAACGCTAGATAAACATCGCAGACGGTAAAGTGTCGTAAGATAAACGAATTAAAAATACACTTTCCCTGTTCTTAGTACCGCTACAAAAAAACTTACACTCAATAATTCATGCTGCTTCACTGTTCTTTCTCAATTCGGAGCAGTGGCGACTCGTGATACTTTTGTATATAGGATATATGAGATTGACGACTGATGACCAAGACAGAAATTAATAATAATAATAATAATAATAATAATAATAATAATAATAATAATAATAATAATAATAATAATAATTACTGGCTTTTAAGGAACCTGGAGGTTCATTGCCGCCCTCACATAAGGCCGTCATTGGTCCCTATCCTGAACAAGATTAATCCAGTCTCTATCATCATATTCCATCTCCCTCAAATCCATTTTAATATTATCTTCCCATATACGTCTCGGCCTCCCCAAAGGCCTTTTTCCTCCGGCCTCCCAACTAATACTCTATATGCATTTCTCGATTCGCCCATACCTGCTACATGCCCTGCCTATCTTAAACGTCTGGATTGAATGTTCCTAATTATGCCAGGTGAAGAATACAATGCGTGCAGTTCTGTGTTGTGCAACTTTCTCCATTCTCCTGTAACTTCATCCCAGCCCCAAATATTTTCCTAAGCACCTTATTCTCAAACAACCTTAATCTCTGTTCCTCTCTCAAAGTGAGAGTCCAAGTTGCACAATCATACAGAACAACCGATAATTCTTTTATAAATTCTAACTTTCATATTTTTTTGACAGCAGACTGGATGATAAAAGCTTCTCAATCGAATAATAACAGGCATTTCCCATATTTATTTTGTGTTTAATTTCCTCCCTAGTATCGTTTATATTTGTTACTGTTGCTCCCAGGTATTTGAATTTTTCCACCTCTTCAAAGGATAAATTTCCAATTTTTATATTTCCATTTCGTACAATATTCTCGTCACGAGACATAATCATATACTTTGTCTTTTCGGGATTTACTTCCAAACCTATCTCTTTATTTGCTTCACGTAAAATTCCCGTATTTTCTCTGATCGTTTGTGGATTTTCTCCTAACATATTCACATCATCCGCATAGACAAGAAGCTGATGTAACCCGTTCAATTCCAAACCCTCTCTGTTATCCTGAACTTTCTTAATGGCATACTTCAGAGCAAAGTTAAAAAGTAAATGTGACAGTGCATCTCCTTGCTTTAGCCCACAGTAAACTGCAAACGCATCTGGCAGAAACTGGCCTATACGGACTCCGAATAATAATAATAATAATAATAATAATAATAATAATAATAATAATAATAATAATAATAATAATAATAATATAAGCATGCAAAATCAATACAAGTAGGCCTATGTTAGTCTTTGACACACCATTCTGGAACTGGCAATTTGTTAGGAAGTGAAATTCGATTCTCCTCCACATTTTAGTTGCGAAGCTGGCCCGTAAGCCATTGTACTGCCCGATATTTATCGATGTTACGTCGTACGTTTGCGCAATTAATTTCTTGCTACAGTTTAATTCTTCTAAATGAGAAAATACAACTTCAGATATTCTTTCGGCTGTCCTGTCATCTGAAAGTCCTGTTAATTTTTGTATTTATTATAGCTTATTTTATTTATTTTTATGTAATTTTGTTTTTTATTCATTTTATTTTTTATATTAGACATATACCATTTTAAATGATTTATTATTTCGTTTATTCTATTCTTTTATAATGACCAATGAACTGCATTTAAGGAGGTTTTAAGGGTACTTGAAAATTCTTATTGTAGTCTCTGACAGGGTCTCCATCACCCAGAAAAAAGGGTCGTAATATTAGGATACGCGGTCATATCCTCAAACGCGGTTAAACTCAAGCCATACCCCGCCTCCGCATCCACCCCTGTCCACTAACTTCATTGTTAGAAATACCGTTTGCTGTAAGATATTTGGAAGGTTCCTGGGAAATTATTTCTGAGCTGTGCAGAGACGACAGAAAGTGGAAGCTTAAAGGAAATTAATACCTCGGAACGCATTGAAAATCAAAATCTGTAATTAAAATGTTTTCGCAGGAGTTAACATATATTTTCTATCTCAGAGGCACGAAATTAAACTGTAGGATCAACCTCATATCATTCATGGAGGAATTGCCACTGATTCGGAGCACACGTGATCTAAAAATTGTAACACACCCACTACATTATGTTGTGCAATGTCGTAGTAGCCTAAAGTACAAGATCAGATCCAATACATGGCAAACTGTCCTCGTTAATACCTGTAGTGTTGACCACGCCGCGCCGGCGCCGTCGAGAAAATACTCGTACTATGTCTATATGTGGTCGGTCACTTCGATCTGGATTGAAATGCACGGCCCCATTTATTGACGTGTGCTTTGACATCACTCCGTCACTTCAGTCGAGATCCATCAGCATGTCGTCGATGTCATTTTTCTTGCCCACAAAAAGCAACTAACTGCTTGCACTTCGACGATAGACCAGTTTTTGAAACGGATCACCATACTGCCACCGAGATTCTGTTGCAGTACACAGGTTCAAATCATGTGACAAGGGAAACGTGAATCGTTACAAAATACATTGGGATTAGGATAATGACCTGTTCTTTTTCCAATTATTCCCTTGTCATTGAAGCACTGAATTTTCCAAATAATCAGATAGACAGATAGCCTTTGAATGCAGTCAGCATGAATTTCCAATAAATGCCGCTTAAAAGTCGTTCTGCAATTTTAAATTATTTCTATGACGTCTGTGATATTTTGCCGCTTCCTCTCTTTATTTGAGTTTTAAACGAAATCAGCAATTGTACTTACATTCTCATTATACGAAGTGTAAGAAAAACGTGTTGTGTCGGTGCAAAAAATCGATTCGATTACAATACGTTGATGGAAAAACACTACTTCAATACCCATTACAAAAGTAAATAAATAAATAAATAAAAAGGAAATAACTTCTGCCACGCTATTACCCTCTCATTCATTCATACTGTTGTTCTGCCCAAGAGCAGGTCTTTCACTGCATACCCAGCATTCTCCACTGTTTCCTATTTTCTGCCTTTCTCTTAGTCTCTGTACACTGATTTGTGTCAAACTGTTTTGCATAGATTTTCATCCTACTTAGTATCCACAAATCAATTGGACTAGAAATAATGCACATCAAATAATATTGGAAGGATAACCTTTACAGAAAGAAAAAAAGTTTTCCACATTCTAGGCTTAAAATGACTGCTCCATGGACATTACTTACTATCTACAAAATTATGCGTAGGATTGAAAAGTGCATACACAAATTTTAGGTTTTAAATTTATAGCATCTAAACGAAATACTCGTAATTAGTAAAATTAATGTTATCCTACCCGTTATAAAGATAGTGGAAAAAGAGGCTTCAATTATTATCTTTAAGAATTATCAATACAAATATGGCTTTAATCTGAAACTTCAGTTAAAAAAAATAAGAACATGGCACTACAGCAATTAATTAAAAAAGATATTGTTATCTTATTATCTTAAAGAATTATCAATACAAATATGGCTTTAATCTGAAACTTTAGTTTAAAAAAAATAAGAACATGGCACTACAGCAATTAATTAAAAAAGATATTGTAATATCAGCCGTTATGTATCAATGGTGCAACTAATTTATTCTTCTGCCAGAGCTTTTTAATGGTGTGAGGAATGACATTTCTGCTCCATTGCCATGCCTCAGCTGCAGGGCGTGTCAAATTAGTGAGAGACGAGATTAAATCCATGTATCCTAATTCATAAATGTCAGACCTGGGTATTAAGATATCATAATAAGCAATGTAAGTTGACTTGTTTCAAATAAAAAAAAACTACGATATTAGTTTTGATGTTCACTATGAACTATAGAAACCAATTTAATAATTGATACAGTCAAAGTGAAAACTGACCAACTGACTTTTTTTTTTTGTCAAAAATTGAGATAGTGATGCCATCTGGTTTTTAATGTGGTTCTCTATCGTTTACGATGAGAAAAGTGACCGTATCTTGACTCTATAGCCTACATGAAATGAAGAGTCCACTGCAAGAATGAGGGATGTCATTTGGAATACATTTTTCAGGAGAAGCAATTGCACAAAAAGAGTCAGGTAGAGAAAAACACATAACTTACAATGGCAGGAGGGGTCAGAAAGAGTAACTGGAGATAAGAATTTTATTATTTTTATTATTATAAGTTTGATGAGCAAATAGTACAGAACTATAATGTATTAATATGCTTTACTGCGATAATAACTTTATAGTTCTCTGATTATGTGTATTTTATCATTTTGTTTTTGTATCTTTTAGATGCAAACGTAAATGTATGGAGAAATTTAGTGGTGCCCAGAAAATGAAAATAATAACAGATTTTAATTCCATGGTAAATAAAAATGCCCAAGACCTATATCTTCAAGGACTTACTCGACCATATAATATCCAAAAGAGGACCTCAACTCCAGAAGGCAACAATGTAATAAATATAAATATATAAATATCATGAGAGTGGGTTTTGAAGAGCAGGTAGTTTGCAAATCTGCTTTTTGAAGTCTTCATGGAATTAAACCAGGACGTGTAAAGCATGTTGCTATGCTGACAGTTAAAGGTGAGGTTCCTGTAGATGGAAGGAGGAAACATGCTAACAGGCCTCATGCTTATGATTTAGGTATGTTGAAGCTAATTCATTATCATATTGCATCATATGCTGTAAGAAAGGCACACTACAGCTCAAGAGACGTACGTCATCTGTCAGGAGATTTGACCGTTAGTTCAATACATAGTTAAGAGTTTTGTCGTACTGGACCATACAGCCCATAATAAATAAGCATTTTATCATAGAGCTCACTGGAGCTGACTTATTTTAAAAGGTGTCACGAAATGGCGTTTCTGCGCTCATAATTTACCCATATTCGTTTCCTGTGTTTCTTAAAATAATATTTATGTAGGGTACCTCATTTTTTTATTTGCATAAACAATGACATACAACCGAGCGAGTTGGCTCAGACGTAGCGTATGAGACACGCATTCGGGAGGTCCCGGGTACAAACCCCGTGGCCGACCAATCTGACTTGGTTTTTTCATGATTTCCCTTAGTCATAAAGGCAAATGTTGGATTGGAAAGATACATGCCTTGATTCATCACCGCCTCAATTACCAATACCAAAAACATTAATCAAAGTCTATAATCAGTTACATGAACACAAGCCATCTACAACACACAATAGAAAGAGGAAATCAGCAAGAGTAAAAACGGCCTACTTATATACCCACACATTCTAAACACGCGACATGACCACAGATGTTAAGGCGTGAATAAAATAAACTTAACAAAAAAAAAAAGATGCACAGTAAGGTTAACATAAAAATTATCTTCGTACACAATCCACTCTATTAATTTGGGGTGTTTTATTAAAGATGCATTCAAGACTAATTTAGAAAAATGTTAAACGAATTATCCTTGCACCAAAAACGGATGTTCTCTGAACCAAATGATCATATTTTAATTATTTGCACGTAATAACAAATAAGAAACATGTTAAAGGAATTATCATTGCATCAAATGAGTGGTCTCTGGACCAAAATGGTCGCATTTTAATTATTTAAATACAATTTAAATTAAGTAACATATTAAACGATTTATCCTTCTATCAAACGCGAATGTTCCCTGGACCAGATGTGCTATTTTAATTATGTAATTACTTTATATATTTATCTCTCACAAGTGCAGTGGAGCGCACGGGTACGGCTAGTTATTAATAATTTAGTGTTATACGAATTTTACAAAGAAAAAACGTGAACTAATGTGCACTAAAGACCGGGAACGGAAACGACAACGAGAACGGAAATATTGTTAATAATGTTAATGTTATGTTTTATTTAACGACGCTCGCAACTGCAAAGGTTATATCAGCGTCGCCGGATATGCCGGAATTTTGTCCCGCAGGAGTTCTTTTACATGCCAGTAAATCTACTGACATGAGCCTGTCGCATTTAAGCACACTTAAATGCCATCGACCTGGAACGGGATCGAACCCGCAACCTTGGGCATAGAAGACCAGCGCTATACCAACTCGCCAACCAGGTCGACTATTGTTAATATAAATGTATTTAAATGTAAGCATTCACAATTAAATTTCACGTTCCTGTTCCCGGGCTCCGACAAGCTTCTCGTTAATTGTGAATGCTCACATCTAAATACATTTATTTTAACAATATTTCCGTTATCGTTCTCATTGTCGTTTCCGTTCTCGGTTTATTGTGAACCAGCCTTAAGTTGATATGAATTATTTCTGATGCCATTGTTGACGGAACAATAAATACATGTTTATATTTAGCGGATTTGATTCACATTTGAATTTACTTTAAAAACAGAATGATGTGAAATGTGTGAATATTCACTCAACATTCAAATCTCTTGTCGATCGTTTTCAACGTTTGCAGCCACTGTATAAAATTCATTAGTACAGCAGAAGCTCTTAAGTTCGACAGTAATCAAGTTCGACATCCCATAGTTCGACTGCTTATGTAGATTTAGACACGCCCCTATACGAGCACTAAGAAATGGGTTTGCCATTTGAATGGGAATTGGTTCTGTGTCTTGTAATATTTTTGTTAAAGGAAAACATAATATTTTATTGATTAGGACATCCATATTTAAACACTGATTTTAAATTAATGAACTCTTCTTTTCCTATTTGAGAATTGTGCCGTTTGTGAGACGGAACTGTCGAAACCCACCGTGGTACTAGAAGCGCATACACAAACCTCGGGGCGGGCAGGAAATGCAAGTACAGTACTGTATTCGTTGATTAATAACCAATACGAATTTATATTCCTTTCACTTGCCACATCCACTAACCTTATTGGACTGAACTTTCAATTCTGCTCAGTCGAACTTAGGAGAGTCCACTGTACTTCATGTGAGCAATGTGGGAAGGAATTTGCTGATTAAGAATAAAATATAAATATACGTATTTAGTGTTTTCATTGGTTTATTTATTTTCATTTCATTTATGTTCAGCATAGATAATAATTAAAGTACGCAGAAATCCGCACAGAAAAGGAAAAGGGGACATGAATACTGAATAAGCTTAATGGGCCTATATCAAATAAAGCTGTCCACTTTCCTTTAACTAGTGTTGTGTTATTTGTTCATTTGGATCAAAATAAAAATTATCAATAGATTTTATTTCAGTAAGCAAATTTCTCCATCTAGTTCAATTAAACTGTAATTTATCCAACATATTTTTCAAATTTCTACCGAAACTGGTAAACTTTTGATGACACTAATTTACTATATAAGTTATAGATTAGTTTCTATCCATGGTTAATAATATATATACATATATATATATATATATATATATATATATATATTGATTTGCAACTTCAAGTTTTAAAGAAAAGCTTTTCTTGAAAAGAATGCTTCAGTGGGGAAAATGCGTTTTGAATCAATGCTCCACATATAACGTCAACAATTCTATTTACTCATTTTCCAGGATGTGCACTGTATACAGTAATTCGTTATGAAAGGTTTATTCCGCAAAGAGTTGGAGTTTATTATTCAATTTACTCCATATTTCCTATCGACGTAAGAAGTACTCGCAATTACGTATTATCCCATCAACAAAACAAAAGCTTAAAATGAATCACAGCCTGCCTTTCACAAATCAGTTTTATTTTAACAATGAATAATTTTGGATTTATTTTTCTTTGCATCGAGTCTGATGTGCTTTGTCAGATCGACTTGATGACATCATCATTGCTTTCTCTGTGAAGAAAATGCGAAGGAAATCGTTATAATTCACAAGTAAGAAGCATGTATTTTCGTTCCAGTAATTTATTATCTTTTGAATTGTAACATTTCATTTAAAACTAATTGAAACTAAACATGGCCTGTATAATAGCTGTTCATATACTGTTTGTGGGAGCTGGGGGGGGGGGGGCGGAAAATTTTAACACTGCCTAGGGGCGGCACTGTATCTAAGTCCGGCCATGATTACATGGTTGTCACAAACAAAATATTAATAGGTTTCTATGGGTTGGGTTAAGCTGTAAATGTGCTCGCGATGTAAATTGTTTAGGTCGACCAATTATATCTAGCACGCAGGCATTTAACAACCCAGAACCGGTACTGGAGATGATGATAGTAATGGGGATTATGGCAGTGATAGTTACAGTAGAGCATCGATTATCCGAATACCGATCAACAGAAAGCGTTCTAGTCGGAAAATTTGAATTTCCGCGCGCCCCATGTAGAAGTTTCGCTAGCGCTGTTTGCGAGATTTAGCGGCTAAAAAAAAAAAAAAAAAAAAAAAAAGTCTCAACTCTGAAAAAAAACTTGGACTTCTTTCCTAAACTGTAGGCCTACTTAAATGGCCGTTTTGAACTTTTCAAACTAGGCTAGTCAGTTTTCTGTGTTATTTGTAAGACATGTGATACAAAAAGTACAGTTTTGTGTCTAATATCAGTTTCTTTGTTTCATACTGCTCCTATATCACCGGAATAATTTGTTTTCGTAAAAGATCGGTTATCCGAAAAATCAATTATCCGAATACTCCCCGTCCCCAATTGTTTCGGATAATCGATGCTCTACTACTGTATTTCATTGCAATAGTTATGATGATAATGATCGCGATGATGAAGGTATTGTTTATGATGGTGATGTAACTACACACTGTAGTTTGTGTTCTGATTTGGGAAGTAGTATTTTCTGATATCTACAAGAAAGGTATCGGTAATGATTGTAAGGCCAACTGTATGAGTATGAAACTCAACGCCATAGAGTCGAGTCGACTGCATTCACTCGAAACTCCCGTTTAACACAAGAGTCAATGTTCCGGGTCAAATGACGTCGACATGTCATTTATAATGATTTTATTGACACAGACGATGTTATCAAACATTTCCAACGTGGAGGGGATCAAAAATAAAACTCGGGAGTTTTAAACGCGCAGCAAATAGGCAATCAACTTGGTAATGAAGTCTCCCCTGCTAGCGGGTGTCGTCAGAGTGACAACATGAATTTCAGTTTTACTTTGTAACTTCACAAAACCGTACATAGTTTGCTTTTTCACAGGTCGACCAAGTAATTTTACTTATGTAATTATCTTACGGGAAGAGATCGTTGTTTTAAAATCGCCTCGTTACAAAGTTTTAAGATTATTCAAAGGAACGTTAGGCCCTATAATTAAAATTATTTTCATTTCGTTCTTACAAATGAGAGTGTAGTTCTATATAAAAATAAAAACCGTTCCCGACCATTTTTCTGAAACCATTATTCCTAATATCTATTTTTCCGAATCTCTTTTTCCGGAACAGTTACTGCTGACGTAGGCTACATTTTTCCGAAAGTAAATGTTTCAATTAACCATTATTTCCTCAGGAGAATTCATGAAAGTGTAATAGTACTTTGGCGTTGGTAAGTAATGCTTACATTGCATTATATTTCGGGTTATTTGTTTTTGTGTTTTATGCGACTATTCACTTAAAAATGCAGAGAGAGCCCGCAATAGTGATATCTAGAAAAGATGGGGTGAAATTGCTATTAATAGGTTTGTATTAGACTTCGACAACGATCAAGAAAGCAAGACTAACAGCGCTCGCAAAGCCGAAAGCCCGCACGACAGTATTGCCTACGTCGTTGACTGCTTGTGAGTGAATCAAACGAACGTTGAAGATATCGGGAGTGGTCAACTCTCGAACATCAAGCAGCCTTGATTCGTCACAGTTGTTTATACCAGACTGAACTTTGATCTGTTTTGGCAACTGTTATATATGTATAAATAATCAATTAGCCTATTTGAAACATCATCTCTACCTTTCAGTGTATAATAATCCGTTCCCCAATCTTTATTTAATTACTAAACCCTTACTAAAAGGCTAGGATTTATTTTTTCGTATGTTTGAGATCAAATGTACAATCTCAAGTAAAATAATATCGCTTTATTTAATGTTATATTTTATGTTTCTTAGAAATGCAAATTTATTTGAGAATTGTTTTTCCATTTATATAACCATAGCATAAGTAATATCTGATAATACAACCAAAACATTTTAATAACTATGAAACTGAATAATTTCAAGGGAAAATTCTTCCAGGGCCGTAACTATCCCGGGACCTTCGACTTAGCGCACCAATGCTCTACCGAATGAATTATCCAAGAACTACACCCGACACCGTTTCAATTTTTCCCTTTATATCCACACACCCCAAGTGGGCTGACAAGGCGCCAGAAACCCAACTTTAAGTGCACACTTTCTGTCGCTTTCTGTTAACGTACCTACAGTAACGTATATACTAGGCCTATGCAAATCTGGCTTTCAGGTATAGCTCAACTACAATTCAAGTCACACAGAGTGTGTGCACTCAAAGTTGGGTTTCGGTCAGCCCACTTGAGGTGTGGATATAAAAGGAAAAATTTAGACGCTGTCGCGTGGAGTTCCTGGGTAACTCAGTCGGTGATTAGTGCGCTAAGCCAAAGGTCGCGGGATCGATACCCGGCCTCAGAACAATTTTTCCCTTGAAATTATTCAAGTCTGCTTCACAAGGAGCTATACGTGAAAGCCAAATTTGCAACTATGTTACTGTTTTGTTTTGTGTTTTTGTTTCAATTAAACATCTCTAATGTCATTTACTTGTATGTTGTATGTTATTCAAAGTTACGAAATCTTTCCACGCCGACCAATTACTATTTCCAGAATGATGAGCAAAATTGGAAGTGCACGAAAGTTATGAGACGAGACTCGAAAGACAAGTGCAACGAACACAGCGAGCGAGAGCGGCAGTTAGTTTTGTTAATCTTGCTACAAAACAAAACGTGAAAGAAGGAAATATTTATTGGGAATGTAAGGGGCTTCGAACAAAGCCGTAGCTAGGCTTGGGTAGCTAGTCGGTATAGCGCTGGCCTTCTGTGCTCGAGGTTGCGGGTTCGATCCCGGCCCAGGTCGATGGCATTTAAGTGTGTTTAAATGCGACAGGCTCATGTCAATAGATTTAATAGCACGTAAAAGAACTCCTGCGGTACAAAATTCCGGCACACCGGCGACACTGATATAACCTCTGCAGTTGCGAGCGTCGTTAAATAAACTATAATTTAGCAAAGGATTGCGGTACTCTGGATATTCACGGACTCTGAGTTATATAACTGACAGCACCATCTGGCGTTTGCTCATTATACTACAATAAAATGAAGTATTACGATGTTGTATGAAAGAAACGAGTGGTTGCACACTGTAGGAATACCAACACAAATAGAATTGTGGGGAAACGAAAAACACTATCGCGCAGAAAATAATAACGGACTATGGGGAAGAAAAAAAAAAAACACTCTTATATATTGTTCCATCTGCTTCATGATAACATGTCCAGTACAGTATAAATCATTAGCGAGCAAAGTTCAGTTCTGTCATAATGGTAAGGAATTACATTAGAAACCGAAAAAAATATACAGAATAACAGCTACAGGGAGTCATCAGAGATGTGTGTGTGTGTGTGTCTAATGACTACACCTTCACTTGCGTGATTCGGGTTCCGCATCTTGCGGATAGATGGCAGGACTGTGACCCATTTTCAATTTGCACACCATTTCGGCGGGCAACGTTATGCATGATGTGTATCTGTGGAGAGTTATGTCATGTACTAGGGTGAGTGTATGTGTAAGTGTAGTGTAGGAAATGGGTTGTGATGATAAAGATGAGGAAGGGAGAAGGGTAAACTCGGTGCCGACACATAGCCTACTCTTGTTGAATAGCACCAAGGGGTCCGCCAAGCTTAACCTCCCCATCCGAAGGGCGAATCACTATCAACAGTGATGAGATATAAAAGAAGGTAAAAAAAAAAGCATACCGACAAGCAGCAAACGAACTAGAGGTGCCAATTTTATGTTATATCGGCAGGTTCATGGTATGCAGGGTCCAACTGATAGAAGAGGTAAGAAGACTGTTCTTTCGTCGGCAGAAGAAGCTGAACTGGCCCAGTGGTTCCAGGATGATTGGTCCACTACAGTTATGTCCATTTTTCATCAAATCCAAAGAAAAAATGTCCATCATCACGTTATGTCCACAAGTGTTTTGTCCACTGAACATAACGTCCATAGACATTTAACCCACAAACAAATATGTCCATATACATTATATACAATGACTTTTACTGTCAATTAATTATAATGTCCATAATAAATCTTACAGAACAGAAATAAAAGATTGTCTTTTCCACTTCTGTTAGGCTATTTGGCGTCATATTGTTCAACTTGGATTAAAGACTGCTTAAAATAGGGAAAATGACAGAGTAACAAATGACATCCGAAAGTTAATGTCCATACCTTTCCTACCACTGGATCGTGAATACATTTCATGAAGTTTCTGATGGTGTAGAGGAATCAGTATTAGATTTATCATTATACATAGAAAGGACCTTCGTAAGAGGCAGAGGTAGAAGACGAGAGGTGTCGCCTCGCTTTCCTCCGCATGCCTGGAATGTTTATAATCTAGTCTTGAATAGGACTCAAAGGACAATTAATACAATAGAAGGATGGCACTCCAAGTTTAAAAAATGTATAGTAACTCACTACGCTAACATATGGAAGTTCATCGAAAACTTGCAGAAGGACCAAAATGACAATCAGTTATTAATAAATCAATTAATGGCAGGTCATACGGCAATACGTCGTCCCATAATGAAGTCCTGTGTTTTAAATTCAAGACACATTGAGGAAATGGTGTGGAATTTCCATGTATACAGAGAAAACAGTGACGTTGACAGATATCTT
The DNA here is from genome assembly GCF_040183065.1 of Periplaneta americana. Taxonomy (NCBI): domain Eukaryota; kingdom Metazoa; phylum Arthropoda; class Insecta; order Blattodea; family Blattidae; genus Periplaneta; species Periplaneta americana. The sequence goes on from NC_091120.1 coordinate 126,391,708, forward strand.
AGAGGCATTAGTTATCGGTTGAAACTGTATGCAGAAGAACTTCCTCATGATGAAAATGAAGCAAATTAATGGTATTTTCATAATTGAATAAGCATATATTACAATTACAGTTATTATGTAATATTAAAATTCTCAAATAATGTACATCTGGTTGACTATTATTTCCATCATATTAAAAGCAGACATGATTTTTTAAATTTATCATTACTTCAGATTTGTGGATCTTTTAAATTATGGACAAACAATCTATAGACACAACTACAAATGAACCTGTAATATAGTGGACTTTAAATAACTGGACCTATAATTAATGGACTTTAATGTACAGGACAGAAGAAACTAGACAATTGGACTGTAGACATTAAAACGTGGACATAAAGAAGTGGACATATCATCCGTGTCTCGGTCCAGTATATCAAGACCTTAGCTAAATGAGGATTTGTCCTAACAAGAAAGGAACTTCAACAGGTTGTGCATGATATTGTGTTGGCCATGAGATGGAAACTCCTTTCCATGATGGGACTCCTGGCTCGGAATAGTTGCGCAATTTTTGTCGTCGAAATGATCTATCAAATAAGAAGCTAGAAGCTCTAGAGAAGGCCCATAGGAAGAACACATCAAATCCATATCTCATTTATGAATTTTATGATATTATAGAAAACACAGCCAAGGAATTGAATATTGCAAATAAGCCGATGCACTGATGGAACCTGGACAAAACCGGAATAAATCGTGGACCGACAAAACAACGTGGGATCATTGGAAAGGGACAAAAAGTTCATAGAGCCATACAGGGTTCGAGGAAATTGTCTACCACTGTGATGGCATGTGTCAGCAACAGGCCGAGTACTACCTCCCCTAATTATAGGCCTGTATCAGGAAGCCAAATTATGGACAACTGGAAAGGAAACTGAGATATTTCATGTACTTTTTATGCATTGTCGAAGAAAGGTTACATAACCAGTGATATATTTACAGAATATGTTACTAGATTTGCAAAAACTGTCAAAGAACGACCACTGCTTCCTCTTGTAGATGGACATGTGACCTATTTGGATTTTGAAACACTTAAGTTTGCAGCCAGAGAAGACATTCATATGTTAAAGTTGCCTTCACATACTACCGATCTTCTCCAACTTCTCGACAGGACAAGATTTGGGCTACTGAAAGTGGCCTGGGAAAAATGTTGGTTCCTTGGCAAAGACTGGATCAGAGACCACTTCTGAAGTGTGAGTTTGCTAATTTTTTGTGTTCAGTATGGCAAGAAGGACTGTCAGAAGTGAACATAGTTGCGGGCTTCAAGGCATGTGGGATTTACCCCATAGACCGATCAAAGTATTCTATTGATCGCCTTCATACAGATAAATTGCAGCAATATCTGGAAATGAAAGATCCAGGAACTGACATCTCCTGGAATTCATCAAGTTCTAAAGCCACAAAAAGTTTAGGCCTATGCCAACTCAGACTGATTTTGAAAAGATTGACTTAGGCCATGATACTCGACAGCCTATCACACATGCTTCAAGGTCTTTAGAAGATTTTTTGTTATTTAAAGTGGGAAGCAGGTGTTCGAAGTCTAGAGCACAAAAGCAAATGATTGCTCCAAATGCAGCTGTAATCACTTCTGAAGAGTACACTGCAAAAATAGAATAAAAACAAAAACAGAAAAAGCATGTACCTACAAAACAGAAGACAGTAAAAAGAAGAGGAACAGACACCAGCAGTGATACTGAAAACAGAGGAGCACATTATGAAGAAGAAAAGTGATGGAAAATAGTGTACCTACAAAAAAAAAGGGGGGGGGGTTACTAGCAAAAGTAAACATAATTTGTTTTTAAATTTATGACCCATGAAACTATTATTGCCATAGATAAAAAGTAAAAGCATATGTTTTCTTTTTCCCGACAGTTGTTATTATTTTCCCCCACATATTTAAAAACAAAGAGAGTGTTTTATTTTCTTATATGCTACTGTACATATCCGTAGACCTTTGTTTCTATGCATTATTATATTAAAGGAAACTGATACATTTAAGCTCATATTTGTTTATATTTTCCCATCACAACAGTATTTCAACTTCATATGAAAGAATGGATTTTGTTATTTTCTTCCCCACCTAGACCCTAGTTTTATTTAACGACGCTCGTAACTGTCGAAGTTATATCAGCGACGCCGCCGGTTTGCAGGAATTTTGTCCCGCAGGAGTTCTTTTACATGCCAGTAAATTTACTTACATGAGCCTGTCGCAATTAGATACACTTAAATGTTATCGACCTGGGCCGGAACCGAACTCTACCGACTGCGCCACACAGGGGCCCGCTTTGGTCACCGCTGTCTTAAGACGTATAAATAATGTTGCGAAGTATTCGATGAAATACTAATATAAAATTGATTAAACATTAATATCGACGACATACAACGGGAAGTTATGAGTATTTAAAAAATATCAATATTTGCTACGTTGAATAGGAGGAATGCTGTATGCATTCCTTTTAAATATTTCAGTATGAAAGAATTTATTCTATCGAGTACGGTACAGTATATTAATCGGGAATGAAAGGCGCAGATTAAATCTGCCTAGGGCAAGAAATTCCTTAAATGTAGTCCTGGAGTAGAATTACATGAAAAGCCATAAAAGATTGTAATATTTTATTACACGAAATACATATTACACTCATCATCATAACTATCATCATCTTCATCAATACCGTCATCATAATCATCATCATCATCATCAATGCCGTCACAGTATCACCGTCACTGCCTTCATCGTCATCATCAATTCCCTCTCATAATCATCATCAATGCTGTTGTCGTAGTTGTCACCATCTTCGTCATCATCAATGCTGTTATCATAGTTGCTACCACCTTTACTTTCTTCATCGTCATCATCAATACCTTCGCCATAGTTGCCATCATCTTTAACCATTTCGTCGTTATCATCAATGGTATTGTCGATACCATCATCGTCATACTGACAGTTTATAGTCCTAAAAGAATTGTTGTGGTCTACAAAAGTTTTCTTGCCATCTTTTCACTGGGATCTTCTCCCTTCCTCAAGATTGCCCTAACGATTCTTGCTGTGGACATTCGGTTAATATGTTGAAGCTATTTATTTTGATACTTGCAGTATATATGTATCCCAGTATTGATTCTATTTCAACTTAATGTAAATTTGTGATCCCACCTAGTATGTCCAGCAGTTCGACGCTTGAACTACATGTCACTAGCTCTAATTCCCCCTTCATCAATTTTCCGTAAAGTCCAAGCTTCGATCTCATAACAAAGGACAGTTCTTGCTAAAGTCTTGTATAAACGAATGCGAGTTGTCTCTGAACGAGAGAAGTTTTCATTACCATATTTATTTTATTTCTATAGTTATCATATTCTAAGCTAGCTCATCTGAAGCTAAACAATTTTTTTTTACAAAATACAGCCCTAAGAATAATGACAGCTGTATATAAAAGAAAATCCTGTAAAAAGTTTTTCCATAATTTAGAAGTCTTGATCTTATCTATGAGTACATTCTTTCGCTGATGGTGTTTCATGTTAAGAAACAAGATACGGTACTAATCAGAACACACAATTTTTAACAAGACACAAATCAGATCTCCTACCTTCTGTTAGTCTCAGCAATTACAAAAAATGAGATCACTATTCACATAATACAGTCTTGAATGTGCTAATTATGTTAAAGCTTTGAAGGGCCGCGAAAAAAAGTTCAGAACAAGATTAAGGCAATTTATCGATATTTATATCTTCTACTCAACTAATAAACTGTATGTGATAATTAATTAAAACAATAAGAATATCGAGTGCTTAAACCACTGCATATATAATAACAGATGGTAATTACTTAATGGAGAAAGTTACACAACACAGAACTGCACGCGTTGTATTCTTCACTTAAGAAACATTAAAACCAGACGTTTGAGATGGGCAGGGCATGTAGTACGTATGAGTGAATCCAGATATGCATATAGAGTATTAGTTGTAAGACCTGATAGAAAAAGACCTTTGAGGAGGTCGAGACGTAGATGGGAGGATAATATTAAATTGCATTTGAGAAAGGTAGATAGATGGATTTATTGACTAATATTATACATACAAATTTTATATTATCATAATTTTGTCTAAAATCCAATGCACGGGTGGGACATGATGGTAGGGATTGGATTATTCTTGCTCAGGATAGTACCGATGGCGGACTTATGTGAGCGCGGCAATGAACCTCCGGGTTCCTTAAAAGTCATTTGTAAGTTAACTTAATTATTACGTTATTGTCATTGGCGACATAATCGAAAGCAATTTTCCTTTAGTTTTTAACCAAATTCAGTTTTTTAACAACTTCAATTTTATATGAGAGCATCCTCATAATCAGTTAATGAAATTTAGAATTTCCTTAAGACACTGGAAATAATAAATTAGGGAAACTGGATGAAATTAAAGACGAAAGGCACACTAGGTGGACTGTTCTTGCAAGAGTTCTCAAAATCATTCTTACGGTGTTCAAAAAAACTACAATTAAATCCCATTTCATGCCAAAATTCTAATAATAATATAAATAATACATAAATGTAATAATTCATCTCCCCCAAAATTAAGTTTCATTTATTTTTATTGTTGATTTAAATGTAATAATTCAGTATAAGGTCAAAGCTGGAGGTGCATATAATATTATGAGCACCTATCCTTTAGGTCAGTTGTCTCAATTCTGTGTAGGCCTACTTGGCAAGTTAACTAATTTTTATGATTGAAAAGAGGGCGAGAGTTACTAATCGTATAAGTTATGAGAGACAAAAAATGTAGGAGCCAGCCATACCAGGAAGCACAGTTTCCGCAGTGACATGGCGTGACCACCACATTTGTCGTGGTTAGAAATCCTAGAGTTATGTGAGCTTAGTTGATGTGAGTCGGAATTATTTGAAATGCGGTTATCAATGAAATGAATTTGTGTAGTTGTACGCTCTAGAGTTCTAGACGATAAAAACTGAAAGCTCGCGTGGACAAATATAATTTGGTACTTTAAAAATTAGTTTGCAATGGACAAGTAGGTTCGTGGCTCATTTATTTTACTATCGACCCCTTATTTCCTGTTGTCCCTCATATTTGAGAACTTAAAGAGTTTCAGATAAATCCTTTCAGTATTGACAAGCCATCATTGTTTCCTTACTTCAAACATTTGCTCCAGTACAAATGTGTAACACCCCTGCTTTGACTCTTCTGTGTGTGGCTTTATAGATTGTTACTCAATATACCATTCTTAAAGTAGACTTCCTCTCGTGAAAGCTTCATACTTTTGCTTTGATAAATGTGTAATCAATTTGGATCAATAAACCCGAACAACACAGGGCGAAAAAAGTAACAAAGATTAAATTTTCAAGGTATAATCGCTCCCGTACTTGCGACATACCACTTAATTTCAAGCTCTCATAGTTTTGTGAGAACCATTAAGAATTTCAGAGACAGATGGGACAGCTCTAACAGGATTCGATGGGCGTGCAGTCCGGTCGTCACTATTAATTGAATCAAGAGGCATTAACAGAACAGAAAGCATTGCATAATGGTAGGCTTCACTTTTTTACTTCTCATCACTGTTATCGAGCGGCTTGAAGAGGTCGGATGAAAGCAATTCTGAATAATGATTTTACACACTGTGCAGGGTATAAAACCATTCGATAAATTTATTTTTACTTTTTCATTACACAAAATACAGAAATAATATTTAATGTCTTTAAAAATCAGCTTTGAAATTTTCACGAAAATGAACACTTCCAGAACACTGGCATTCCAACTGTGCGCATAGCTGTTTATGCCTTTTCCCGATATTTAATTCGTAAGCATTTTGCATTTATCACGATTTGACGTTCGTTCTTCCAGAATTTTTCAAATTTACACACCACACAGACATCGCGATGATTTCTCATAAAGGTATGTCAGCACGAGACTAGATCTTGATCTTCATCTATAAGACAACTCAGGATATCACACTGAAAACGAGTCAACGAATGCGATTTCCACGCAACACTACAGTGGCGCCAACTCGTGGCATTGCCATTGACTGCAATACTTTCGGTGTACAAAATCAGACAGTAAAAGGCTTTCCTGTTTTCCTCTCATCTATACAGATTTCATCCCACGCACACACTTCATTATACAATACTTACCCCCCATTTCAAACCGTCATCAGTGGTATAACACTCCTTTGTCCCTTGTCTTCTTTTGAAGTTACTGCTAGCTTCTTCTATTCAGTGACAATATCATTTCATATGTTACATATTATGGAAGTGCACGAGTTTAAGTAAAACCAGGTAAAGATAACATCTACATCTCTACCTCTCTAAAGTCTTTTTCCATCAAGTCTTTTAACTAATACTCTACTGCAGTGATGTCAAAGCAAGCGCATTTTTCTGACCTTGACGTCGTGCGCGGGCATCAAGCACTAGGTTTGGAAGGAGGAATAAGTAGCCTGTTGGATTAAGAAAACAGTGATGTACAAACTTAAAACGGAACGCGAAATTTTATGTCGTTATTTTTATATGGCTTATTTCTGTTTGTTATTATGTACTCTATATTGTCTGTTAAACGAATGTACTAACACCAATTTCTTAATATTGCAGTTGTCTTTTAAATGTTAATAATATAATAAAGAATTAAGAAGGAATATTGACATAAATTCCATAGCAGTACAACTATAATGTACTAAGTGAATGAAGCACATCATTCATAAAGCAAGTGATATCCCAAAAAAGAGATTGAGTATGACATAAGTTGGAATTGATATTGATGGTATTTTTAGCCTTATAAAAGTAATCAATAATCTAATCAAAACAATATTATAGCACAAAGCAAAGTTATCTAGGTACTGTATATGTTTTAGGTGTAACTAATATTCCATAACAAAACTCATATCGCATTATGCTTTTAAGATGACATTGGTGAGCAACTTCCTATCATCAGAATATTAAATTATTTTCTCGAAACCTGCTGAAGCTATAGAGCTGACATTTTTACAGCACATGGGCACATATCTCTTGCTTATGATGTAACAGTAGTTGCTTTGTTAATTCATTTCCTTACAAACATTTTCCATGCCAATATTTTCAAAATATGTAATACACTATCTTCAGTAATGCCTATTTAAGGTATATTAGATTTACGAAAACATTGTTTCAGTATCTGTAAGGCTACTAAATAAATAGGCCTATATCTGAAAATTTCACTTTTCTATAAAAAAAAAGTTGAGAAAATGTTCTTTTTGAATAAAAAAAACTTGTGAAAAATGAGCATTAAAATTAAAACTTACATTCTTATAATGCACTTATACTTCTCAGACAAATCTAAATATTAATATGGATACAGTTTTAATAAGTTCTCTTCCCTTTATTGAATTAGTGCTGACCATCCCTGTATATTGCTCGACCAAGCAGCATATACTAACTACCTCTTTCGTCAGTCTCTTTCCTTTCCGCTGTAAAGCGCTCAGGCTCTTCTGAGCTCTAAAGCGCGCGCTTGCGCCTGTGGGCATCAATTGACATGACTGCTCTACTGTATATGTATTTCTGGATTCACCCATACATGCTACATGCCCTGTTCATCTCAAACGTCTGGATTTAATGTTTCTAATTATGTTAGGTGAAAGATACAATGCGTGCAGTTCTGTGTTGTGTAACTTTCTCCAGTCTCCTGTAATTTCATCCCTCTTACCCCCAAATATTTTCCTAAGGAGCTTATTCTCGAACACTCTTAACCTCTGTTCCTCTTTCAAAGTGAGAGTCAAAGTTTCACAACCATACAGAACAACCAGTAAAGAAATTATAATTAAGGTATTGGGAATTATTCTGAATCCTGATGTGGGAAAGTGTAGGGGGAGAAGAAATGGAATAAATCACACATTGCCAGTTAAGATATTCAGCTGCAGGTATTTTATTATTGATCTGGAACCAGTTCTGCAAAGAAAATAGAGTAGAGTTTCGACAGATAGATATGTGGTAGGTTTTCTACAAATTGCTTCGGTTTTTTCCTGCTAGATCTTAATCTTTGACTTATTCTTTATCGCTGTCACCTGTAATTTTAAAGAAATATTACATTATTATTATTATTATTATTATTATTATTATTATTATTATTATTATTATTATTATTATTACTATTATCTTATTACGTCATAATAGGTTTACACATTATATTATTTTTATAGTTTCTGATACTTCGCAAACTGCTACATACATGAAATTATGAACGAATGTATATGTACTGTACGTTCACAGAATTTGACGTCCCTATTAGAGCATGTACTTTCATTTTTATTGACTAAAGATTTTACACTTTTTCCTACAAGTCAGTCTTCCCCATCCCCATTAGCTTCCTTCATCGTGTTACCTAAACCAATTAATGCAAAAATTTCACTTCTAGCTTTCTAGGACAACCTGGGCCAATATTTGTTTCTGTGGTGTATCCAGTTGAAACCAGAAATAAAATATTCTGTGATAAATGATTGCTGTTTTTATACTCGAATCTGAAACAGGCTTGATACCTTAATTGCTTTATGACGACTGTGTACCTCAGCCATGTCAATTGATGCCTATAGGCGCAAGCTCGCGCTTTAGAGCTCAGGAGAGCCTGAGCGCTTTACAGCGGAAAGGAAAGAGACTGACGAAAGAGGTAGTATATGCCGCTTGGTCGAGCTATACACAGGGATGGCCAGCACTGATTCAATGGATAAAGGGAAGATAACTTATTAAAACTATATGCATGTTAATTTTTAGATTTGTCTGAGAAGTATAAGTGGATTATAAGAATGTAAGTTTAAAATTTAATGTTTATTTTTCACAAGTTTGCTTTTTTATTCAAAAGAAATATTTTCTCTACTTCTTCTACAGAAAAGTGAAATTATCAGATATGTTTGTTTAGTAGCCTTACAGGTAGTGAAACAATGTTTTCGAAAATCTAATATATCGTAAATACGTATAACTGAAGATAGTGCATTACAAATTTTGAAAATATTCGCATGGAAAATGTTTGTAAGGAAATGAATTAAGAAAGCAACTATTGTTACATCATAATCAAAAGATATGTGCCGATGTTCTGTAAAAAAGTTAGCTCTATAGCTTCAGCACATTTCGAGAAAATAATTTAATATTCTATGACAGGAAGTTGCGCACCAATATCACTTTAAAAGCATAATGCGATAAGAGATTTGTTATGTAATATTAGTTACAGTTAAAACATATACCTAGATAACTTTGCTTTGTACTGTAATATTGTTTTGATTAGTTTATTGATTACTTTTATAAGGATAAGGATACCATCAATATGAATTCCAACTTATCATGTCATACGCAATCTCTTTTCTTCGGATATCACTTTCCTTATTAATGATGTGTTTCATTCATTCATTCACTTAGTACAGTTCTTAGTTAAACTACTATGGAATTTATGTGAATATTCCTTCTTAAATGTTTATTATGTTACTGACGTTTAAAACACAACTGAAAATTAAGAAACTGGTGTAAATAATTTTGTTTTACAAAGAATATAGATAATATCAAACAGAAAGAAGCCATATAAAAATAACAACATAAAAGTTCACGTTCTGCTTGAAGTTTGTGCAGCACTGTTTTTTTAATCCAGCAGGCTGGTTATTCATAAACATAATCCTTCCTCCTTCCATACCTAGCGCTTAATGCCCGCGCACGACGTCAAGGTCAGAAAAATGAGCTTCCTGTGACATCACTGGTGTACCCGAATTAAATCTCGGAGAGTCGTATTTGTTGTGGACAAAGGTTTCTGTGGATTTTTCTCGGGGTTCTCCCGTTTCTCTACATCACCCTACTGTCACTATCCAATTCAATATTCAGCACGACACCAACTAGCTGAGTCACAATATATACAAGAAAGTAGGCATGCGGAGTCAACCGTTCTTACACAAACGGAGTGGTAAGGCACAATAAGCCTCGCCTGTGGTATTAATCTTCGCACCCTTCCACCGTATAAAAGAAAACTTGAGTCGGAATCGTTTAACATTTCAAGTGAATCCCATGAATTATAATATTAAATTTAATTGAAACGATATATACAAATTGACATTTCCTCTAAAATACTCGTATGTTTATATTTATATTTTAATAAATCAATATATTCTTAATCGACTCACGAGGGACGCTTTGTTAATAAAAGTTATACTAGACGTCTTGGCATAGTGTTAAATACATTATTTTGTTCACAATGCACTTTTTTTATTTTCCACATCTTCTTTATTGCTTATGCTATTTTCAAATGAAAGGTTCACAGAAAAATCAAGCTAAGTTACTTTTTGTTCATTATTGTTTTTGCGTCACATCTGCTAGCTCATAAAGTGAACTATCTTTATAGTAAACCAGAAAGGAAAAAAAGGCTACGTTGTAACATGTTAACTTACAATAAATTAGATGTAAACTAATCATGTTTTATCAGCAGACTTAGCATCCGAGAAAACTTAAGAATGAAGTGAAGTTACAGTGCAACGGAGTACATATGCAGTGAGGTGGCGCGTTGAGTTTTGTTTACCTGTGCGTTAGTGTACAGTTGTCAAAAAAAAAAAAAAAAAAGTCGCCGCACTCGAGAACAGCGAAAATTTTCAAAGTTCACTTCGGGTCATAGCGATGTTACACGATGCATGGCATGTATGGAATTATTCCATATCTGCGTCTCATAGACCAGCGGTAGAGTGCTCGCTTAATGATTCGAAAAGTGTGAGTTCGGGACTTGTTCAAGTTTTCATTTTATTTTTTTAATCGTTCTTCAGTGATATAAACAATATTCAAATTATATTTTGTATTCTGTTATCGTTCTATAGCGTTACAAAAAATATTAAAGTTAACATTTATATTCTGTTATCGTTCTTTATCGATATAAATAATATTCAAGTTATTTATATTTTATCGTTCTTTTAGTGATATAAATAATATTCAAGTCATCATTTATAATCTGTTATCGTTGTTTAGCGATATAAATGATATTCAAGTTATCATTTATATTCTGTTATCCATCTTTACCGATATAAATAATATTCAAATTATAATTTATATTCTGTTATCGTTCTTTAGCGATATAAATAATATTCAAGTTATTTATATTCTGTTATTCTTCTTTCGCGATATAAATACTCCGATTTTATATAAGTAATTATTGTAATATAAATAACCATTTTTCTTTGTAAAATAGGTTATTTTATTTAAATAATTAATTATATATTATATAATATCTTATATTAATTAAACAAACCGATATTTATCATTTATATTGTTATCGCTCTTTAGTGATCCTGTATAAATAATATTGAAGTTATTTATATTCTGTTATCGTTGTTAGCGATATAAATAATATTGAAGTGATCATTTATATTCTATTATCGTTCTTTAGCGACATAAATAACATAAATTTAATATTAGGTTTGGAACAATACAGTTGCATAATGCTGGTGTTAGTTTTTTATTTTTATATTATACTATCTTCAAACACAATAACATGAAAAGGAGTGACGAGGAATTGAAACTGAGACGTTTACACCTAAATTCCGACGTTCTTCCGACTGAACTACGAAGGCACAAGTAAAGAAACATTTGCGGAAAAATTGGCCCAATCCCCCTCCAAGATTTTGTGATGATTTGTAGAAGTTCGTCCAGGATTCGGGGGGCAAAGACTAATTGGGACTTCCCGGTATCTGATCAGGTCAAAAATCCTGACAGAACTAATATTTAACCCTTGCGGTGAATTTCGGTGAAGTCCGGAGGGCCCAATTAGTCAAATCCACTCTCTCACCGTCACGATTGGGCCCCTGGGATCTATTAAGATTCGAAAGAGACAGTGGTGTGCGGAAAGCAATGGGAAGTTAAAGCATTTATCCTTCGCAAGAAAAACTGCAAAGCTGAGCAAAGGAAGCTTTTAACAGAAAAAGGAGCAACTTCTGCGGACCTCTGGAAAAGGAACTAAGGAAGAGGCTAGTGAAGTGTGGCACTGTATGGGGGAAAAACGTGGACATTACGATGAAATGAAGATAAACGAAATATGGATGTGGAGAAAAATGGAAAGTGTGGAGTGAACAGACAGAATAAGGAATGAAGTTGTGTTGGAAAAAGTGGATGAAGAAAGAATGATGGTGAAACTGATTAGAAAGAGAAAAAGGAATTGGTCATTGGTTGAGAAGAAACTGCCTACCGAGGGATGCACTGGAAGAAATGGTGAACGGGAGAAGAGTTCGGGGCAAAAGAAGAAATCAAATAATAGACGACATTAAGATATGTGGATTATGTGCGGAGACTAATAGGAAGGCAGAAAATAGGAAAGATTGGAGAATGTTGGGTTTGCATTGAAAGACCTCCCCATGGGCAGAACACTTATGTATGTCCAGGATGCTTGGAATGTCGTGGCTGAGAACAGTCGCTATTTGAAAAGACTCTAGTCGATTCCATGCCCACTCGACTGCAAGATGTGATCGAGATGTGGGGAAGATAGACTAAATTTATTGAATCGTGGCTTTTTGTTTTGTTTTTTGAACGATTAATGTTTTTAATGTTCTAAGGCAGACGCCAGTAAGTTTGTTTTGTATATGTCACGAAACAGATTTTCGTTGAGAATAAAATATTTTTTTCTTTTCATTTGCAGCCATAATGTCATAATAAGTAATGATAAAATCATGGCATAATACATTCATGAACCTGATGTTAATTACTAAAATAATCATAAAAGAGAAAGGGGCAATTATGTAGTCTACATTTCTCTGTCTCAAAAAAAAAAACAAACAAACAAACAAACAAACAAAAAAGAATATAAAAAGCAGTAGGTTGTATTTGAACACAGGACCTCACGCATAACAGACCGGAACGCTACTATTACGCTATGAAGTAACAAAAAAAAATATTTTAATTGTAACTGTAGATATCAGGCAACGTGGTACACCAACATGTAACATTGCCTGTCTCCGAATTGTAGCGAAGATACCCGAAGGGAACTTTGCTTCTGGAGAGCGGCCACGTTTTCTTCTGACAACTGTACATAATTATTTTCTTCTTATTCTTTCATAATGATGATAATAGTAATAATAATAGCAATTATTATATTATTATTAGCCTAGTATTATTATTATTATTATTATTATTATTATTATTATTATTATTATACTTGTAAAAAGTCAACAAACAGCATTTGCTGATACTTGCCATTAGTAGTAGTAGTAATGGTGGTAGTAATAGTAGTGTTAGTAGTAGAAGTAATAATAATAATAATAATAATAATAATAATCTATGTGGACAAGAAAATAAATTATATAGTCTATAATGTAAAAGGTGCAAGCTATCACCAATTACGATGGTTGTTGTTAAGTCAACTGTCCGAAGACAGTCTGAACTTCACAAGTGATACATAGAAGGCACCATTTATGAGGCAACTATGCCAGGAGGTAATAGACTACGGTTGCCAGTTCCTTTCCCCTCCATTGCATACATCGCCAACTAGCTACATATTACACTAATCAGACTTCAGATTTATACAAACAATAAATTGTTCTTCCTCTGACACATATCGTCATGTGAGATGTTCTGCCTGATAATAAATGTACATATTAGCCAGAACCTCAGCCACACGAAATTGGGTTCGCTTTGAAATGTTACAATATGGCTAACTAAAAAATAATTTTAACCGAATCCGCGAAACTTGGAACTTAAGGAGAGCATGATAGAATTTCGATTACTGAGGACAAAGAAGAATATTAAACAAATAATGAAATATCCTTAAAGTTAAAAAAACCTACACTATAGACGCCTAATAATATAAATAAATGTTACCCAAAACAGTACAAGATCATTTTTAAACAATTATCACTTACCTTGGGCACATCCTGACTTCAGGATCCGCATGATTCTTATCGGATTAACACCACCCGGAGCAAATTATTGATAACATCGAACACTGATGATGGTTTCAGATGACAACTGTCCACGAGAGAATAAAAGTCCGGAAATCACGTTGTTCTCTTTTCTCACCTGTTGCGTGTTCATAAAGAACTAGAAGCGGTCAAGGTTGGCTTACTTCGGACTTGACAGCTATATTGCTTAATTCGGACAGAGAAAGAAAATGTTATAACAGTGTAACATCGTTAATTATTTTTTTTTTAATTTGTCCACTCGTATTACGAAATACTGCACTTCACGAAAACATTATCCATTTCTTAAAACTAGCGTAATAATAGCTTTTCATATTTTGAAATTAAAATCATTACCATTACCATCATTATCTAAATCAAAGACTGGGTTTTTTGTCCTGTTCCACCAATAATCATTCGCAAGTAGCACGACTCCTTTCTTTTGTGGTAAGCATGACGGAAGGTCGATGCTTAAGACAACATACTGTAGGATGAACACTAAATAAGAAATACCTACCGATTTCGTTGCGAAGGGAGAAAATCATCACTTCTCTGCCGGAATCGATCTCGGTCTCGCTGGATTTTAAGTCAGACAAGCTACCGATAACTGGACTTTACGCCGAACACGTTTGAGGCACAGATGCATATCTTAATTTTAGAACTATATTCAAAAAATGCTTTCTCACAAAAATAGTGTATGTTCTAATGTAACAAATTCTCTGAAGAAATTGGAGGTTAGGTTTTATCCTGTTTGGCAATATTATTTCATTTTACATAACAATGTTAATTGAAATTGCAATTTGTAATTACTAAGACTGTTCTTTGAAGATGTAATAGTTTATGATTCCTTGTAGACGCGTATCCGAGCACTTTACCAGAGGAAAATTTAAGATTTCTGAATATACTCAGAGAATTCTATTTATATAAGGATCAAAGAGACATAGAATTAACGAATAGAAGAAATAGAACGAGTGTATACCGTCAAATTCAATTACAACACAAAGTTTTTGTCACTGTTAAAGGCATAAAGATCATTAAAACGTCTGGTTAGCATTATCACGTGCGCGAAACTAAACGGCGAAATGATATCTTTATTTATGTCTACGTGCACATTCATGACATACGCTCACAGTGATGTAAAACTATCAAACTCACATTTCAGTTGAAATCTGCATACTGTTTTGACAGAAATTAAGCAATATATGGTAATAAATAATTGATATTGAAATTCTAGAGAACCGAGAACATTTTATAAAATAAATTATTTTATGTTTTTGTGAGACCGTTAAGAATTCGGAACTCCGCAAGTTCTCAAACTTTCATAATTTATTAAATTGTGCAGCTAATGTCCAAATTACACAAAAGAAAAAATATTTATCCCTGAAGTCGGAACAGGTGTTTAAGCTCAATCCTTGTAGTTGATGATAATGGCAATGATGAACTTAGAAGCAATCATCTTAATAAACACGGACTGTAAAAATATGTGTTACTTGTTAAGATGCTAGTTACAAATTAAAATATGTTGTGGGAATATAACAGCGTGAGCCTTCTTCATTTAGGCCTAATATAAATCGCTATTATTCTGACGCGTCCGATGAATAAACGACTCTGACTCCTGTTATCACATCCCTCTCATGTGCAATTTTTGGTTCACAATGGTTGTCACTGGCGTAATATAAAGTTACCTAAACTTTGACACCAAAAACAACACGAAAAGACAGCTGTCGACCGCCACTGCGTTCGCTTGTTTTCTATCATAGTCGTTAATTATAAGCGAGCGATGTGTTGCGAAGTTTGACGTTGTCGAACCGATGGGATATCTTCTTGTATCCAATACTCTAGTAGCAGAACTATTGCTAGGTATTGGCAATGGAAGATGTGTAGCATTGGCTTCCGACAGCGGGAACACGATTCCAGAGATGTGAAGGAGGTGAGAGGGAAGAGAAAAATAAATTGCGCAGGCGCAAGCGTATTACAGAACAGCGCGTGTCCAGATTCTATCTAAATTGTTTAGTAGTCTGGATTTTAAATCAGGGACGTACACATCACTGCTGCTTTTAACTTGGCTTCCAATAGAAACAAAGCCTCGTCGTATGATACCATCTGTCTTCCACTTATTAACAACAGTTACTTTCCTGCACGGATTCCAGAGGAATTTATGTGTTTTGGGATAAAAATAGTTACAATAGAATTGGCATTGAAGAACAAAGTGTCAGAGAAGTTCAAACTCTCTCGTTTCTCTCGTTGAAAGCGACAACAATAATAATTTGTACATCATTGGCATTGACAGAAACAACAATTTTATTTGTGGGGAAGATTTTGAGTTTTGTAACTGCGGGTTGAAATTTGATTTCTTTCAAATTTAGAAACATCTTACAGGTTTTTATCTTCTGAATGGTATCGTTCTAGATATGAAAAGTTCGCCTCGTGTTGGGTCTGTTACAACTAGCGATGAAAGCCACCGGCGTGGCTCAGTCGGTTAAGGCGCTTGCTTTCCGATCTGAAGTTGCGTACGGGCGCGGGTTCGATCCCCGCTTGGGCTGATTACCTGGTTGGGTTGGGTTTTTTCCGAGGTTTTTCCCAATCCCAACCGTAAGGTGAAGGCCAGGTAATTTACGGCGATTCCTCGGCCTCATCTCGCCAAATACTCTCTCACTATCACCAATCTCATCGACGCTAAATAACCTCTTAGTTGATACAGCCACCAACTAAAAAAATTAGGGATGAAAATGTTCTGGAAAATTTTAAACCAGAAACTTTTGCTGGATCTCGTATGACTTACTTACAAATGGCCTTTAAGGAACACGGAGGTTCATTGCCGCTCTCACATAAGCCCGCTATTGGTCCCTATCCTGAGCAATTTTTTTTTTTCAATGACAGGATTTTGGTATAGTCGCCATTAATCCATACGACCTCTTGTTCCCAGTATCGGTCGCATTCACTGGATGATCTTAATGATCTTATAGCGATACAGCGTGCAATATATTTCGTGTCCATTTCCTCTTGTGAATCGCAGAACATACATAACGGATTGGTCCGGATTCCTATTCGGTGCAGATATAATCCTGAGCAAGATTAATCCAGTCCCTAGCATCATATCCCTCCTTCCTCAAACCCATTTCAATATTATTCCCTCATATACGTCTCGACCTTCCCCAAAAGGTCCTTTTCCCTCAGGTCTTCCAACTAGCACTCTATATGCTTTTATGGATTCACGTGCTACATGCCCTGCCCATCTCAAACGTCTGGATTTAATGTTCCTAATTATGTTAGGATACAATGCGTGCAGTTCTGTGTTGTGTAACTTTCTCCATTCTCTGTAACTTCAACACAAATATTTTCCTTGGCACTTTATTTTCGTATGCCACTTCTTTGAATTTTAAACCTGCAAGGTAACTTTGAAATAAGTTAAATTTCCACGCACTATAACAAAACTCGAAATATTTCACTTGAAGGAATTTCATATCAACACAATGCCTACCCACTTCACTTACGTAATTCGGGTTTCGCATACTGCGGATAGATGGCAGGACTGTAACCCATTTTCAAGTTGCACACCACTTCGGCGGGCCACGTTATGCATGATGTGTATCTCTGAAGAGTTACGTAATGTACAAGGATGAGTGGATGTGTAAGTGTTCGTGTAAATGTAGTGTAGGGAATAGGTGAAGAAGGGAGAAGGGGAAATCCGGTGCCGGCACGTAGTCTGCTCCTGTCCTCATCCGAAGGACGAATCACTATCAACAGTGACATATGCCTTCTGTTCATATGTACAGTCCCAAGGTGGAAATTTTACATAAAAATTTGACCCCGCCGGAAATTGAACCCGGGCCGGATAGTCTGAAGGCAAACACGCTACCACAGAATTAACTCGGCAGACTTAAACACAATATTGTAAAGTTCAAACTCCTTCAGACAGCAGTCCTCTTGAAACTTTGATATCTAACATTAGCATAATGTCTTTTTTTCCCATTCTTTAACCATTATTCCATTTATACTTAATTTTGTATAACAATAGTTGGTTATTTAACGACGCTGTTCGGTTATTTAGAGTCGATGAGACTGGTGATAATGAGATGGTATTTGGCAAAATGAGGCCGAGGATTCGCCATAGATTACCTGAGATTCGTCTTACGGTTGGGAAAATCTCGAAAAGAAACAACCAGGTAATCAGCTCAAGCGGGAATCGAACCCACACCCGAGCGCAAGTCCGGATAGGCAGGCAAGCGCCTTCGACAAAGCTACGCCAGTGACAACAACAACAACAACAACAACAATAATAATAATAATAATAATAATAATAATAATAATAATAATAATAATAATAATAATAATAATAATAATAATAATGGAAAAATCACATTCCAAAATTATGGTCTAAAACCAAAAATCGTATTTTCAGCTAAATAGCACTGGAAATCTAAATATCACATCACAGTTATTAGAGTAACCAGGCAACATACATTTCAAAGTACGCAGAAATGTACCGGTCAGGCAGGAGTGCGGATTGTCATGTAGCACAATGACGTCATGTGCGAATCGAGAAAGGAAACGCTATGTTTTGAATGTTGCGTGGCTATATGTATTTTACTGTTACTCGATCCTTTTGCATTTTTCTAATGATAAGTTCTTCTTTCCTTCATAACGTAATTGCTCCTTATGGTGACGAATAGGTAGAACGCAGAAAAATTCTGTCCGGCACCGGAACTCGAATCCGAATTTCCAGCTATACATAACAGGCGTTTTATCCACTAAGCCATACCGAACTCAAGTTCCGATGCCGGATTGAATCCCTTTCATTATTTCCTATCTACTGTGTTCCGGCATCGGAACTTGAATCCGGTGTGGCTTAGTGGATAAAGCGCCAGTACGTAAAGCTGGAAACTCAGGTTCGAGTTCTGGTGCCGAAGATAATTCTTCTCCGTTCTACCGATTCTTCACCATATGGAAACGCAGAATTACTGCACTGAAACTCCATATGTATTCGTACTTCGGTACGTCATAGTAATATAATTGCTCCTATATTATTACGATGTACCTAAGTACATATGATATTTCCGTGCAGAAATCCTGCGTCATCAAATGACCGGATTCCCATCCTGATGTCGGATCGAATCCTCTGAGTTTAAGTTCCACCTCTTGGGTTCCCTCTAGTGGCCTAACCTCGTGCACTGCGTCTTAGATGTATGACAGTGGTACAATGTCCATACATATGCAGAGGTGCACTCGTCATAATTGCTCCTGTTTCCTAATGTAATGTATTCCGAAAGGAACGAAAGTGATGGTACTACTTGGACTCATATTTTATAAGTGTTCGGTGGCGTGACAGCCCATGAAGGACCAAGATCGACCAGCCGACTTGTGGCCTTACGTTCACATTCTTTAGCGAAGGAGAACGATCGTACGGAGGTATCATGTGGTCAGCACGATGATCCCGCCTCCCGTTATAGCGGGTTTTCTAAACTGAGTTTCTCTAACTACTGTAGCTTCCCAAATTAATCGCGATGCTGGATGGGTACCGATTCCATACACTGGCAGAAATTCCATAATAAAATTTCTTCCCTCATGATGACTCGAACTAACGCGCATTCCGTAACGCGAGTCCCAGGCATAATGTCTTAGACCACCACGTGGGACGCACCCATGTTTTGTATATGGTTTTATGAAATCATTGTTTTACTTCTCTCTATATGATTCTTTCAGATTGTCTATCTATTTTTATCCGTTTCATTACATTTTGTATTTCGTATTTATCTCATATGGTTTGTTTGTTAACGTCATTTAAGTCGACTAAGATCTTAATGTTTCATTTCTACCGTTCCCATTATACGAGGGCGTGCTGAAAAGTAATGCCTCCTAATTTTTTATATCAAAAGTTTTATAGTTATTCGAGTGAAACAAAACTGGTAACTTCCTACAACCTTACTGTTCATACCTGTAATTTTAATTTTCCACATAATCGCCCTGGCGATGAATACACTTTTCCCAACGGGTGACGAGTTTCTTGATACCGTCACACTGTAGAATGTTTCACTCTCACGACGAAATCACAGCACTTCTGTCTGCATTGCATTGTCAGAATCAAAGGGATGTCCTCTCAGGTGTTCTTTAAGTTTTGGGAACAGATGAAAATCTGATAGCGCCAGGTCAGGACTATATGGAGGTTGATCAACGACAGTGAAACCAAGACGCGGAATGTGTTATGTTGTCTTTGCACTGGTGTGCGAACGAGCGTTGTCAACTGTAGGAGGGACTGCTCCATATCTGGGCGAATCCTTCGAATTTGTGCTTTCAGTTTTTTTTATGGTTTCACAATACATTACAGAAATAATAATGGTACTGCCTTTAGGTATGAATTGCATATGCACCACACCTTGTATGTCCTAAAAGAGTGTAAGCATGAGTTTTCCTGCTGATGGCACAGCCTTGAAATTTTTGGGTGCAGGCGTTCCTTTGTGGCGGAAGTGTACTGATGACCTCTTGTTTTCGGGATCGAAGTGGTGTACCAAGCTTTCGTCACCTGTGACAATGTTCTCTAAGAATTCATCGCTTTCCCGTTCGTATTTTTATTTTTTATTTTATTGGGTTATTTTACGACGTTGTATCACCATCTAGGTTATTTAGTGTCTGAATGAGATGAAGGTGATAATGCCGGTGAAATGAGTCCGGGGTCCAGCACCGAAAGTTACCTAGCATTTGCTCGGATTGGGTTGAGGGAAAACCCCGGAAAAATCCTCAACCAGATAACTTGCCTCGACCGGGATTCGAACCCGGGCCACCTGGTTTCGCAGCCAGACGCGCTGACCGTTACTCCACAGGTGTGAACCCGTTCGTATTGCAGAAGCAATTGTTGAAAAATGTCCAATCTCTTCTGTTTCATGAGGAAGGACCATTCGAGGCACCCATCGTGCTCAAATTTGCCGGAATCCCAGTTCTGCAATTATCGCCTGCACACGCTTCCTTCATATGACACACTGGATTGACAGGTGTTCCTGCGTTATGAGTTCATTGATACGATTCCGATGAGCGTCATCAGTTGCAGTATGTGGTGTTCCACTGTGTCCATTGTCACACAAATTGAGAGTTGCACCAAGTCCATTACGAACACGAGCAGATCAACGTCGTACAGTACTGATTTCGACACATTGATCACGATAAGCAGCCTTCAATCTCCAATGAATGTCTATCGGAGACACTGTTGTTAAAAACTCGACCACAGCACGCTACTTCAGACGCACCGACATAGTGCTGGTACACGCCGCCATGTTTCAGTGTATAACTCAGAGATCTCTATTGGTAGAGATACGAAACTTGCGTCACTGAAAGCAGAAAGTCCACTGAATACAATGTACTGTCATTAATATTTTCAACTATATTCATAGAGACAAAAAAAAAAATAGAAGACATTACTTTTCAGCATACCTTCGTATTTTGTTTTGTTCTCTTTATTTCTGACATAATTTTTATGTTACTTCCTATATTGATAGGTCGTTGGCATTTAAAACTTCGTAACTACATTTGGGAAATTAAACAAGAGATCAAAATAACTTATTCTTTTTATACTCCAGCTAACAACTGTTATGCATTTGTTACTTATAAAGTATAGAAATATTAATTGCAGACTTATGAGATGTTATTACAAGACGCATTTTTAAAATATTGACAGATTTCAACATTCGGGAATTCACAACCTTCTAGCTAGCTTTGAATATCTGCCCACATCGACATATTATTTGAAACATATGCGAATACAGTAAATGCCATCTAGTGTTGCATCAAGTTAATTTTACATTAACTGTTCAGCACATCACCGCCATTTCGTAGCAACACAATATTGTATTTCTGGTCCACAGAAAATAGTATATTTTACGAAAACACTGGTATTTACGAGGTTAGTGTTTCCGTAAAAGACGAATATTTTTCCTGAACCAAATTGCAATAAAATTGTCGTTGCTATGAAGTGGCGGTGATGTGCTGAACATTTACCGATTTAACTTTTCACTTTCTCTGTCAAGTATTTTTCTTTCCTTAAGACGTATCGCTATCACCACAGCTAAAAGAACTTGATGGAACACTTTAACGCTTTATTGGACTACTCTGATTGCTCTCTGCGAATTATGTTGGAACATAAGCATAACTTAAATGACACCGAATGCAAGCTGCCCAATGATGCATGCAGTATCGTCAAGAATCTTAATGGAAAAATAATATATTTGATTCAAATAGAATAAAAAATTGTAGGAGAAGTATTAAACGAAATATCTTATTAATGTACTTAAGAGTAGGCCTATATTTTGTAGTTGAAAGTCATTTTTTTTCAAATTATGTTTTTGAATACTACGTTTGATTAGCATTGAAAGGGAAAGTAATCGCAGATGGGTTTCAAGGTTGCAGGCGTATCATACTCTGTCCTGACTGCTTGCATATAGACAGGAAACAACAATATAATATGAAAACGATCGCTTCGAGCTGTATTATAATTAATTTTTGCACTATGTTAACTGCGATATCAAAAAGCTAGAGTATTTCGTGTTAAGTTAACAATCGATTCTGCGGACTGCAGTTACCAACCAGTTGTGGTCTCATCTTTCCATCTACTCCTTGGTCTTCCTGAAAGTCTTTGATTTTAAATGTTACAGAGTATACCTTCCTCAGATTTCTGTGTCACCCACACTTCTTCCTCTTTGTAATCTTTTCACAGTTACTATGTGCTCATATTTTGTCTTTGCATCTAATAAAACACTAAGATATTTGAACTTGTAATATTTCTTATTTTAAGATTTTAAACATGGATTATTCGATAATTAGTGGCAACAATGTTTGTATGAGGCGGTATCTGCGGTAAATGATACAAACTGATAACAATGAGAAAGAAGAACATCTGATGTGTGTTATCTGTGAGTTTGAAGACAATAATCTCATTTATAAGATATTGTAGGGAGTTTAATTTGTAGAATGTTATCTGTAGTGCTCTAAAATACGAACAAAGATGCTTTATTAAAATTCAGATTGCAAGAGGCAAGAATGCTAGACAATGCCATACAGCATTACTGGAAGCTTGTGGCAGAGAGACTTCACCATATCGTACCGTGGCTAGGTGAACATATGCATTTCGCAACGGGAGGGAAGATGTTAATGAAAAACGTGGAGCTGGCAGATCGCAATCGGCAATGTGAACGCTGTAAGGGCACTTCTGGAAGAACACCGTTGTTGGACTTATATTGAACTAGCAAGGGAAGTTGGAATTTCTCCTAGTACGATTCTTCATATATATTTAAGAAGAACTTAAAGATGAGGAAAATCTGCGCTCGGTGGGTTCCACACAGTCTTAAAGAGGAAAACATGTGGCAGAGAATGGAAACAGCGAGATTGCACTTAGAACGCTATGGACGTGAAGGCGAACGTTTCCTTCGACGTATCATAACTTTAGATGAAACCTGGGAAGAACAAAATCCATTAAAATCATGTTCACTGTTGCTTATGATTCAGTTCCTGCGGGAAATCATGTGAATGGTGCATATATTACAGTTACTTTCTGGACCATCATTTACGACCAGCTGTGCGCCGTAAACGTCCAAATCTACTGAATTCTCATCCTACTGTGCTACATGATGTTGCTCGCTCTCACATAGCTGCCCCTGTGGTTCATTTACTTCGCAGATGGAATTGGGAAATTCTGGAGCATTCTCTATGCTCCCCAGATAATATGTCACGATGTGATTTTGACCTTTTCGCGAAAATAAAATTACCACTTAGAGGAGTTCGCTTTAGAACCAGAAAGGCAATTATAACAGCAATAGAGCAGTTTGTTCGAAGATTAGTACAACAACGCGCTCTTTATGGCATCCGTCGTCTCCTTGAGGTGTGGAGGCGGGTTCTTCATATTATACTTCTGAGCACTGCAACAATGTGACTGTTCCAAAAATGTTTTCTTTGTTGTTAATTCAAATGTTGCCACTAATTATTGAATGACTCATGTATATTACAACTGTGAATAAAATTGTACTGTACGTAATCGTAGGAGTCCATCTCAAATTAGCTTTATTTAATAAACTGCACTACACAGGAACTTATGCTGGCTCTAAGTGTTGTTTCTAAGTGCACGAACTTCATGAAATTCGATATGAAGGCCTACAAAAGTCTTATTGCTCTGTAGCTCGATCACTTTGAAACGTAGTGAGGAAGGAGATAGATATGCTAATGGTTTGTTTACGTTTATCGCGGTTTTAATATAAATTAATGGAAGTGGTTATTTTATGAAGACAGCTAATCTCTTGGTTTTAAAGAGGAAGTAATCACTGCGCTTCAACCAGATGCGTCACATATTAAAGGAGACTTCTGGAACAACTGAATCCATGCTTCGTAATGGAAGAAACGCACGCAAACAACTGAGCAACGCAAAAAAGATACACGGCTCTCGTGTTGCAATACAATAAACTTGTTCCAATACGTCTTACATTTTATAGGGCTCACTTCGTTAACTAACTTTAATCTGCTGTAAGGTCGCGGGTTCCATTACTGAAGTACAAATTAATGCACATTCTTCTCTTTTCTCTCGTTTTCTTGTTCGGTTATTTTATGTTTGCTATGCTACTGATCCAAGGTTCGACGGTTGAATTTGGCCGCGGGAGATGGATTTTTAAGGGTGACAAATCATGGCTATTTATCGCTACAATTTTATCACTTCCCTAGTATTTGTTTGTTTTTATCACTTCATTAGCATTTCTTTTCTTTTTTTTTGCCAACATTTCAAAATACAAATTCTTTACGGTAGGCTGCTATAAAACGTGCTTTGCGATCGTAATTTCTTTAACGTACAGATAGTCAACTGAAAATGGCAGCTCCGTTCAAACGTCTTGGTGAAGCTAACATTAGTGAAGTAGAAGTTTAGTATGTCAATTAATATTTTACTGTATTAGAGTACTATATTTCTTCTAATCTTTATATACTTTCTTCTAATCGTGTAATAGTCAATTAAATCCCACTCGAGTTTTGATTTTCTCTACATAAATCTTCTCGTGTTTCACTCACAGATTTATCGATAAAATGAAAACCTCTAGTGAGATTACTGTTGAAAAATCTTTAAAATGACTTCCTTAGGAAGGGAAGTAAAGCTGGGACGCCCGTGTCGTAGATTTACAGCACGTAAAAGAACAATGTCCCTCAATGAGAAGAGTGCAGCCAAAGTTTACTGGTCACTCATTGCCCACGCGAAATTATATTTTGTTTATATTTGGATGTAGTACAATGAGGTATATAGGTGGACCCAATGAGTGTAGGTTTGTTCTAAGTTTACTGGTCACTCATTTCCCACGCGAAATTATACTTTGTTTATATTTGGATGTAGTACAATGAGGTATATAGACAAACCCAATGAGTGTAGGTTTGGTCTGCTCTTCATAAGTACTCTATCCATTCATCGACATCATAGGAATAAAAAAGGTTTTATTTTTATTAAAATCTTATTTTCTCAGAATGCCGAGTTTGAAGATACACCTTCCTTCTTGAGGAGCAGATTGTGTCTCCTTCTCTCGCATTTGTTATTTGTTTTCTGTTCTTTTAAGTACTACTAGCCTTCCGCCAACTGACCACATTATCAGTGAATTTTACTCCTCTTCAACTACTACTGTTGATTAAAAATCTTCACAAGAGCGAGATCGACGGAATGAAGAAGCCACATTCAAAAGCGGAACGCCACTGCAGTGGTCCAACATGTAAATCTAACTGGATGTTTCTCCTATCTAACAGATTATCATGAAACTTTGTACATTAGTTACAGGCAACATATTTATTTTGTATACAAACTTTCATTACGTTTGTGTAAAAGAAACTACCCCATTATAAGGGGTGGACTTATATAAAATTTCTCATATCGAACATATACTTCAGATGCATACAAAGAATTGTTCTTCGTCTAACATACATCGTCAAGTGGGATGTACTGCCTGATAATAATAGATGTACCTTAATCAGAGGATGCTCTGTATATTATGGAAGCAGAAGTTTTAGCTGAAGAACTAAATGTAGTATTCGAATTTCCAATTGTAAGAAGCAGAGCAAAAGTTTGCCATTTTGATTATTAAAGTTCCAATGAAGAAATAAAAAATTCAAACGAATTGTTTCGAATACAATTTTATCTAATAACTGTTTATTGTTGATGCTGCATTAAATTAGATTAAGAAAAGATTTAAAAATTTGAATGAATATTATAATATATTTAAATTTTCTTGTAAATTCAGAGAAATGATCGAAGATGAGATTAATTAATCTTGTTCTGATTTAGGTGTTTCCTCTTAAATTAATAATGGAAGCACAAATATTAAAGATATTGATAGTACTGAGCTCTTCAGTCAGGTGATAACGAGGGAACGAAATTTAGACACCAAAACATTGCCTAGAGGTGGCTATAGGTTTAAGGAACACGGCTACAGGATGACGTCAGTTGTTAACTTTATTGATGTACCTTTAGGTTCGTATGCAAAATAAAAGGACGTCGTGTGAAGTGAGCTCTGTTCATTCGAAGTTTAATGAGTGCGGCTTTCGTATTGTTTAGTGCATTATAATAGTTGTTTCGACAGAGCACACTTATTTTCTGTTTAAAAAGTAAACTTTCGCATAGAGTTAATTTGTGATCCTGCAAAGATTCTGTGAAGATGTGTCTCCAATAAAATCTGAAACTTTACCTGTACTCGTAAAAAAACTTCGTAAATGACTATTTCTCAATCAGGGACGAAAAGTGTGTAAATTAGACATAAAAGGTAATAAGCGTCATGATTTACAGAAACATTCTGACTCTAAAAACACATCGAACATCTGGAATTTGTTTAGTGATTTAATTTCGGATCAGTCCACTTTTTATTATGAGTTGTATCTGATGCTGATATGTGTGAGTATTCCGTTCCGTAAACTTGAGAATCCACATTTTAAACACTTCGTTGAAAAGTATACATTTAGAAAATTGCCGACTCCAACAACAACCATGCGTACACAATATTTACCCTTGTGTTATGAAATAACTTTAAATTCTATATGATCTGTTGTTAATAACAACAAAAGTGTCACACTAAAACTGAAGAGTATTCTTGGAAAACCTACATATTAGAAACACTGTGTGAAGTGCAATATGAACTAAATAATGAGCAGGCACAAAATTATAATAAATAAAAACTATTTGAAATTCGCACCAATAACATTGTGTAATTTCGAAAGAACATTTTCTTGCTTGAGTGACAATCGAACAGGTTTACATTTGACAATTTACGACAGTACACAGTTGTACATTTCAACAAAATTAGTGACACTTAAAGTACAATGAGGTTAGTTGGGGACGCACGGGTTTTCGTTCAATGTGTTGGTTACCGCTAGGAACACGCGCACGTCTCCGACACTTTTAGGCCTATAATCCTACTGTTACAATGCTTCAAAATTAGTACTTACCAAGCTCACATTCGTCGCTCAACATGTCCTCCATTTACTGCAACACACATTTGACATCTTTTTATGAAATTTGCAGTCACTCTCGCAAGTTCTTCAGCACTGATAGAATTTATTCCATCTCTGATATTCTGTTAAAGTTCGTTTATGGAGTGTGGGTTTCTTGCTTTCTGTAGAGCCTTAATTTAAGTAATTTAGTCGCTACACGAGCAAAACTTTTACTTATTCCAGTTTCCTGCGCTAAACGTCTGAGGGATTTTTGAGAGGTGTGTTCCACCTTTTTGACCAATCTTGTCTAATTTCTCTTCCGACAGAACACGGCTTTCTATTTTCGATTTTTCATCGTTTACCGAAACTGTCCTCACGAACTTATGAAGTCTTCTTATTGTACGGCAGCTGGACTAGGTTTCGTTTTCGAGATTTTCGTTTCCGTATATATGTAGGCTATTGTACAGATAATTACGTTCACATAATGAATGTCATTACAACAATAGTCTGCACGGGGCACTTTAAACTTAACTTAAACTTTTAAGATTACAACTTTCACCGCCAACTTAATTTCCACAACACAACACAACTAAAGCGAAACTGCAGTGCCACTCAATGCCTGCGCGCCAAGAATGCGAATGCATTATTCCCGGTGATCATGGCATCTCTTGGCGGCGAACGGCTCCTGCAAAGCCCGAGCGTGCCCAACTAACCTCACTGTATTATTTAGAATGCATCACCATATTCTACAAAAAAGAGAATGAAGTAAGTCGCTTTCGTAAATGTGTGCTATAATCTATTTGTTTTAGTCATCTGATTATACCGACCAATGTTTTGATTCAAGCATAATAGTGCTCTGTAGAAATCCCTGAATTAATGTAAACAACACGACTTATATAATACGCGACGTAGTTAACTTCATAGACTTGGTGTCTGAGCTTACATCCCTACTGACAACATGTGAAACTGTGCACAGTGCCATTATAGAAAGTGTGCCCATAACAAAACTTGACAATTATTGCAAAAAATTACCTGATGTCAACATTTCCTAATCTGTTTATAGCTTTGAGAATTTTTGACACATTACTACACTATTTGTGAAAAGTGCAACACTCAGAAAGAATAGCCCGAACGACTCCAAACTCGGAAGATATGTAGAACAATGTACCACCAATAATTGATTACGTTCCCAAAAAGAGATAGCTTACATATAGGCGCAACAGTGACGTCTCTTGTGTCACCAGCAAGGTCAGTGTTATGCCTTGCTCAGTCAGTGCAGAGCTCCCAAACGAAGTACAAACGTGAAAGCTAGTGCAGGTATGCCTCGTCGATGTGGAAGATCGCAATATCAGCATGTGAGTGAGTTCGAACGGGGCAGAATGGTTGGTCTCCGGGAAGCAGGTTTGTCATACCGTGACATTTCGGCTCGTACAGGGCAAGCTGCTATGGCAGTGCTGCGTGTGTGGTACCAGTGGATAGAGGAGGGTCGTACTCAGAGACGACAGGTTCTGGACCACGTAATGTGACCACAACAAGGGATGACCGCCATCTTGTCCGCATGGCCGTGACGGACCGTACAGCTTCATCCACAGTGATGAGTCGACGTTGGAGTACTGCAACGGGTGAGGACCTGTCTGCGTCAACGTTTCGTTCCCGTCTTTTGAGGGCTGGACTGTGGCTCGCATGCCGTTGTGTCAGCTTCCATTGTCCAGAAACCACCAACGCTTCAGACTGCAATGGGCACGTGAGGCGTGCTGAGTGGTAAAATGTAGTGTTTTCGGACGAGTCCCGCTTCAACTTTTCCTACAATGATGGCCGCATACGTGTTAGACGCTACCGTGGTGAACGCAATCTGATAGCCTGCATTGTTGAGCGGCATAGCGGACAAACGTCTAGTGTGATGGGGTTTGGGGCACCATTGGATAAGATATGCTATCTCGCCTCCTACGTATTCAGGGCAATCTGAATAGCAACCGCTACATTAGGGAGGTTTTAGAACCCGAGGTATTGCCCCTCGTTCAGGCAACTCCACATACCATATTTCAGCAGGACAATGCCAGGCGAGGATTGTGCAAGCCTTCTTCGAAGAACAATGGGTATCACTGTTTCCCTGGTCTGCACGTTCGCCAGACATGTCGCCCATCGAACATGTCTGGGATATGGTTGGTTGACAACTTATTCGTCATGGTCCTCCAGCACCCACACTAGACGCTTTGTGGACTCGCATACAAACTGCGTGGAGGGAGATTCCTCAGAAACATATCCAGGCCCTCTTTGATTCCATACCACGACATTTAGAGGCTCTGATTGCAGCGCATGGAGGCTTCACACCATACTGAAATCTCAAGGTTACAGATCAGGCACAGTTCTGTAATTCTAACCATTCGTGTACTGTCATGTAGCCTACCTAATCAGTGGTATCAATTTCATTTCAGCCACATGTATTTTTCTTGGTGTTGCAATTTCTACAAACATTATTGTAGCTAGTGTAACATTAGGTCAAAAGAGTTTTTCGAAACTCAGACTAAAAAAAAACTTATTTAAAAACATCAATGGCTCAAGAGTATTTAAATATCTGGGATTGTTAGCTGTAGAAAAGGTATTGTGTGAAAAATTATAAGATGTTACTGATGAACAGTCAAATAAGAAAGTTAGAAGAGCTCTGTTCTAAGTTAATGTTAAAAGCTGTATCTGATTTATACTTTTGGCATTTCCTATTTTTATAAAATTAAAATAAATACTGTTTATAAAATATGTTATAACTGTCCTTTGTCCCCTACATGGAGTCATAAACTATACTAATAACTTCCTCTGAGATGAATTAAATTCCAAATTTACTCGCGATCTGCACTGTTAAGGATGGCCAACAATAATTACTATCTCTAACACACAGAGATCTGACAGCCCAAAACCGGCCCTGTTTACCTGCTTAAGGGCGTAAAAGAACTCTGCTCTTCGAAAAGAAGTTTTCAGAAAATTTTACCGACCATTATTTGCTTACGCAGTTCTACTATGGTATTTAGGCATCAACATACTCGCATCACGGGTAATTCTGAATTCCGTCTTACTAGTTGCTCTTCACATTACCAAAGAAACATATTTAAGGAAGATCTTAATATTTTGTATCTGTAAGCGAATGGAGGAAGGAAAAGATGAAGAAATTCCATACACTACGAGTATATCTGCTCAACAGGCAGTATGGAAACTATTTCGCTCAAAATTCGTATCATGATAGATAATCTTGAAGAAAAAAACTGTACTATAAAATATTTGTAAGTAATTAAAACATAGCTCGTAGTGTCATTAACTGGCGCTATTACTTCAGAGGAGTACTATTCTACACGAATCAAACATTCGCAGAAACTCGTTACAGACGCCATAAAAGGAACATTAACAGTTCCAGATCGCCGGCAAGCAACTGAGAGAGAAAGAGAGAGAGAGAGAGAGAGAACGAATGGAACGATTCTTAACAAAAGAAATATAAAACAGATCTCATAAAGCCAATACAGAAATGATTGGTTGTTAGTCTGGTATTTGTTTTATAGCTAACGAGCCAATCAGACGGCGAGAAAAAGACGATATGATGCGAGATATAGCAACTCTCACGAAAGGTAACTTTTTACACAGAGTGAAGGATATGTAAGATTGCCATTGCTAGTACATGTGCTTTTGAAACGTTTCTAGTGTGCTAGCACTTTTAATGAAAATCTGTTACTTTTTCTCCTCCGAGGTCATGTAGTAAATAATAGTAATTTTCGACAAAATCATGCAGGAGTCATAATTATGATCCACAAGCTTATGCCCAAAAAAACTACTAAATATGACTGGAAATATGCCTTTAAAATGTTCAAAATATATAAATAAAATGCACTAAAGGTACGGTCACACGTCGCTACTTTTGCTGCGCAACTTTTGTACTGCAGCTGCATTGGAGCAAGTTGCAATTATTGGAGGTTGCGAGTCTGTTCACACACAAGACACTACTTTTGCAGCCGCAGTCTTGCTGCAGGTTTCCATCTCCATGTTGCCTTTTCAATATACACTTTGTGGTTATGTTCGCATTATTAAGAAACTCATGTGAAAGCTTACATATCTATTATTTGCTTTTCTTTCCTAACTAGTATCCAGAAATTGGCATTATTTTTACTGTAAAGCTTTTAAAAACGCCTATATACTTAAATGATAACCAACAGCATATTCACGTAATCAATGTTGGCAACCTTCCTGTTTGAAACTACTCTACGGAAAAAAAAAATGAATTATATCGTCAGCAAATATACTCAGACTGTGTTGTGCATTTAGTAACTGTTACAAATAATTTATTTTCATCACATCCAACATTAAAATATATCCAAACAATAAAAGTATCATTGGCACATTTGGGTGGCAACACTGGTTGCAACCGCAGCAAAAGGTTCAACAAAACCGTTATCAAAAACGCTGCGACTGCAACCCTGAGAACCCTGTTCACACGTCGCTACTTCTAAGCTGCGCGCAGCATGAAAAAGTAGCGGGCAGCAGGTTCGGCAGCCGCTACTTTTCGGGTTGCACCGTTGTTCACACGTCGCAGTACGAGAGTTGCGCAGTTTTTTGTACTGCAGCGCTGCAAAAGTAACGACGTGTGACCGTACCTTAACAAATTAAAAGAAATTGCGTTTCCTGTAATAGCATGAATGCTAAGTGTGTTGTAACTCCCCTCCCCCATTATACGGAGGAGCCCGAAGGTTAGCACAACAGCCTGCGGCTTATTATGCTTTATCACTCCTGTTCTGTGAGTGATGTTTGTCTCCGAATTGTCGCGTTCTTGCACCCTGCACCGTGAGCTTAACCCAGGCTGCGGTAATAAATGATGATGTGAATAAATTATGGCGGAATGAGTCTCAGGTCCAAGCCGAAAGTTACAGGGCAATTCTGCTTGAATTGGTTGAGGGAAAACCTGGGGGGGAGGGGAACCCAACTAGATAGCTTGTCCCAACCAGTTCAGGCTTTATAAATATAGGTAACAAATTAAAAGAAACATTCCATTTATTTCAGAATAGAGACCTTGCAATAAAAACAGATATCATAGGACTGAGAAGACGATTTAGTCATCAATATTCAAAAGAATGGTACAATAAGTAAAAGTGATAATTATAGAGGAGCTTGAATTGCTCTCCACAGCATCAAACCTACGTGCCAGCATCTCAACAAATAAATTAGATACGGTAAATATGCAGAAAACATCCTGCACGAAGGTTAACCTGCTTTTAGAAAGGGAAGAAGATGCACAAATCCAGTTTTTAACCTAAAGCAGATTATTGAGAAGAGATGAAAATGTAATTTACAATTATTATATTTACTTTTTGCATATGATGACGTAAATAGACAAAAATTGTGGACAATGTTGGAAGATTATTTCTTTCGCTTACTGATATTAAAAAGAGGTTACACTGTAAGTATACTAAAATACAAAAATGAAAATAAAATTTAAAAAGTCCAATATCACAAGATACAATATAAATAAGGATATCCGACAAGGGTGCCCCTTATCATCATTACTTTTCAACATATAATCATATGGTACAGAAATACCTAGAAATAGCGTTCAGACACGTGGAATACAAATAACAGAAATTTAAAATTAACACGCTACTGTATGCTGATGATCACTTAAGAATTTCAGATAATGAAGAAAATTTACAACAAAGAGTTACCAAAAATTTAAATGAAATTGCAAAAGATTGTGGCTAAAAATACATATTATATCTGAAAACAAGTCACTGACAATTCAGGGAAAGGATATCCAGGGTGTTAAAATGTTGATAAATAAGGTAATAAAATTTAAAAATGTTTATCATTTACCTATATCGGACACATTATTTAAAGTTTTAATATTAATGGCATATAACAGAAAATACGTAAATACACCAAGTTATGTGAATGATACAATAAGACGAAATTTTGGAAAATAGCTGTTAAATCATACTTAAATAAAACTACATAGTATAACAGCAATACAATTTTTTCAATTCGGAAGCGAAACATGGATATTAAAACTAAGAGAAAAATTAAGAATAGAGGCAGCTCAGGTGGAATTTTTGCGACCGTTATCAAGATTAACAAGATTAGATTGTCAAAGAAATTAATTATTATATGATCAAAATTAAAAGTTAGAAATATAGTTTCAGAAATCGATTAGGCCTATTACAGACAAAAATGAAATGCTCGTGATTGCTATAGATAATGTGAAGTGGGTTTATGACAAATTAATCTATTTTGATTGCATTGACTGTTGTGAGTACTAAAAAATTGTAAGTGAGCATAATATTTTATTTGTTATATTGTTAATTTACTTATAAGCGCAGGAGGTCTAATAACATTATTAAACTTGTATTTCGCTTTTCTCAATTGGCATTACTGAATAAGATTCAATTTCTTTATTGCAGTAATCGATATTCATCTATTTCAACTTCACAATATCTGAATAGGTTAGCCTAAGTATTCATAAATATACAATTATTAACATTTTGTAAGCGAATTTTAGGGATATATTATTTACATTTTTATTATATTCACGAAATAGTCCTAATAAATGTCACTCGAGATTGAGATTTGCCCAGATAAATCCACTCGCTACTATAGATAATATTGCTATTAAAAATGAAATATTTATGGGTATTTTTCTGATATTTAATGGCGGTGCGGTTTAGATATTTATATGTCTAAAAGGTAGTAGTACAGTACTATGGAAAATTAGTAATTGAGTCCTGCTTCCTATTTTACCTGCGTCTTTAAACTAATTTACATGAATACTGTGGCAACCGTGCTGGAAGATTCTCGTTGCCTCGGGAGTCCACGCGCGCGTCCGGCGTAGATGGTGGCGCGGGACGCGGGGGTCGGGCTTCGGCGGACTGAAGCGCGGCGCGGCAAGGGAGAGAGAGCTGCGGGCCCGGAGCGAAGTGAAGAGGAGGGACGTAAGAGAAACGTCTGGAATCCCAGTGTTGTGGAGGCCCAGAAAGTACGCGACGCAGTACATTCGAGAACGTGTGATTAAATAAATAAAAAGCGCAAGTAGCCTTCGGAGTCAGTCAGTTTAGTTCAGTCAGTGAATCAGCAGCGAACGACCAAGGAAGCCAGCCTTCGAGAACGGGTTCGACGTGCAGTGAACTGTATCTGAAAGTCTTCGATTCGAAGTGCAGTAAACTGTATCTGGAAGGCTTGGGGTTCGATATACCGTGAACTTGAGTGAGTAAGCTAGAAGAACTAGCCAAGGGGAACGAACTATGATCTGAGAACTGACAGTTTTGTTTTGTGAATAGTGCTTTGTGAACATTAGTTGAAATTAGGAGTACATTGTTGTTCTGTGGAGTGCAATAACGACTACTGTGTTGCAGCGTTGAATGGAATACCCATTGTTGACGGGTGTGTGTTTAAACTCAGAAATAAAAGTCTCATTGTTGAAAATAAAGATTACAATATTAACTTCATATTCCTTTGGTTTAATCGATCAGATTTGTGATCGCTAACAATATATTATTTTTCTGTAGAAAGAATAGCAGGTCATTCCACTTCTTGCTGTCATGATGAGTTAGTATACACCGTGTCCCGCTTAGAGGACTAAGTGCTAATTTTAAGTATAAATAATGGTTTTATAACATAACTTGATGTAAAAACTCTCAGAGTTTCGGATAATGGTCAGTGCAACTCGATGTGTGCGCCTCGAACTACCCTGAAGACATTCAGAAGGTACTCAACCTTCTGCCAAGTATTCCATAACATTTGTGGAGTAATTAGCGCAGCTGCATTTATAATGCGTTGTCTCAGTTTTTCCAAATTGTCAACTGTACACGTCGATACACAACATTCGTCATTAAGCCCCAGAAAGAGGTCAATGGGCGTCAAGTCGGGTGACCTATGTGGCCAGGCAAGGGTTCTCCTTGTTGCTGAAAAACCGACCCTGGGGGAGTTGATCAACAAAAAAAGTTCTGTACATGTCCAGATACACAGTCCCTTTGATTGTTTCCTCGATGAAGGAGAATGGTTCAATGACGGAATGTTCTATTGAATGACGCCAGGCTTGTTTCCACGATAAACGTTAGTACGCATGCGCATGAACATGCAACTGTTTTTCAACCATTGGTGCATAAACTTGGACAGTTTCTGCATCTTGTCAGATGTAGATCAAAACAATATCTTTATCTGATTTTAAATGGTGAGCATTTATCTCTCGATCCCTCTAAACAGGACAGGGTGTAGATCCCGCAACGAGCAACGAATGGAAAATAGAAACAACTAATGATTTACTTTGAACAATTTTACTTAGGACGTATATAAGACTATACAACTCTGCTATAGCATTCGTATCATTTTCCGCATCTCAGCAATAGATTCCCCAGAACAACGTAAACGGTTGAAAACACAAGGGCAGAGGTGTAAAAGTAAATAGAATAGTACCAGGGCTCATCGTGAATAGTTTATTATTATTATTATTATTATTATTATTATTATTATATAATGATAGTTTCCATTATTGTTATCATTATTATTATACGCTTAAGTGCGCAGGTAAATATTGTAGTAGTAGTAGTAGTAGTAGTAGTAGTAGTAGTAGTAGTAGTAGTAGTAGTAGTAGTAGTAGTAGTAGTCTGCTGCTATTTACTACTAATCCATACTTATAAAATACAAAGTTGAATAAGAAGGTAGTAAGACAATAATTTTAAAAGTAGAAATAAAGAAGCGGGTCGCTCTCAGGTTGCAGAATGAAGTAACGAGGCAGCGCCCTGGCCCGACTAGACCCCTGAACAAGGAATAATACATAAATAATTTTCATGTCGGAATTTCCGCGACTAACAATTCTTTACGAGCTTATGACCAATTGTGCGTCATTTGTTCGACATTTTATGCTAACGTTTCATGTGGACAAAACGATGTCCAGCATTCACTGGTACATAACACACTCCAAACGTCTGATATTCTTACAAACAATCTTTTGCTATTTCATACAAAAATGCAAGCCAACTACCAAATAGTAAAATCAGTAAGCACGTGTTATATATCACTAAAAGGGGTTTGATGTAGGATTTTGGAAAAGATGATATTTTAAAAATAAGTTAATTCATTGTTGAAAAGAATTTTAAAATCAAAATCTAAGTCAAACTTATACGTCAGAGCCTTCTAGCGATCTTCTCCCCAGCGGCGGTTCCTCCATGGGACAAAGGGAACAGACTGTTCACTTCCTCTCTGGTTCCTTAACTGAAATAGTGAGATATTAGGCCTATTTATTCTAAAGAATATTTGCAGTTTTCAAAAAGCGAAAACAGCTTCGTTAACAGACTTATTTCAGTAAGGTGATATCGACTCGAGCCCTTCTTGTCTGCTGTGCGTGATGAGTAGGGCCCGGATTTTTCGAGAATGCATATGCGCATATGCAAATCCATATTTTGAGGGTTAGTGCATGTTTCGGAATTTATTTGGTTTATATATGATCAATTATCTGACATTTCTGAACGAACTGTAAATCTACTGATGAATTTGTATGTCGGACATCTTTTGGCACCACAATAACGTTCCTATTTCAAGTGAAATGTTAACGGGACCATACTTCCAGTCTCACAATACATGCAGGTATAATAGATGGACGTTGCAGACCTTTTTCACAAAAGGAATTTCTTACATTCCTTTCTCAATTCAGTATCCTCTCAAACTTTGTGTCGACAGGACCGCAGGTGTTCATCTGTTGATTTGTTTTTCATCTACTAATAGTTTATGCGGTGTTCTGTCAGATTAAACTAAAAGTGCCTAAAGATAAGTCTACTAAATTTTTTTTAATTAAACAGTGGATTTCAGGCAATAGTGACAACTGCACATCTCTGGTCAAAACAAAAGGGTAAGAACACGCAACAGGTACTTTTAACTCAGGCGAAATCACGGTCTGAAAATACATTTTCCGCTGATCTTTGTAAAGCTTTTGTATGCAGAACATTCCTCTGCATAAATTAAATAATCCACATCTACGATCATTTCTTCGAAAATATTGTCTTAATCAGAGGACACCGGATGAATCCACTATTAGGAAAAATTATTTACTTTCGCTGGATTTAATACGGTCTAACATAGGAGGGAACTGCGTATGGATTTTGGTTGATGAATCAACAGATTCGTGTGGCAGATACATAGCGAACTTCATAGTGGATCAGCAAACCTTATTTACTTTCATGCAAAGTGTTGGAAAAAACCAACCACAGTACAGTTGCAAGATTTTGTTGGTGCATATTGTTTTGTTTTTAGTGCGTATTTTCAACATTTTAGTGCATATTTGCATGCATATTTTAGGTATTTTGAGTGCATATATATCTGGGCCCTAGCGATGAGGTGACTGGAAGTCGCAACAAAAGGGATGTTTTCTCCGAAGCAGGCTCGAGCGGACACGAACTTACCCGAGTATCACTGGAAGCAACAGAAGTTGCCTCTTCCCTCGCGGAGTATTGAGAAGGGTAGAATATACTGTTTCATCAAGCTAGTTTATTTATATAGTGATCATTCGGAAAACAATTAAGTTCGAAGGGTTTTTCGTCTGATATAATATTGTGTGTGAAATTACATAATAGTCCTTTAAAAATCCGAACGATTTACGCATTCACAGCCTGAATTAAATCTGCCGAAATGATACCAATGGAACAGGTGAATCCTGCCTGTTCCAACTTCCACACCGAGCGCGAGCGTCCTGAAGCTAACCAAGATAGCGAGTGTTGTGTTACCGATCAGCTGAAGTTGAGACCGTTTAGTTCGATCAATTTTGCTGAGAAAAGCGTGGTTATTTTAAATGGCAAACCTACTCCTCTCCTTATGGAACTTACAACTAAAACAAAATCTTATACAAGGCATTTTTCATAGTAGTTACTATAATTCTATGAAATGGTTAAATGGGTACTCGTCAAATGGTAAATTGTATTGTTGGCCATGTGTATTGTTTGTTATCGAAAAAGAAGTTTGGAATGGCTCAGGATTCATGAGATAAACAATTTTCATAAAATTAGTGGACGCCATGAGAAAACTCAAAACTAACTCCATGCTATTACAGCATTAAAGACATTAAGCAATTCATTTTAAGAGTGTTCAGATAAGTCTCTAAGTAATATCAAATAAATGTTTTGTTATACTTCCGTCATTGACATATAAATATCATAGAGTTCAAATCTTTATATTATTTTTACAATTTATATGAACGCT
The DNA here is from genome assembly GCF_040183065.1 of Periplaneta americana. Taxonomy (NCBI): domain Eukaryota; kingdom Metazoa; phylum Arthropoda; class Insecta; order Blattodea; family Blattidae; genus Periplaneta; species Periplaneta americana. Next base: position 126,430,238 of record NC_091120.1, read on the forward strand.
TTCGTCACCATTGTGACATCAAATACATGTAATTTGTAATATGTTAACCTCATTTGTATGGAATTTTACTGTAATATAGTAGAGTGGAATTGTTAACACAATATTAAAGGTGAATGCTAAAGATTTAAATTAAGTCAAGAACATTTTAAAATACACACTACGAGCCTTCATTTACTAATAAAACCAACATTTTTATGTTGTATGTTCATAATTAAAATCGTGCAATAATTTTTGTATAAATCATTAACTTTATATAGTTATATGTGAGTGAAAACTCGTTTACAATTTTTATTGCCACTCCTCATTGATGCTGAGCTTATAATTCGAGCTATTTCAACACAACTATCCAAAATGGTCAACAGAGCATGGATATATATGCGAAGTTAAACTTGGAACAAAAATCAATTGTTGATGAAATATTAAATGAAATTGACAATCCTAACGGTCAGAACATGTTCTTCTTAGAAGCTCCAGGTGGCTGTGGTAGAACTTTTGTATATTCAAGTTTATTAAACATTAAGAGAAAAAGTACCATTAGCTGCAGCATGGACAGAATTGATGCATTATTATTACCGAATGGTAAAACACTTCATGAAACTTTTGGCCTGCCAGTTCCGCTAACAGAAACTCCTGTTTCACGCATTAAAAATAACAGCATAGAAGTTGATATCTTGCGCAGATCTACTACCATTATTATAGACGAAGCATCGATGATTCCTGCATTGGCAGTAAATTGTATCGATCGCCTACTAAAGGACATCATGAGATGCGGAAAAGAGATGGGCGGTAAGATTGTGGTGTTTGGTGGAGATTTTCGACAAGTTTTGCCTGTGATACCTAAAGGAGGAAAGGTTAAAGTAATTTAGTCATATATTCAGGCTGATCATGTTTGGTAAAAAATTAAAGTACTACATTTGGAATCAAATATAAGAGCCAAATCATCAGAAAAAAAAATTGAAGCATGGTTTTTACAATTGGGATATAATGAGACCAAAAGTGACATAGGAGATAACATAATAATAATTCGACCACCTCTGTGGTGTAGGGGTCAGCATGCTGGTCTCTTACGCGGAGGGCCCGAGTTCGATGCCCGGTCGGATTGAATTTCCTGGTTGAGGTTTTTCAGGGTTTTCTCTCAACCGTGAGACAAATGCCAAGAAATTCGTGCCACAACATCCCTGAATATCACCGGCCTCATTCATTACCGAAATCATATTCATAACAAATCAGTATTACTATATATATATATATATATATATATATATATATATATATATATATATATATATATATATATATACAGTCGCCATCTAGTTCACAACAACAAAACAAGTCTCAACAATAGTACACAGGCCTTCGGATTTCACCCAAAGATTAACTCGCGATATGACCAAAGATGTTATAGCGAGTATAAAGAACACCGAGAAAACGAAATAATAATAATAATAATAATAATAATAATAATAATAATAATAATAATAATAATAATAATAATAATAATTATAATAATAATTCCTGATGAATTTAGAAATAATGATTCACTGATAACTCATGTTTTTGGTAATTCTATTGATAACAATATTTCATCTTACTGCAACAAAGTTATTGTCTGTCCATTCAATTATTAATGAAGAAGCCTTGCAACACTAATTGACGGATATAGAAGGGAATATAACATTACGTATTGATATGGTACTGCCCGATGATTATGATGACAACTTAACAAATACCATGCCAATAGAATATTTGCACTTCATCACACCATCTGGGATGTCTCCGCACACATTAAAGTTGAAAGTTGGAACAGTTGTAATGCTTATCCGAAATACGAACATGTGCTTTGGTTTGGTAAATGGTGTCCGAATGATTGTTACAGAGATGTATAGTAATCTTTTAAAACTACAAGTGTTTACGGGTGCATCCAAAGGACAAATAGGCCCAATCTATTTACCACGCATTGATTTGCTGTCCACCGATAATAATTTGCCTTTCAATAAAAGGCGTTAGTTTTCATTACGTCTTGCTTTCGCAATGACCATCAACAAAGCACAGGGCCAGACCTTTGATAAAATTGGAATTTATTTCTCTCGGTGCGTTTTCAGCAATGGACAGTTATATGTGGCATTCAGTAGAGTCAAAGATGCAAATGATGTGAAAATAAAGATTATACCTACCTACTTCACATCAAGGTCATTTTCCAGATGTTGAAGAATATTTCCCCAAGAACATCGTTTATGATGAAGCATTGAGATGAACCAGTTCTTCACATTGAAGGTATGGCTATGGCATAATTATGGTTTCATATACTTTGTCATAATCACTTAAAGACCATCATGACTATCAGTTCCAACATAGTGATACAATCAACAGTAATCTCACTAGAAGTTTCTAGAGAAATCAAAACTGGAGTATGATTGACTATTACACGATTAGAAGAAATAAAGTACTCTAATACAATAAAATATTAATTGATTTACTAAAATTCTACTTCACTAATGTTAACTTCACGAAAACGTTTGAATGGAACCGCTATTTTCAGTTGACTGTTTACAGGGTAAACATTGGTAATTTCGTGGCAGTGGTTATTACGTGGTACTTTTTCTTTGCTCTTTTGTGAACTAACCAATGGCGTTACGAGATCCAAATTTCCGCCAAGGGTTTGCATATGTTGTCTAGTTTCCAGAAACATACAGCTAAGCTTTGTGTGACTATTGTAGTTGCTTCAGTGACCTTTTATGTTTGGAGAGAACAAGTTTGCGTCGACTTCTCAGGCATACAAATTTTGTGGATGTTTGTAATTACATTACAGGCTTATTACTAAAGGTAAGCATATGATATTTGATACGAAGATTTATTGTATCTTCATGAAATTTTAGGAAATGTTTTTGGAATTTTAGATACAGCTGTAATCGCCATATAGGCTTAGCTTTACTGATAGAAATCTTAGCTGTTTGAGGCGAAATTTTGTTGAGCATTAAGTGTTACAATTTTTTAAATAGTATAAAATGTATTACAATAGGAATTTTAGAAATCTGAAGACAAGATGTGATAACAAAAAAGAAAACGGAGACGCAATGGGTTCAGTGCAGCTTCTGTTTGATTTGTTATCATGCTAAGTGTCAATGATAAGTGCTAAATGACTTGCAAGAAAATTGACAGAAGATGGAACATGGCTCCACCATTTTGGACCGGAGACAGAGGCAGACAATGGAGTGGCATCATGCAAATTCACCAAAGAAATAGAAATTTCAAAAGTACACCTTCGGCAGGAAACGTTATGGCTACTGTGTTTTTCGATTCAGAAGGACTCTTGCTTGTGGACATCATGCCACATGGAACCACCATTAATTCTGACGGGTATGTTGCAAATCTCAAGACACTTCTAGTTCGATTGAGTCGTGTTCGACGACATCGGGAGAAGCAGGATGTTCTGCTATTGCACAACAACGCACAGCCATATGTCAGACCAAATCAGAAAACTCAGATAGACAACACTGAAACAACCGTCTTACAGTCCTGAACTGGCACCGTGCGATTACCATCTCTTTGGTAAACTGAAGGATCCCTTCGCGGAACAAGGTTAGAAGATGACTCCCTTGTGCACGCTGCTAAAGAGTGGCTCAGACGTGTTGGTCCAGACTTTTACGGTGCTGGTCTACAGGCCCTCGTTCCTAGGTTACGTAAGACAGTTGAAAGCGACGGGGATTATGTGGAAAAGTGACATTTTGTTCCTTAAGGATGCATCTACATTCTGTGAAAATAGCAAAACTGTAGGATAAAAACATAATTTTTAAACAAACGTTATGCATTACGTTTGGAGTTACCCTAGTAATATAGGCTATAGTAAAGTCCGTAATACGAGTAAAAGTGTACACCCTTTCAGGGCAAAGAAGATCCCTTTTCAATTTCAATTTTTACTTTGATTTCATTCTTATTATGTGTTGATATGTATTTCTATGTTTTCTTGCTATGAATATTAGGCGCAATTACTATGCTTGAAGTCTTGTAACAATAAATGAGAATTTAATATGACTTTAATGAATTTTTCCACAATTCTTCTACCTCTCACGAAATTATCAATGCAATATCACGAAATTACCAAGGTTATCACGAAATAACCAACCTTTCAGCTTAAGTTGTAAAAGTGGTTTTTGGCACATATTCAAGAACGTATCCAATCTTTTATGTCTCCAGATTTGTACAGCAAGTTATCGTCTTTTAGATGAAAAAATCGGAATAAGGATATATTTACACATTTGCATTTTAAATTAGTTTTCATGAAATTATCACGAAATTACCAATGTTTACCCTACGGGAAACAAATGACAATCGCAAAGCATGTTTTATAGTACCGTAAAGAATTTGCAGTTTGAAATGTTGGCAAACAAAGAAAAAAATGGTAGGCAGGTGATAAAAACAGAAGAAAGTATATAAAGTTTAGAAGAGATAAAATACACTCATACAATAAAATATTGGACGTCACCCTCTGCACAAGTCTCATACTGTTGAAATGTTAATTATTTAAGCACAATTGATAACACCAATGTACAAAAATTGTCAAATAAAATAAATAAAAACAATAAAATAGATAAAATTCTATTTCACTAATGTTAGCTTCAACAAAACGTTTGAACGGAGCCGCCATTTTCAGTCGATTATCTATGCGGGAAACAAATGACGATCGCAAAACAGTACCGTAAAGAATTTGCAGTTTAAATGTTGGCAAACAAAGAAACAAATGCTAGGGAAATGATAAAATTGTGCGATAAGCAGCCATGATTGATTGAAAGACGTCTTTTCGTACCGTTTTATTGGTCAAAAGTAGTATGACGTAGCAAAATTGCAACAGTCACTATAAAACGCAGCTAATGCTGCGACGAGCCACTAGTATTTCATGGATTTGTGAATTTAAACTTGTACATAAAGAAATTTCAGCACTTCCTATCCTTAAATGAAACGGACTTTTGTCTAATAGCACTACATCTCGACGTTTGTAATCTATTTTTGTCCATTATTGTAACTTCATCGCAATACTGCAAGCTTTCATTATATTAATAAATTAGATGAAGACATGGCTGTGACGTTAGATTATGTTTGAGGTATGGCGGAGATGTATAATTTTGGAAACTTGTTATGTCTAGGGAAATAGACAAAGTCCGAATGTGTCAGGCAATCCGCTGGTGTATTCAATATAAATAATATATTTAGCTTTACAATTAAACTTAAACATACTTTACAAAAATTATAGTAACAAAATATTAATCTTGTGTCTAGTGTCTCCTTTCTGAAAGATTGGTAAGTACAGTGCGCAGATTTAAACATTACTGTTAAACAACAGTTTCATTGCCCGCAGCTGCTCTAATGATTCCATCATGTGGCCCACTAGATAATGAGCCGTGCTCGACATCCATGTTCTCCACCTACTACGTCACTTCGCCCGACAGAGTGCTCTCAGACGATATGTCACAGACAGCGCTACTATTTCCTTCATTTTCTTATCCAAATTTTCCTATTGGCCGGTTGGTTACGTCAGACGAAGAAAGAGGGAAAGCGAAGTTACTTGGCTACGCGCAGTTATATGTAACATTACTCAGGTGCCGGAGGTCGTAGCGATAACATTACTCAGGAGGCAGGCCGTGTACCGACAACTTCATTCAGGCAATCGTCGTGCACTCAGGAAGTAGAGCTCGAATTGTATTCTACACTTGTAACTTAAGTTCATCGTGTTAGATTGTTCGAGAATAGTCTATCATTAAATTTCACTTGAGAATTTATGGATTATATGAAACCTTGTTTGAAATATATCTTGGGATTCAGTGGTGCAATAAGTTTGTATCAGATTTGTTATTATTGGAGTAGGCAAATTTGGGTTGTGATATTATTGTTATATTTGGGTGTATGTGTTCGAGATATTGTGGTGGATAGTGTATGGAAATCACTCGCTGATGATACGTCTTGGGTTAAGTGATTGGGATTATGTGAAAAGATATTATTTTGATATGTTAGGTAGTATTGAAGTTCCAAGACGGTTTTGGTGATAGCGTAGTGATTACGATCTCTTGGCTTACATCGTAATAGACGGTGTAATGAACTAGAATAGTATGAGCCTCGTTATCTATTCTAGTACTTGCTACTCCAAATTGGTTATTATTGGTTTCCACGCTGGTATTTAGGAATAGAGTGCATTGAGTTTCAGTTGCTATTCATAGGATTATTTGTATTTGAAATTATCGTCGGTTACTTATTATCTATCGTATCTCTCTCTCTCTCTCTCTCTCTCTCTCTCTCTCTCTCTCTTGGGCATTGTTTGATTTAAGGTACAGAGATTATTGTTAGTGCTATATGCACAGTTTATGAGAGACATATGTGGAATTGGTCATTTATATAGTGATCAGTCGTGTGACAGTTTGTATTGGGTAAATTCTTTGTGTTATACTCAGCCCAGGTGTACGTTGAATTTGGTTAATCAGATTTTATGTTATCTGTGATTGAATGGGGCATGTGTTATGAGTTAGCATACTGACTGGGCGTTCATGTTGAGGTTTATATCTAGTTGGTTATATATATATATATATATATATATATATATATATATATATATATATATATATATATATGTTTCAACGACTAAATGCTTAATAGGTCAGCGACTGATTATTGAAAAATGGGTGTATCAGATTGTATTACGACTTGTAAGTATGTTCGCCCAGTGTAGTTAAAGTCTCCACGATTCAGTTATTGGTTTACTGGTTATTCAGATTAACTTGTAATATTTTCGTTCACTTAATTTCATATCTACATGTTATTTCATTTATCATTCATGTAATATTGGTATCCATTATTTGTTAATTACATCTTTTATACAAATTCATACTATTTATTTCTAAAAGTCTTCCACTGCGCACATCCAATCATCCAATGTACCATAACATCTGGCGAATAACAGCCGCTATAAGAAGAAGAAGAGGAGGAGAGGAAGATCGTACACCACCACCTCCATAATAATAATCGCAAAAGAATCACATTAAATGTAAAACAAAATACAGAGCTTTCTTCAGAAGCAATCAGTCTCAAAAATGATACCGCAAATGTTGACTCCCGACAGCAACGCTTTTTTGACGAAAGAAATCAGTGTTATTATCGGATGCAATTTTCCAGCGAATTTACGGATGCACATGTTCCTGCAGCTGCTGGGGACTGATATTAAATTAGAAAAAAAAATGAATACCTGACATTAAATTTAAAGAGACAACTTCAGACATACACAATAATAAAAAATGTCAACAGATTCAAATATTTTTTAAAAATAACTGTAGACATATTAAAACACAGAGAAGAATCCCTTATGTAAGAAATGTAATAATATTGGAACGCTGGATTCTGTTTAAGCGGAACAAAAGCATAATATATAGTAGATACATGCACGGAAACAAAGTGGCGAGCAGCGTCTTTTGAATTGAGCGCAAAATGGTAGACTTGTCGGCATAAATTCAACATGAATTTAAATCACAATAATACAATTAAAACTGATCTTGATGTGATACCGTAATCGAGATCCAGAATGTTTATTTTATTGGGTTATTTTACGACGCTGTATCAACATCTCAGGTTATTTAGCGTCTGAGTGAAATGAAGGTAATAATGCAGGTGAAATGAATCCGGGGTCCAGCACCGAAAGTTACCCAGCATTTGCCCGTATTGGGTTGAGGGAAAACCCCGGAAAACCCTCAACCAGGTAACTGCCCCGACCGGGATTCGAACCCGGGCTACCTGGTTTCGCGGCCAGACGCGCTGACAGTTACTCCACAGGTGTGGACTCCAGAATGTTAAGAAGGAGCATTTATATGTGTAAATGCTTCTTGATTAAGTAACAGATATTATATTAATACATGCCAACCAACTTCTACGTTATATTCATGCATTCCGTATCTCTTTCATAGTTGAATGGTAGTGTGTTAATTTGCTATGGAAATGTTCCGTGTTAGATCCCGACAGTTAGTTTTTTTTATTATTAGTAAGCCTACATCTTTGGAATTTGAACTCACGTTATTCAGAATTGTATGTTTCACGAATACCTACATTTTGGGAAAATTATATAACCATAAAAGTGTTCTTTTTGGATGTCCATTCAATATGAACACCTATGACCACAATGAGTTCTTACAGCATGTGGGAAGGGATACACTAATTTTCAATACTCGAGGAAGCATGTCATAAGACTGAAACAGTTATAAAGACCAGAGCAATAATTTATAATTGCCATCTACAGGATTTTAAAAAGTATCCAATATAACAAGGGAAAAATGTCTAATAAACATGGGTCCTACAACACACACTTTCTGAGATCTGAACACCTGTTCATAACTTCTCTGTCCTACAATACAGCAGACTACCAGATAATTACACCGTAGTTGACACCCCTGGCATGGAATAATGATACATCGCAAGGAATACTGAAAACAAAAGTCTGGTTACAGATATGAGCGGGGTTCAGCAGAGATGATGTTGTGAATTTTCTGAAAATCCCCATGCAGTTGAAGAAATAAGGTATCAACACCGATTCTCAATCAACTTATGGGCAGGCGTTCTTGGCGAAAGATTAAGGGTCATACGTGCTACCACAGAGATTAAATGGGGCTCGTTATCAGGACTTTCTTATTAACGTATTGTCTATCTTGCTGGAATATGTGCCACGTCAGCAAAGACTGCAGGTGTGGTTCATGCATGATGGCACACCAGCACATTTTTTCCGCAATTAGCGTGAACACCTGAGGCTAACATTTCAGGACTGCTGGATTGACTGGGGAGGCCCTACACCTTGGCCTGCTCGTTCCCCAGACCTAAATCCCCTAGACAACCGGGTCAATTTCAAAGAGTGTGTGATTCCTTACGCCGAAGGACAGAGGAATGGACTGCCATGAATGGACGTCACATTGTGCACCTCCTATGAACAAGTGTTCAGATCTCAGAAAGTATGTGTTGTAGGATCCATGTTTATTAGACATTATTTTCTTGTTTTGATGCATACTAGCACCTCCTAAAATATTGGATACTTTTAAACACCCTGTATAATACAAGGAGGGTCAGAAAAACGGCGATTTTAAACATCGGCTTTTTCCGGCTAAGCTCGGTTGGATTCCGCTGCGAACTTTCTCGTTGTGCACAAAGTGCGTGTGTCATCAAGCTTATTAAAAAAATAAAGCTAAAGTTTCGTGACTGCACAGAGCTTGTTTCGGCAGCATTAAAATATCCATCGTAATGATCCAGTGGTATCTGTGCATGCAGGCACATCTACCTTCCTGTAATGCCTTAACTATTTGCATTTTGTAATACCGAATTTTAAGACTTAATACAGCATTCGGCAGATACAAGTACGCGATGTTCCAAGAGAAACAGAGTGACGTCTAGCAGAACTTTCAGGGGTTCCCTCGAATGCAGTTCTTACACACGTTTTGATAGCATGCGCGGATGGATCTGGATATTGTAATGCTGCGCAACTCCAATTCTCCAGCCTAACGAAATGGTTGTATACTCCTAAATATAACGAGAATGTTCTCAGCCGAATCCAACCGAACTTCGCCGGAAAAAGTCGAGATTTAAAGTCGCCCGTTTTTCTGGCCCCATCATATTTTATAACTGTATAGGCCTGTATAACTAGGCAGACTGGCAAATGCCCAGGACGAATAATTTTAATGGGCACAAAAGAAAGAACTTTTAAGGCAGGATTTTGAAATAATTTTTTTAATAATATTTCATAATATTGCTGTCATGTCAATTTATTGGTCTACTGGTGGCGGCGCTTACTACCAGCTACCATACTACCAACTGCCCGTCTCTAGCAGTGATTATAAAAACTATGGTTCCAATACTTCTTTCGTGAACAATTTTTAAGTTTATCTCTTGTAATTTTTTCTTTCTTTGGAGGGGGGGGAGCACATAAGCTTTCAAGGAAATTTCAAATGCTTCAAACGACTTAACTGAAGATCCTTCCCAGAGGCCAGCGACTCGCTTGAGCTCAAGTTTCATAATATTGTAATCGTTTTCCTTTCCTTCTTATGGCCTGATATTTTAGAGACGATCAGTAAGTGCAGCGACAGATTACAAGAAATGACACTCTGGTAACAGTTACCAAGCAACTTCTAATTTCAGAATGGTTTTTGTTTGAAAAAAAAAATGAATTTAGATACGATCAATAAGTGCAGCAACAGACTACAAGAAGTGACACTCTGGTAACAGCTATCAAGCAACTTCTAACTTTAAAATGGTTTTTGTTAGAAAAAAAGGAAAGAATTTAAATACTATGAATAAGTGCAGTGACAGATAAGAAATGACACTCTGGTAACAGCTACCAAGCAACTTCTAACTTTAAAATGGTTTTTGTTTGAAAAAAGAAATGAATATAGAGACATGTAGTAACAGATTACAAGAAATGACGCTCTGGTAACAGTTACCAAGCAACTTCTAATTTCAGAATGGTTTTTGTTTGAAAAAAGGAATGAATTTAGAGACGATCAATAAGTGCAGCAACAGACTACAAGAAGTGACACTTTGGTAACAGCTATCAAGCAACTTCTAACTTTAAAATGGTTTTTGTTAGAAAAAAAGGAATGAATTCAAATACTATCAATAAGTGCAGCGACAGATAAGAAATGAGATTCTGGTAACAGCCACCAAGCAACTTCTAACTTTAAAATGGTTTTTGTTTGAAAAAAGGAATTAATTTAGAGACTCTCAATAAGTGTAGTAACAGATTACAAGAAATGACACTCTGATAACAGTTACCAAGCAACTTCTAACTTTAGAATGGTTTTTGTGTGGGGGAAGAAAAAAAATGAATTTAGATCCTATCAAAAATTTGCTTTTAGTTTTTGTTGATCTGAAAGACCAAATTACACACACAGATCAGGAAACAAATTCTTTCATTTTGAAGAGTGGGATACTAGCGGACACTCTAGATCAGCCATGTCAGCGTCAACTAGCGATGAATACGTCGCCCGCCGTGCAAACAGTCTAGCTCGCGGGCTTCTGTACTCTTTCCCTCTTTCGCGCGAGAGGGATGGCAGGGGTGAATAAGTACACTGGTAATACGAAATACTTATATGATTGCGTGCTTTACAGTACTTACTGAAAATAGCCGCATACTAGCCATACCAACATATAAGACATCATCATATTCATCATCATACACAATCTCGTTATCGCGCTTGCGGAATACCCAGTGACATTAGAGACTGACGGAATTTAACAGTGTTCCAAAAGAAACTCATTAAGCATTTTCTTACTGCGTAGAGTTGATTTAACTTTTACTTAAGTAAAAAAAACTTTCTTTGTTGTTAACTTCTACAATAAACTGTTTAGCCTTTATTAATCAGTTAATACATTAATACTTTGATTTTTATTGTATTTGTAAATTTAATATTAATTGTAATTATAATTATACATGTATTCTTAATATTATAGTCGTAATCCCCTGGTAGAGGGGAAGAGAAGGCCTAATGGCCTTATCTCTACCTGGTTAAATAAATAAATAATGAAACAACACGATGGCATGTGTTAATGCGGTCCTATAGAGTTTTATATATTTATGTATTGTTTGATTATTTTATTTTAAAATATAGCATAATTTATTTTTGTTCGGGTTATGGGAAGAATTAATTAACTCCGTTTTATATTTATACATTTATGGGAATCTGATCCATTTTTGTTCATTATACGATTAAATGACGGTAGGAATATCAGTGTAATTATTAATTCATTCATAGTGTTCTGCCCAAGGGCAAGTCTTTCACTGCAAACTCAGCATTCTCCGGTCTTTCCTATTTTCTGCCTTCCTCTTTATGTCCTCATATGATACATATATCTTTATGTCGTCTATCATCTGGTATTTTCTTCTGCCCCGAACTCTTTTCCCGTTCACCATTCCTTCCAATGCACCCTTCAGAAGGCAGTTTCTTCTCAACAAGTGACCCAATTCCTTTTCCTCTTTCTGATCACTTTCAGCATCATTCTTTCTTCACCTACTCTTTCCAACACAACTTCGTGTCTATCCACTTCACACGCTCCATCCTTTTCCATATCCACATTTCAAATGCTTCTATTCGCTTCTCTTCATTTCGTCGTAATGTCCATGTTTCTGCTCCATACAATGCTACACTCCACACAAAGCACTTCATTAGTCTCTTCCTTTGCCATTACTATTCTCATTTTGACTTCTTGGCAGCAAGCTCATGTTACTGGTTAAAGTACATCCCAAGTATTTGAAGCTGTCCACTTGCTCTACTGCCTCATTTAAAATTAGCAAGTTTACCTTCTTTACTTTTCTTCCTATGACCATGATCTTCGTCTTGTTGGCATCTATCTTCATTCCATACTGCTCACAGCTATCATTTAGCTTCAGTAGCATATCCTTTAGTATCATTTCCTCTTCTGCTAACAACGCCATATCATCAGCAAATCTTATACACTATATTCTTCTTCCTCCTACTACCACTCCTCTCATGTTCTGAAAACAGTTCTTCATTAAATCCTTCAAGTAGATGTTGAATAGGATAGGTGATAAAGGGCATCCTTGTCGTACTCCTCTCCCTATTTCACTTTCTTCTGACATTTCTTCTCCTATCCTTACTTTGACTTGTTTCCAATCCACGCCAATTTTCTTTAGATCCCCATCAGTTTATTCCAATACACTTTGTCAAATGCCTTTTCTAAATCTACTAACACTACATACACTTCCTTATTTTTCTCTAGGTATCTTTCGCCGATTGTTCGTAGAAGTCCAATTGCATCTCTCGTACCTTTTCCCTTCCTGAAACGAAACTGCTCTTCTTCCAAATGTTCTTCCATCTGAGAATATAAATGTCGATTCAGTGCAATTATGAAAACTATTAATTGACACTCAAATCACACTACTAGTTCTAGAATCAGCAGTAGTGGTTTTTAATCTTAGCGTGAGGATGGGTTCTGTATGCTTTCAAGCCGCGATGACAATGGCGACACACAAAGCATAATGTGTAAAAAACATATATGCAAGAAATTTAATGTATAGACTGCGTGCGCATGGCGATAATTTGACTATGAGCGCTCCTAGCGGCTGATGCGGAAGATAAGTCGTGTGAGTGCACAGCACGCAATTGAATATATACATGCCGTCGTCTATAGAGATATAACCTACGTGGATTTTACAAAAAAAATTCAGTGGGCTGCATCGTATTTCAGAGCTTCTACACTAAAGAAAGGTGCACAACTCGCTAAAAGCAATCACATATCCTCAGTGAAAGAGAAACTGAGAGAAGAAATATCCGGCTTATGCTTGAGAGAAACAAGCATGTTAATACTGAGACAGATTATTCCAAAACATCTTTTCTGTAACAATGGAAGAAGCATAATAGTGTTTCTGCAGAATATTTTAAATGTAGGAGAAATGTTCAAACACAAATTTCGAATTATCACGTCGCCAGGAAAGCTTCAGTAGTTATTACAAATCAGAAAATTAGTTTAATATACCGAAATGAACTAGGTATAATGTAGCTATCAGTCACTCTTCTACCATAACATTTAGAAACGAAACAAATATTTTGATGGAGTATTAGCGACAAGAAATTTTAAGATGAATGTATTTTTATAATGAGAAAACGTTAAATTCTTTGATGGACAGTTTGAGGTCTTTCACAGGACACTTCACTGCAGCCTAAAATACATATGTGCAATTTTAAAAATTTCGTTTAAATGCAATTGACATATTATTTATAATACTGGATCGCTGAGGCCAGAAAATCAATTTCTTTGTTTTCTAAAAAAATATGATGGAGAGTAAATTTGAAAGTGGCAGATGCTGTAGTTCTATGACAGTTAAAAGTAACGCCAATAACTGCAAAACTAATATTGCGTTTACATTTCATTAATAGAAGTAATAGTATATTTTATTGACAGAAGGTAACAAGGATAATAGGATATGAAACACGGCAAGAAGGAAGATGCTGTTCGCTTTCTTCCACTGAACTACACCCACAAAATGAATGTTTGATATCTACAAAGTCTGCATTAACACCACAATCTCTTTTAAAACTAGTGTGTCATTGTCTGCTTATTTACACGAGACATTGACAGGTTGTCTGGACTTCTGCTTCACAATAAAATTATTTCGCAGAGAAGAAAACATATTCACACCATTGCCACTACTTATGGTCACTACATTTGTCTGTGTACTCGCGTCACTGAATATGCAAGGAATATAATTCCATATCACTTACGTAGATCATCTCATTTTCATATCTTATATTTTCGACTCCTGTACCTAGCCGTCACTCGGTTCTCCTCTCTTTGTTGGTGCTGAGCCGATGTAATTTGGATTCATATAATATTATAATTTTGGTATATAACCAGGACTGTCAGGATCTCGTCAGTGTTCAGCCTATAAAATACAGATTACAAATACGTTAAATATTTGTCGGGTTCCATGGCTTCCCATCAATCGTGTCTCATTTTAATACCGTAATCCAAGCTTCCCTCCTAATTATGTGCTACCTACCGTTCGGGAATACGAAAAACTTGATCCCAGGAGGACAATTTCTATATGTGTTGATAAATCTAACCACGGAACAATTTGTTTTACATTTTGTAGAAATTTTCTCCATAATATTAAACTTAACTTCTTCCCAATAATGACAAACACGTTCATACGCGTCCATATACTGACAGTCGCATCACATAGACTGTTTAAGCGAGTGTCCGCTAGAACGCAGCAGTTGAAATGCGCACGCAGTCTATAGTTGTAAAAAAAAAAAAAAAAAAGTGGCCGCACTCATCAACAGCGAATATTTTCTAAGTCCACTTCGGGTCACGGCGATGTTACATGATAATTGTGCTTGTAGAAGCAGTTCCGGAACTATGGAAGTATTTCATATCTGCGTCAAGTAAACTAACGGTAGAGTGCTTGCTTAATGATTCGAAAGTTGTGGGTTCGGGCCTTCTTCAAGTTTCCATTTTATTTTTTAACCGTTCTTTAGCGATATAAATAATATTCAAATTATCATTTGTATTCTGTTATCGTTCTTTATCGATATCAAGTTATTTATATTTTGTTATCGTTCTCTTAGCGATATAAATAATATTCAAGTTATCATTTATATTCTGTTTTCGTTCTTTAGCGTTATAAATAATATTCAAGTTATTAATATTCTGTTATTGTTATTTCGCGATATAAATAATCTGTATTTTATGTAATTAAATAATATATTATATACTATCTTATATTAATTAAACAAACCGATATTTATCATTTATATTCTGTTATCGTTCTTTAGTGATACTGTATCAATAATATTCAAGTTATTTATATTGTTATCGTTCTTTAGCGACATAAATAATATTCAAGTTATAATTTATATTCAGTTATCGTCATTTAGCGGTATAAATAACATAAATTTAATATTAGGTTTGGAACAATACAATCGCATAATACTGGTGTTAGTTTTTCTTTTTATATTATTAGAGTGGATCGGGGGAAGATGCCTGACTTTTTCTTTGATTGAAAATTTAAGATACTGTTCATTTAGTTTTGACTTTCATATTGAAATATCAAAGTCTGAAGTTTGGTAAAAAACAGAAAACATTAATTACTATGTTTACAGATACAGGTTTTCTTCTTACCTACACTGTAGGCATCTTTCCCCGATAGTCGGGTAAGATGGCAAATGCAATTAACACATTTACTGATATATGTATTTTACCTGAACTTGGTTTGATACATGTACATAACAAAATGGACTTAATCTAAAGCTCATGGACACTTTCTTAATGTTTATCACTACTTATGAACACAGTCATTGTACATATTTTATTGCCGTGTGCAAGACTCGTGAAATCACTTCTTGCACACAATGAATTCAATCCAGTACATTTTTTGTCATTATTCTTTTTTAGGTGGCGTTTAAGGGTACGGTAAAAAAAAACCATATGATTGCAATGCTCTAAAATAGTTCATACCCTCTGTTATAACATGTTCCATCGCAAATTGAAGACTGTCCTCAATCCACGGACTTCTATCAGAGGATCTTACGTAGTGTTTACACATTCTCTGCAATAAAACAAAAAATAAAACTCTTGCAACAAGTTGCCATCTTACCCCGAAAAAAACTGATCATCTTCCCCAAGTATCGGGGCATGGCGGAAACATTATAAAGGTGTGGGACTGCGCATGCTGTTGCGATAGCGGCCGAGGCGTGTGACGTCATCTTCATTGCTGACAGCGATCGCAGTTCATTGCTTTTAGTACATTTTCTTTAATATACCTAACTAGACATTAATTACAACTAATAATTATTCACTGTGCAGTGTACGGTTGCAGTACTCATTATAGAAAAACCAGAGGTAGTAATATTAAATATTTTTCTTTCCCGAAAGATAAACATCTTCGTAAAAAATGGGAGAATTGTTGCAAACCCCAAGAACCTCTACCAAAATCAGACGCTCCACATTTATTGAAATTACACAGGAATCACTTTCTAGATCATGGTTTCAACTTGAACGGATTGGACATTTTATCAGAATCCATTCATGAACTTTTTACGTGCATCCTTGCCCTCTGATACAAAATTAGCTTACGAGTTAACTCCTTTACACTTAAGTGTCTGTGGTACCCAAAGACAAAAAGTTAGTTTGGCAGCACAACTATTTTCGAACAGGGTAGCAAAGGCTTTGAAATGGTGTGGTGAAAACGAAAGAAACTTAAAGGCAATAAAATTAACTAATGATTAGTTTGATTTACTTAATACCGTTTCTAAATTCGGTACCCACCGTGGGCTGCATAGTTACGGAATAAACCTTCAAGATCAGAATATTATACTCTCAGAAATGAATGACTTCATGACCACAGTTAAAGCAGGAGAAGCAAACAGGAAATTACCTTACCAGGAGGGGATTCTAATAAATAATAAATCATTAACCGGATTGTATGAGGCAATGAGGTGCAAGTACAAAATTGAATACATCGTCACAAGAAAACTTAACCAAGATCTGGTAGAAAACTTTTTTTCGGAAATTAGAAGCATGGGTAGAACAAACGATCATCCCTCTGCTTTAGATTTTAAACACAGACTGAAGTTACATATAAAATCTCTACACGATACATGTAATAGATTCATGTGATTTAATAAGATCATGACAATAATAGCATTGTGAGATGTATGTATACTTTGTTCTGGTAATACGCACCATTGTAACTCTGTGTATAGGCATTACATTCGATACTTTCTTCCCCCACAGTTGTCGCATCCAGCTACCACCAAATTATGGAAATCCACATAGACATCAAATTGGACAACTATTACCTCTGATCACAATAATTTAAAGCATTTTATGTAATTTTAATATTAACAATTTTAACATTTGAATACGGCCTACATAGCGGTTTTGTATTTATAATGTAATTATTGCCATATAATCGATATACAAAAGCATGTTATTTAATATTAATTGAGTTCACTTGTACGGCAATATATTGTGTACTTATATCATACATATGGGCATACATGTTTTTGATGATGGCTCTATAGAGCCGAAAACGTTCAATTGATATATTATGTAACATGAATATTGTAAAACCAATATAGTTGTTAAATAAGGATAAGCATAGACGGCACATAAAATAAATTTTGATTGTCACTAATAATAGACTGAAGTGGTACATACTAGGTCGAAATCCATTATCCCAGTTTTATGAGAACAAAAACACCTCCGATTTGCTTTCGGAAGAAGAGGCATTAATAGTGGGTCCTAGTACAAGCCAATCAGAAGTCATAATAATCTGCAGAAAGAACTGTGTGCAACGGCAGAATTTCTTAAAGGCATTCTGAAACCGGTTAAATTTACCAACGATGGAGATCCTGAAGAAATATATGAAATCTCTGCAAGACAGCGGATATCCCAGGAAGGATTAAAATATATTGCAGAATATAATACCCGAATCTTGGAATTCCCACAAAATTGTCAACTTCTCCTAATCAAAAGGACTGGATTATTACAGTGTCGAGTGGGAACTTAATTCTCCCTTCTAAGGATCTACAATTGGTTGCCATGCTTGTTGACAGTATATTCTCAGATGTGCACGGAAATTTCGTTTCTCATGAGAAATTTATAATAGAAAAGACTGTGGTTAATTCTGCCATGAAAAACGAAGAAGAAATCAGTTCTCCTCTTCCGATAGAAGTAATTACGACATTGGTTAGAACAAGAACATTTATTAGAATTAGAGAAATTAATAAAACAATAAAAATGTCTGGAATTTCAAAGAGAAATATTATAAAGAAAATGAAAACGATTGCATAAGAATAAGTATTTACTTAACAGAAAGAGATTTAGAATGGTGAAATTATATTATGTCGTAAGTGGAATAGTAAGGTAATAATGTAGTAGACTATAATATATTATGTCTCCAATAGCCTAAATATAGCCTATAAAAATATTTGTTTACTATATAATGACAAATTATTCCAAGAAATGCGTATACATACCGTATACATTAATGAAGGTTCAAAAGTATTTGAATTCATATATAAAATAATGTATGTTATAAATAACTGTATAGATCTAAGTATGTATATATTTATTGCACAGTGTATTGTAATTATTATAAAAACACGTGTATATTACAGAAGACAATTATTAATGACACAATGCCATATCACATTGTTTCTTGAAACTTGGTTTAATATGTAACAGATTATAATAAAATTGTATTACGTTATCATTTCAAGGTAGTGCTTATTGTACTTGAATTCATGTGTAATATAATGTGTGTGTTATATCGGCCTAATTTTGTGCATATTTGTAGCATTATGTATTATAATTATTATAAAAGTACGTGTATATTACAGAAGGCAATTATTAACATTGCACTACCATATTACATTATTTCTTGACTCTTGAATTTAATTTATTGTTCACTATTTTATAATGTTATCACTTCAAGGTAGGCCATATTATAGCCTATACTGTAAATATTTACTGAATACACAAACCATGATTTTTATTTATTCAAATCTATGGACGCAGATCTAACCATCAACAATCTGTTATGTTGACTGTGTCATTCGAGTGCGGCCTGCAGTGAAGGTGACGTCATGCGCAGACAACGAAAACACGCACAGATTGTACCACACCTCTACTATGTTTCCACCATGTATCGGGATAAAATGCCAAGTGCTGTGACGCAACCTAAAATGGCGGAACAAGGTCGTTGGTTGTTAATAATACAAACTTTAGAACCTTTACTACAATATCCATTACGAAGGTTTGACAGTTATTAGAATTCAAGGATGTATTAAAATTTTAACATATCTTTGCAATTATTTTATAGGAGAAAAATGAGCTGTTTTCTTGTTCTCACAACAAAAACACGTGGCAAAATCAGTTAGTTTCCACTCTACAGACATTCAACTGTGTCAGTGATCATGAAAACATGCGCGTGGCGTTCTCTCTTAGAAGAATGTGAAACTACAAAGACATAAGCATATTCCCCCGATAGTCATCTCCCCCTGATGCACTCTACATTATACTATCTTGAACCACAATAAAATGAAAAGGAGTGAAGAGGAATTGAACCTGAGACGTTGACATCCCGCTGAGCTACGACGGCACAAATGTGGAAACATTTGCGGAAAAATTGGCCCAATCCTCCGCCAAGATTTTCTGATGATTTGTAGAAGCTAGTCCAGGATGCGGGGGACAAAGGCTAATTTGGATTTCCCGGTCTCTGATAGGATCAAACATCCTGATGGAACTAATATTTAACCCTTGTGGTGAATTTCGGTGAAGTCCGGAGGGCCCAATTAGTCAAATCCACTCTCCTCATCTCAACGCTTAGGCCCCCTGGGATCTAAAAAGGCGAAAGAGACCGGGGTGTGCGGAAAGCAACGCGAAGGTACCGCATTTATCCTTCCCAAGAAAAACTGCAAACATGAGCAAAGGAAGTTTTTAATAGAAAAAGAAGCATCTTCTGCGAACCTCTAGAAAATGAACTAAGGAAAAGACTAGTGAAATACTTTGCGTGGAGTGTGGGGAAGAAACATGGACATTACGACGAAATGAAGAGAAACGAATAGAAGCATTTCAAATGTGGATGTGGAGAAGAACGGAGCGTGTGAAGTGGACAGACATAATAAGAAATGAAGTTGTGTTGAAAAAGTGGGTTAAGAAAGAATGATGATGAAACTGATTAGAAAGAGAAAAAAGAATTGGTTGGGTCTCTGGCTGAGAAGAATAATAGACGATATTACGATATGTAGATCATATGCGGAGACTAAGAGGACGGCAGAAAATAGAAAAGATTGGAGAATGCTGGGTTTGGAATGAAAGACCTGCCCAGGGGCATAGCACTTATGTATGTTCAGAATGCATCGAATGTCGTGTCTAAGAACAGTCGCTATTTGCAAAGACTAATCGTATACATGCCCACTCGACTGTAAGATATGATCAAGATAAGGGGAAGATAGGGTAAATATTGAATCGTGTTTCTTGTTTTGTTTTTTGAACGCTTAAATTGTTTGAATGTTCTAAGGGAGATGCGAGTAAGTTTGTTTTGTTTATGCCACGAAATATATTTTTGTTGAGAAAAAAATCTTTTTTCTTTCCATTTGCAGCCACAATGTCATAATGATAAAGTCATGGCATAATACATTAATGAACCTGATGTTAATTACTAAAATAATCATAAAAGAGAACGGAGAAATTATGTATATTTTGTCTCTCTCTCTTAAAAAGAAAAAAAAAGAGCACAAAAAGCACGAGGTTATATTCGAACGCAGGACCTCACGAATAACAGACCGAAATGCTACCATTACGCTATCAAGTAACACACAGAACACTTTAATTATAACTGTAGACATCAGGTAACGTGGTCCAACAACACGTTACATCCCTGTCTCCGAATTGTAGCGAAGATACCCCAAGGGAACTTTGCTTCAAGAGAGCGGCCACTTTTTCTTTTGACAACTGTACAGCGACATTGCGATGTAGTCTATAATTTATAATTCCCACGAATACAAGAGCATCGCGGAAGACGGTAGGATGAGAATGATTGATGATTATAAAAAACATTTGAAACTATAAGCAGTCCAACATTTTATTAAAATATTGAAAATCTAACTAGGAGTTATAACACTGACTTATTAAAAAATTTAAAAGTTTTACTGTGATTATTTATTTGTTTAAATTATATCTCGCTCGTAAGTTTCAGAAGAAGTAATATCAATATTTGGGAGCACTTATAGGTGCGAACAGTTTTCTTTCTAAAAATGAACCTAAACAAAAGTACGAGAAGACCATGTTTGACAGATTCTCACATAGAGTCCATCAGGAGGATAGTTTCCAGCAAGACTGACATTGGAAGAATTATTTCTAGAGAACATCACAAAAATTTAAATGACTGAAATTTTCACCAATAAGGACAAATCCGGATGCAAATCTGACTTTCAAGTAGAAGCTCTCTGTGAAGCAGGCTTGAAACCTGAAAGCCAGATTTGCATAATATAACTTATTCGTTATTGTAGGTACAGTTTCCCTAGAAATGAAAGAGATGATTGAATATTCGAAAGTCTCAGATGTAAGACTGCGTATGATCGGAGACCAGAGCACTGATACACAAGATAACGAATATTGAGTGACTTAAATTTAGGCTATTTGGTTTGTTACTAGCATTGTTCCCAAATTCTCATAAAAAAAAACTGCAAAAAATATAATAATATGACGTAAATAATAGATAAATATATACATAAATCGTGTAGTTAAATCGACATTGGACCTTCATGACTAGATCGACACTCCGCACAGAAAGCAAAGCTTCCGTGTCGTATCAATAGCTCAGACGTTAAGATTTATGCGTGTTGTGTAAAACAGTGCGAGTTCGATTCTTAGTCTACATCAACGATTTTTTTTGTCTAAATAACGTTGAAATAACTAAATAACGCTGAAAGAGAGTTTTACAAAGTCCTGAGACTAAGTACTAATCATCGCAAATAATACAAAATTACAAATTACAATATTATTAACGTTAATCTAATGAATGCATTTACACCATATTAAATACTAACAATTAGAATGAAATTTAAAAAATATTTCTAAGCCACATAGACGAAGTTTTACAAAGATTTAGAGTCCTTGGTCCTATGCAATTTGTGAGTAATTATTACAATATTTTATTAGTAGCTTTCCCACATGTGTAAGAAATGCACTCGCACAAAACAATTTTTGTTAAAAGTGTGGCTTTGGACTATTTCATTCTCACCCCTTCAGTTGTTTTTAAGTATTTTATCTACATGTTTGCAATAGTGTTTAATGTAATGTGTATTCAATTTTATTCATGTTATGATTGAATGAAAAAGCACTGTTGCAGTTATTGACTAATTAGATACATTAATTCTAATTATTAAATGCATTTGTTAAATAATGAATTGCAGTATCTTTTGCAAAATCTTGAATGTTTAATTTGTCAATAATATTTATGTACTATATACTACAAGACGTCAAAAAACAGGAAACGTTTCGGTTATACTGTGGAACCGACACGCTACTGTACTCGTATGAGCTACCGAAACAAGACAGTGACATTAGCAGCAGTCAAGAATTTAGATCCCACAGCAGACATTTGCCATTCGGTACAGAGAAGCAATGATATTTCGTGACCTGAGCTATGTTGTGAAATTGTGGCCTTAAGTGACTGTCTTCTTCGTGATCCTTCTTCTGGTCCTTGTAACAATTCTTGTTGTATTTGTCATGCCACTTATCGTGATTTTGGTCCTTATCGTGGTTCTTTCGTATTCCTAGTCGTGAACCATATCGTAGTCGTTATTATAATCCTTGTCGTGATGCTTTCCGTTGTCCATCTCCTCACCATTATCGTCGTCCTTGTCCTTTTTCTCGTGATTCTTATAGTCGTCTTGTTGCCTTTGTTGTAGTCCTAATAATGGTCCTTGTCATGGTTCTAATCAGGGCCTTGGTGCTTGTCGTAATGCTTGTCATGGTGCTTGTTATGTCCATGTCGTAGTCCTGATTGTTATCCGTATCGCGATGCATGTCCTGAACCTTACTACG
The DNA here is from genome assembly GCF_040183065.1 of Periplaneta americana. NCBI lineage: Eukaryota > Metazoa > Arthropoda > Insecta > Blattodea > Blattidae > Periplaneta > Periplaneta americana. The sequence continues at coordinate 126,453,323 of NC_091120.1, forward strand.
ATCGTATTTATTCTTCTCTTTGTGTTCGTCCGTTTCGTGGTCCTATAATGAATTTGTGTCTTTGTCGTAATACTTGTGGTCATTATTGTTGTCCTAGCCATGATGTCTTATTGCGATCATTGTTGTGGTGCATGTCATGGTCCATGTTATGATATTTATCGTGGTCCTTGTCCTTATCGAGGTCCTTGATGTCTTTGCCATGGTCTTTATCGTGGCCATTGCTGTCTCTGTTGTGGTTATCTGCTTTGTTGGGGTCCTTATCACAGCGCTTGTTTCCATTGTAATGGCCTTTTTCGATCTTGTTTTTGTCATGGTCCCTATAGTGGCCTTGGTCCTTATCGTGGTCCATGTCGTGATTCTTATAGTTGTCTCTGTCTTTGTCCATTTCGCGTTCTTATATTGGTCCTAGTTGTCTCCGGCATGGTCCTTACCGTGACAATTGTTGCCTTTTTCATATTTTTTATCGTGAACATTGTTGTCTTTGTCGTGGTCCTAATTCTCATTGTAATGACCAAAGCTCGGATCTTGGGGACTTGTGTGTCGTGTGCTTGAGTAAGGTTATAGGCATAACGTACACAAAGCTCACGCTGCAAGTGCTCAGGGACAGTCGTTTGTACTAAGAAAGTGGTCACATCGAATGGCAAGAAGACGAACGAATAAACTGTGTCACGTCGAAGCCAATGACATTAAGAAAATTACAGGTAAACGGTCTGTTTGAGGAATTAGAAAATACGTGTTATTCGAATGGGTGTTATGGAAGTTTGAAAATGCATTTCTTAAATTTTAGGTACAGAATTTCGTGGAGGAATTCTGAGGTGATACATTATTTTCTTCTAATGCAGAGTTTATATCTTGTAAGTTGTACCACACATAAACTAGAGCTGGAAACGGGCATTCATTGAAAGACATTGCAGTCCTTTAAATTGATGGAGAATTTGTCCATAGCCATGGATCAAGTCGTAGAGGGACCTTCCCTAGTAGTGATACACTAATTGAAAACTATTTTCGAGAAAAATTTAGGATATACTTATCTTTCTCGGATACGAGATCTGCTGAAAATCGAACAGGAAACAGTGACAGTGAAATATTCAGTATTTTATTTAGGCCCAAGACTTTATAATAAAATTTCAAACCATTTTCCAAATTTGAAATTTTTTAAAATTGAAACTTTTAAAAAAGAATTTTGTAAAATTATCCATGATATATAATAGTAACAAATGTACTTTTTTTACCTTTTATTTCTATCGACTATATTCATGTTTTTATTGAATATCACTGGCTTCTGTCGGATTGTCAATTTATATTAAATGTGTATTTTTCTCTCGTTTTCCCTTTCTTCTTTATTCTTGCTCTTGTGTTGTATTTATTGGTTTGAATTAAGTTAATTACTGTATTTAGTAAACTGTCCTTGTAAATTTTATGTTATATTATTCACTAAGACCACACCGTACACGAGCCTGACTCTTACGGTAGTGGCTAGAAACATTTTTATTTTATAAATGCAATTTGTACTCACTAGGTAGCTAGTTAAAATAAATAAAATAAAAAAATTAAAGTTTGCTCCCGTCACTTCATGTGACGTAGAAATAAGTTTCCTTCGTTTCAAATCATGTTTAACTAACAGACGAAGAATTTATGGGTTCGAAAATCTTCGAATGCATGTAGTCATACACTGTAATGAAATGTACAGAGCAGAACTGTAAATTTGATGTATTTTGCATGTTTATTTATATATATGCTATAAAATTAGATGTTGCAACCTATCATAATATTATCATTATGTTGTTCCAGCCAGGAACCACTTTTATAGCAGACCTGACAGTACCTCCGTGCTGGAAGCGGGAGTTTGTTGACATTGAAGTCCGGTCGCTTAGCCACGTTCAAAGACGCAAGTCCCCAACTTCCGAGCTTTGGTAATGACCCTTATCGTTCTTTCTGTTTTTGTCATGGTTCTTATCGTGGTCTATGTCGCGATTATTATCGTGGTTCTTGTCTTCGTCCATGTGACGCTTTTTACATTGGTCCTTGTTGTCTCTGTCATAGCCCTTATCGTGATCCTCATTCTTTTTGTCATGTTTTTTTTATCGTGATCATTGTTGTCTTTGTCGTGATCTTTGTTGTCATTATAGTAGCCCTTATCTTACTCCTTGTCTTTGTCATGGTCTTGGTTCTTATCGTAGTCCTTGTCATGATCCTTATCGTAGTCAGTGTCGCGGTCCTTAAAGTGGTTCATGTTATGGTTCTTATCCTCAGCCTGAACCTTGTGGTGCGTGTCGTGGACCATGTCGTGATCCTCATCGTAGTCCTCGTCCTTATTCTTATTGTGATTCTTATAATGGTCCGTATTCTCTTTCGCTTAGTCCTTATCGCTGTCTTGGTCTTTATGAACCTTATCGTAGTGTTTGTCATGGTCTCTATCGTGATACTTATCATAGTGTTTGTCGCGACCCATGTCGTTATTCTTATCGTGATCCTTGTCTTTGTTTTGTTGTTGTCACGGGTCTTAACATCGTTCTTGTCTTTGACGAAGTCTTATGGTGATTATTCTGTGGTCCATGTCATGGTCCTTATCGTGTTACCGTAGATCTTGTAATGATCCTTGTTGTCTTTGCCACGGTCCTTATCGTGGCCACTGTTGTCTTTGTCATGTTTCTTATAGTAATCCTTGTCTCTGTTGTGGTCCTTATCATGGTCCTTATCGTGGTATTTGTTGTCTTTATCCATATCGCTTTTTTTATATTGGTTCTTGTTTTCCTCGTCATGGTTCTTATCTGATCCTTATTATTTTGTCGTGGTTCTTGTCTTTGACGTGTCTCTTATCGTGATCCAAGTTATCTTTATTGTGGTCATTGTCATTGTAATATTTCTTATCGTCCTCCTTGCTGCTTTTATCATGGCCCTTGATAAGTATTTGTTGTCTTTGTCTTAGTCCTTATCTTGGTAAATTTCGAAGTGCTTACCGTGGTACATGTCGTGGTATTTATTGTAATCCTTGTCGTAGTGTTTGTCGTGTTTCTTGTCGTAGTATATTATCATGGTCCTTATCGCGGTCCTTGTTGTCTTTCTAATAGTCCTTTTCGTGGTCCTGGTCCTTTTAATCCTTATAGTGGTCTATGTCGTGGCATAATCCTTGTCGTGGTGTTTGTCGTGTTTCTTGTATGTAACCATGGACCTGGTCTTTGTCCTTGTCGAGGTCCTTGTTGTCTTTGTCGTGGTCCTTACAATGTTCCTTGCTGTCTTTGCCATATATCTACATTTGTCACAACAAAATTAATATTGTTTTTGCACTTTGGCGAATGACTTTCGTGTTACACGGTATATTTCAATCTTTCATTAAAGGTAAACGATCAAGGACGTAAAAAGAGACCTACACCAGAAATACACAGACAATTGATAACATTTTGCACAGGTGTGCACTTTGGAGTAGGATGAAAATAGGCCTACGCATGCACGACCAGATGTATTCCTGGCTACGTCAATATCGAGTGAACAGCGCTGTAGAACTAATTTCCGACGACCAACAGTCGTCTCATTTTTTTTAAGGGGAACTGTACATTAACAGAAAGCCACAATTTAAATCATACAGAATTGTGTGCATTCAAAGTTGGGTTTCTCGCGTCTTGTCAGCCCATTTGAGTTGTGTGGATATAAAGGGAAGAATTGTGACGGTGTCGTGAATGGTTCCTGGGATAGCTCAGTCGGTAGAGCATTAGTGCTCCAAGCGAAGGGTGCCGGGATCTATACCCGGCCCTGGAACAATTACAGAAATCCGGATGTTTGTGTATGTGCATAAAACAAAATATATTTCAATTATTTTAGTTTTATTTTGAAAAATTCGTCAATGTATAACAATTCTGAAACTGTGTCAGGATATAGCCTACTGAGCATTTATGGATAGTGTCATTCACAATATAGTATTATTTCAAATTATGTCATAATGTGAAATAATTCTTATTAAGAATTGTCAAGTATACTTCCAAATAAATATTATTTATCATGATTGTCGAAACATAAATTTTCTAAAATAAAGTACCCTAGGGCTATGTATAGCCTAGTATATTAACTTTACATAGCTGTAATAACTTATTCCCTGTTCACCCCTCAATGATGATTTCTCTTACGTCCACTCAAACCAGGACGCTCGCAAAGTGCACCCTGACAGACAACAGTTCATAACCTTGCCCTTGTCCTTGAGCTTGACATGCATGCTCTAGATGGAAGAACAAAATTCAGGACTGACGTGTTTCTTAATATAATTAACTCATTGGTAGCTAACTTGTCAAGAAGGAGAGAAACATATGAGATACTGACAAATCGCTTTGAAATTTTGTTTCTTCTTCTGTCACCTGATGTGGCAAACCAAAATATTATTCAAGCTGCGCTGAAATTAACACAGTGCTATCCAGAAGACATTAACAGTTATATTAACATTATAACAATTAGATTAGTCGTTTGATTGAAATACATATTTAATTAACTTTGGAGAGTGGATAAAGCATTTTACGATTTAACTCCTTAATAATAATAATAATAATAATAATAATAATAATAATAATAATAATAATAATAATAATAATAATAATAATAATGGCAAAAATTAAGCGGTAATGGAATCCGTTCATGGCAGGAAACAGTGGGTTTATATCCCTGTCTGAACAAGCTGTTGCTAAGGACATAAACTCAATATTTTATATAGAGTGAATAACAGAATTATTCGGACACTTAATATTCCGAATGTTTATGTGTATGTTACTGAACATGTTTGCAAAAACCAGAAATTACGCTTGCGGCTACGTCAAATAAACCAATTGCATAACATGGGCATAAAAAGAGCTTGCTAATGAAATGGTATGTTAATATATTTATATAAAAATAAACAAATATACAATCTACTGCGTAACAAAAATATTTGGACAGTCCTGTTGGTCCTATTCTGTACACCCCTGTTCATCACTTACATTACAAAGTAGGTGGAGGTACCGAGTTTCAATAATATGCGAGAGTACTTAATCTTACTTGTACTGTCGTTTCAGCAAGACGGAACACAAAATGGGGCGTAAAGGTAAGCAAACAACATTTAATCAGAGGCAGTTAGTGATATTCCATCACGAAAAAGGGAAAACCATTCGAAACATTGCAGATTTACTTCAGATGAAGAGAAGTACAGTGTCTGGCATAATTCTCAGATATAAAAACGAGGACAGAATAGAGCTGAGAAAGCAAACAGGTCGCCGAAAAGTCCTCACAGACAGAAGAATCTCTTATTATCAGACAGATTAAAAATAACTCTCGTATAAATGCCCCGAAGTTAGCTTCTGAAATTGAATCGGCTACGGGTAAAAAAGTGCATGCCCAAACAATTAAGAGGGCAATACATGAACGGGGCTAAAATGGAAGAATAGCACGAAAAAAGCCTTATGTTTGTGAAAGGAACAGACGTAAACGACTTCAATTTGCTAAGGAATATGAAAATAAAGGCGAAGATTGCTAGGAAAAGGCTCTTTTTTTCTGATGAGAGCAAATTCAATGCTTTTGGCAGCGATGGTAGATAAATGGTCTGGAGAAAGTCTAAGGAGGAAATGAAAACAAAGAATTTGCGAGCTACTGTTAAACACGGTAGAGGAAATGTGATGATATGGGGGTGCATGTCAGCTTCTGGGGTTGGTGAATTGGTGTTCATCGAGGATCTCATGAAGAAAGAAGACTATCTACACCTCCTGCAACACAATTTAGTGAAAAGTGCAGAAAAGCTTGGAATTGAAAAGGAATTTATGTTTTACCAAAACAACGATCCCAAGCATAACTCCTATATTGTACAAGAATTTCTGCTCTACAAATGCCCTAAAGTGCTTCATCCTCCTCCACAATCGCCGGATTTGAACCCTATTGAACATTTATAGGAAGAACTTGACAGGAAGGTTCGATCAAGGCCTATTTCTTCTAAAGAAGAGCTAAAAGCAAGACTTCAAGAAGAATGGGTGAAAATTCCTATAGACATAACAAAAAAATTAGTACATAGCATGCCACGCGGACTGAAAGAAGGGTGGTCCTACAAGGTACTAATAATAACGAGCTGGAATAGTATTCTTTGTTTTCAAAAAGTGTCCGAATATTTTTGTTAGTATTAGAAATCAAATGTTTTCCTTTATGTTTTAATAATTAGGAGAAAATTAAGTTAATTGGAATTGTGCTGAAAATATTTAAATGAAATGGGATACTTTTAGGGAAAAAATAAGGAAAGCTTATTTTTATATATTTATATGTAAATATATGTCATTGAAATGTTAGTTGAAGGGATGTCCGAATACTTTTGTTACTCACTGTAGAAGAAAAGTAAATAGGCCTATAGAGAATATAAAACATAGGTTTGCCACCCGTAAATAGTACAAAGACTCGCAATATTATTCTATCCATGTATCGATGTATCACTACATGAAACATTATAAATTTTATCATAAAATTATAAATGGTATGCATGAAAACAAGATAATGAGGAACAATGTTTTGATAAATAGACGTGTTCCCACCGAAAAGAAAAACAAGCGTGAATTATGGCTGCATATTTATCACACATCAAACTCAGTTCTAGACTATATGAAAACGATTTGTATAATTTTAACTCTGTGTGCTACACAAATAACTATCTTGGAATTTATTCCTGCCATGTCTGTACTTAGATCTAGCAAAATTGCCAAGTAAAAAGTTTCTGAAACGTTTTGCCTTACTGAATTATAAAAGAAAACAAAGACTCATGTTCTTATGAAAAATTGAAAGCTTTCTCAGATGATTTATTCACAACCATGGAGGATAAATACAAAAGATAAACAAAAACAACTATTGGTTAGGAATGTTTTCATATTCATCTAGGAAAGAAATAACTTGTTAATAAGTGGCATTTGCAAAGAAAGAATAATGTTGAAGAGAAAAAACAGACATTTGTCGAATCCTGAATGCTGCGGTATTAAATTCTACAATTACACACGAACTGAGATCCCCCCCTCCACTTGAGTATCAAAGTAAATGTCTATTTCTAGATCAAATTCTCAAATTTTATTATAGTTTCGTTAGCTTGCTTTCGATTGGTTCACTTGGCTCCGTTAAGTATTTTTTCTATTCCGGAGGAGAGGACTGAAAGCTAGCACTGGAGTCTCTAGTGAGCTTACTGTGTTTTATAGCTCCAATCGTAAGAATCATTTTTCAAGTCCGAACGGTCGTGCTCTTGTAGATGTTGTAACTCGATTGTGTTGTGTCATCTTTTCATTTAGCTTCACGTCCTTACGATTCCTATAGAGTCCTAATGCAATGTCCTCCACCACTCAAAAGCGTACTACGGCAAGCTTCTCGTTAATTGTGAATGCTCACATTTAAATACATTTATTTAAAAATTGTTTCATTCTCGTCGTTTCCGTTCCCGGCTTATTGTGAACCAGCCTTAAATTACTCTACGGTTTTCTGCACAGTGGTGTAATGTTTACACACCAATGAAAAATAATACAATAAATTGTTACAAAAAGCCGCACTTAATATTTCACATTCACTTCTATTTCCGTGAATATTAAACGGAACTAGTTATAGGGTAAACATTGGTAATTTCATGATAATTTCATGAAAATTAATTTAAAATGTAAATGTGTAAATATAACCTTATTCCGATTTTTTCATCTAAAATACGATAATTTGCTGCACAAATCTGGAGACATAAAAGATTGGACACGTTCTTGAACAAGTGCCAAAAACCACTTTTACAACTTAAGCTAAAAGGTTGGTTATTTCGTGATAACCTTCGTCATTTCGTGATATTACATTGACTATTTCGTTTATATGACGTCATTCCATTTTCGACCAATGAAGTGTAATGAAATTTTGAATTCCAACCAATCACAGTCAGACTTTTCGATAATTTCTGCAGCTAGATTTATCGCTATCAATTTATCGCATGGTCGTTCTTTTGTTTAGTCGTAAATTGATGAACATGAATACATTAAGATGCAACTACACGGTTAAACTTTTCTTTCAACTTTAAAGCAATGAATGCAAGATTGATATTTAACATTAAGCTTAATTAATATATTTACGCAGTGAAGACCACGTTCAAAACGGCGCACCATGTAGACATAAAATCTTTATGCATCTTAATTGAACGTACCTTTTAAACTTGATTCTATTCTTCCCAGATTGCACGCATACGCGATTGGAATATTGAACTGTGTAGATGCAGCTTTAGTTCCGTTACACACTACAGCGAGAATGCGTTTGTCGAGCTATAAAAAATGCTTTCGTGTAGCACTCATTGTAAGTAACGGTCGAAACAAGGCACAGCTGACATTGGTCCTGCTTCCACAGGTAGCCCTAACGTAACCTATAAAATTGTAGCCTATAACATTTGTATTGAAATTAAACAATTAATAGACGTTCAAATTTATGTAACATCATCGCATATCAAATTCAAATGCCTTGCATAGTAATAATGCCTTCGATCAAACTGCCTTTCGTATGGCGTAATAAAATTCTATACAGAGATGGCTTCACTGTGTAGCAACATGTCTCGCTGTGAACACATAAGCATTGGTATATAGCTGTCCTCACTGTTACTGTTAAATTAAATTATGATTTCAGCAGATAATGAAAATGTATTTGTTATAATAATAAGAGAAAAGTGCAGTACAAGTAATTAACAATGTTAAACCTGTATTTCGCTTTTCCAAATTGGCATTACTGAATAATAACATCGAATTTCTTTATTGTAATAATCGATATTCATCTACGAGTATTTCAACTTCACAATGTCTGAATAGGTTAAGTATTCGTTAATATACAATTATTAACATTTTGTGACCGAATTTTAGGGATATATTATTTAAATTTTTATTTTATTCACGAAATAGTCCTAGTAAATGTCACTCGAGGTCTGAGATTTCCCAGATAAATCCACTCGCTTCGCTCGTGGATTTATCGGCAGATCTCAGACCTCTCGTGACATTACTACAGATAATTTCGTGAGAGGTAGACGAATTGTGGAAAAATTCATTAAAGCGAAATGAAATTCTCATTTATTGTTACAAGACTTCAAACACAGTAATTCCGTCTAATAATGATAACAAGAAAACATTGAAATACACATCAACACATAATAAGAATGAAATCAAAGTAAAAATTGAAATTGAAAAGGGATCTTCTTTGCACTGAAAGGATGAACACTTTTATTACCGACTTTACTATAGCCTATATTACTAGGGTAACTCCAAAAATAATGCATAACATTTGTTTAAAAATTATATTTTTAACCTACAGCTTTGTTATTTTCACAGAATGTAGATGCATCCTTTAGGAACAAGATGTCACTTTTCCACATAATCCCCGTGGGAAGAGGGCCTGTAGACCAGCACGGTAAAAGTCTGGACCAACAAGTCTGAGCCAATCTTTGGCAGCGTGCACAAGGGAGTCATCTTCTAACATCGTTCCGCAAAAGGGATCCTTCAGTTTACCAAAGAGATGGTAATCGCAGTTCAGGTCTGTAATGCGGATGTTTCAGTGTTGTCTATCCGAATTTTCTGATCTGGTCTGTGGTCTTGTGACTGACATATGGCTGTGCGTTGTCGTGCAATAGCAGAACATCCTGCTTCTCCCGATGTCGTCGAACACAACTCAGTCGAGCTTGAAGTTTCTTGAGAGTAGCCACATACGCGTCAGAATTAATGGTGGTTCCGTGTGGCATGATGTCCACAAGCAAGAGTCCTTCTGAATCGAAAAACACAGTAGCCATAATGTTTCCTGCCGAAGGTGCACTTTTGAATTTCTATTTCTTTGGTGAATTTGCATGATGCCACTCCATTGTCTGCCTCTGTCTCCGGTCCAAAATGGTGGAGCCATGTTTCATCTTCTGTCTCAATTCTTGCAAATAAGTCATCTACAACTTATCATTGACACTTAGCATGATAACAAATCAAACAGAAGCTACATTGAACCCATTGCGTCCCCCTTTTCTTTTTTGTTATCACATCTTATCTTCAGATTTCTAAAATTGGCATTGTAATATAATTTTTAAAATAGTATAAAATGTAACGCTTAATGCTCAACAAAATTTCGCCTCAAACAGCTAAGATTTCTATCAGTAAAGCTAAGCCTATATGGCGACTACAGCTGTATATAAAATTCCAAAAACATTTCCTAAAATTTCATGAAGATGCAATAAATATTTGTACCAAATATCATATGCTTACCTTTAGTAATAAGCCAGTAATGTAATTACAAACATTCACAAAATTTGTACGCCTGAGAAGTCGACGCTAACTTGCTCTCTCCAAACATAAAAGCTCACTGAAGCAGCTACAAGTCACAAAAAGAGTAGCTGTATATTTCTAGAAACTGGACAACATATGCAATCCATTGGCGGAAATTTGAATCTCGTAACACCATTGGTTAGTTCACGAAAGAGCAAAGAAAAAGTATCACGAAATATCCACTGCCACGAAATTACCAATGTTTACCCTATACACACACAAAACAGTAGTAGGCCTATAGCCTAGTACTTAAAAGAATAATTTGCGATAAACTTCTAGAAGATGAACAATATCAAGAAATAAATCAAATTACAAACGAATTACATAAACTGTGATATAATGAGAAATAATGAAGTATAATTAGCCTTGGACCTTTGTTATAAACAACAGTGGAGACGTTTATCATGTAATAGAGTAGGATATGTTGTTTGAAAATATATCACATAGTAACTCTATGTTCGGTGATAAAGAAGTTTAGCCGATTCTATATTCTGAACTTAAATAAATAAATATATAGGCCTATATATATTTTAGATTTAAAAAATCAATTTTGATAACACGGAGTAATGATCGGTAAAAAAGTAACTATTTTTAAAACACTTGTGCTACAAGAAAATTTATGGAGATATGGTGAATATACTGACGAATTATTGCCCTTCGTACGCCATCATGAAAAATTGGGCTGGAGGATTTAAGAGAGGAAGAATGAGGATCAAAGATAAATGCCATGCTGGAAGATCTGTTTCTGTGATCACTCCAGAAAATATTGATGTCAGGCTTGGCATGATTTTGGAAGATGAAGGTATTAGGCTCAAACGTACATTAGGGACTTGGAAAATTTCCTATGAATGTGATTTTCACATCTTACAACATGGTTTGGGTATGAGAAAATTATTCGCTAAACTGGACAACGGCAAGCAGTCGGCATCATAGAAGTCGCGGACACGAAATAGCTTAACAATACTGTGAACGAATTATCTTCTACAAGACGTTATTATCATATATTCATTTCCTCATTTATTTTACTCAAAGCTATTAAAGAGGTGGAGACTGAAGTTCTTGGAGGCTTGTTTGTACGTCCATGTTAACCACAATTACAGTTTCAATAGCTGTGTAAGACCGACTTCTTAATGCACTGGAATGAGACATGAAGGGGTTAAGTGCCAGCCCTATTATTCCATATAACCCTAGGGTCACGTGGAGGGCGACAATGGCAATTTACATCGTCAATCAAGAGCCTTGGAAAATGTTCGTTGTCTGAGTGTGAAAATTATAGGGTGGCTTCATGTTCTCCTGTCACTTCTAGGAAAGGATTTTATAATGCGGACATCCGAAGCGTTGATTGCTGGGTTTATACTACACCACCAATTTACACCATTGCCAGCAGTAATGAAAGCATATAAATACTTCGACACGCATGAGAAAAGAAAAATCAAGAGAGCAGCATCACGTAAATGGAATTCAGAATAAAATCACAAATCAACAAACCCCATGTCGACAAATATATCCCTTCCATGATAAAAAAAAGTGTCATGCAGAGGGTGGCCTCTATAGTATATCTGCTTCATGTACAGTCACCATTAGGCCTATATTAAGGATGAAAAGTTTAGTACTTACTTACTGGCTTTCAAGGAACCCGGAGGTTCATTGCCGCCCTCATATAAGTCCGCCATTGGTCCCTATCCTGAGCAAGACCAATCCAGTCTCTACCATCATATACCACCTCCCTCAAATTCATTTTAATACTATCCTTCCATCTACGTCTCGGCCTCCCCAAAGGTCTTTTTCCCTCCGCCCTCCCAACTAACACACTACATGCATTCCTGGATTCGCCCATACGTGCTACATGACCTGCCCATCTTAAACGTCTGGACTTAATGTTCCTAATTATGTCAGGTGAAGAATACAATGCGTACAGTTCTGCATTGTGTAACTTTCTCCATTCTTCTGTAACTTCATCCCTCTTAGCCCCAATTATTTTCCTAAGCACCTTATTCTCAAACACCATTCACCTATGTTCCTCTCTCAAAGTGAGAGTCCAAGTTTCTCAACCATACAGAACAACCGGTAATGTACCTGTTTTATAAATCCTAACTTTCAGATTTTTTGACAGCAGACTGGATGATAAAAACTTCTCAACCGAATAATAACAGGCATTTCCCATATTTATTTTGTGTTTAATTTCCTCCCGAGGATAAATTTCCAATTTTTATATTTCCATTTCGGAAAATTCTAGCAGCTAGTTAAAAATTCTCTGGACTCCAGTTGGTTAATTACACTTTCAGCACTAATTAAAACAGTTCTCACTGAGATTAAGGTATAAATTGTTTTGACGTTTTAAATATTGTAGAAAAAACTTGACGTTGGTGATATTACCATAAAATTTCGTAATTTCCTTTTGAAAATGGAAGCCTCTACACTATGATGACACCAGGCTAGTGGAGGCCCACAAGTGTCGATGTCTAGTGTGTGTCCATGGAATCGTCTCCTCCCCCACGGGCATTGTTATGGAAGATCTATAACAGGGGAGGTTAAACGATAAATGAATAAAAAAGTTGTATTCTGCATAGACTTAACTTGTCTAGTTGGAAACTTAAATGTTTCTATCGCAGAATATAGCTCTGCCCTCTTTATCGTATAATAGCTCGACTTGAAATGTATGAACAGGTAGGGAACGGTGATGGTCTTTTAGAGGATTTGTCGAAGCGTAAAAATTTTACCTAGTAATCTATATTTACAAACATTACACTTGTATAACTTCAAGGGAAAAATTGTTCCGGGGCCGGGACCTCTACTTCAACGTACCAGCGCTCTACTAACTGAGCTACCCAGGAACTCTACCCGACACCGTCCCGATTTTCCCCTTATATACATATGTTGTTGTTGTGTGGATATAAAGGGAAAATTTAAGACGATGTCGGGTGGAGTTCCTGTGTAGCTCAGCTGGTAGAGCGCTGGTACGTTCAACCAGAGGTCCTGGGATCGATACTCGATCCCGGAACAATTTTTCCCTTGAAATTATTCAAATTTGCTTTACAGGGAGCTTTACCTGTAAAACTAGATTTGCATAATATATACGTTACTGTAGGCACGTTAACAGTAAACCACAGATAGTTTGTGTGCAGTCGATGTGGAACTCTGGCGTCTCGTCAGCCCGCGCGAGTTGTGTGGATATATAGAGAAAAATTGAGACGGTGTCGGGTGGAGTTCCTGGGTAGCTTAGCTGGTAGAGCGCTCGTACGTTCAACCATAGGTCTCGGGATCGATATCCGGCACCGGAACAATTTTTCCCTTGAAATTATTCAAATCTGCTTTACAGGGAGCTTTAACTGAAAAACTAGATTTGCATTACACTTGTAATTTCTAATTATTTTTTTCCGAATAAGGTGAAATTCTACTGGCATAAACTCTAGACAATACTTTATAAGAACAATAAAAAAATAAGACCTGTCGTTTATAATTTGAGCATTCTTTTCTTTGTTTACTGGATATAAAATATTTTTGTTCTATTTATTCAGAATTGTTTAAATTATCCAAATTTGTTCAATAACAATGTGTTTATAATTTATAAGTTCATTTCGTTCAGTTTTAAATAATTCTGCCTGCAAATTATCTGAGCCTCGAGGTTTTTTGCTCTCGAGTATTTCAATGATTTATATTTCATACGTTTGTTATACTTTAAATCCGTGTTTATATATTTTATTATCTAATATTATTATATTTTGTTAGGTAGGCTGTAGCCTACTTTGTCATCTTCGGCGGGCCACCCTAGTGGTAAGTTTCAAGTTAAATTACACATCCAAATACTATATGATAGTGAAAAACTAAGAACGGACAAAAATACATCTAGCAGTTGACGAAAATTAAATATTCCGTAACAGAAAGGATTATGCTAGACCGGGAGAATACCAAAGAAGAAAGGAAGAGAAGAGTTACATATACATTCACTTACTGAAGCAAATGGACAACTCATTTTGAATAATCAAGGACTACCAAAAACAGCAATTTAATATCAACAACGAGGACAAAGGCGTGGGAAGGTCCAAGAGAAAAAGACTAGAATTGTAATGTCGGAACGAGACTGACTCGTGCCCTGGAGAGAAGTAGAAGTGGCAGAAGTTATTGATTTGATTGAGTAAGAGCTTAAAACCCAAGTCGGGAATCGAACTCTCCTCTGACAGAGAGCCCCCCCATAACACTGACGCTGCTTCAATCAGCAAATGGTTTATCGACCTTTCCCTTCTATCATTCACCTCAGAAAAAGAAATAGGCTACTCACTGAGGAGCAGATTTACGAGATTAAAGGAAGGAGAATGCAAAGTAAGGGAGACACTCCTCGCCTGAGATTTGTAGTACGGGTAGTTCTTGTCTTTGTTCCTTCAGACCAAATTAGGACGATACACTAAATAAGGACAGGACAGCACCAAATGAACTTTACAAGTGCACACTTGGGATTTTTCCAATTTCCAGTACTTTCTCTTTCTTTCAATACACTGAACGAGATTTACTAAACGTATACAAGGTGTAGGAAAATGAGACTTAACAGAATGTAAAAGATTGTAGAGGAGACAACGAGTAATTATTCATTATATACGTAGCCGAAAACAATTTTTCATCCCTAATTCAACATATTAATCCACTAAACCCTTTCCTATGGGACCATTTCAAAGAGTAGATTTATGAGACAACCGAGAAGGCAGAAGTTCTAAATAGAACGAATTGTGACAGCTTATAGACACATCCACGTTACAACACTCACCTTCGACAGGTGAAGCAAAATACGGTGCGTCCCTGTCGCTGCATGGATAGCGGTGTACGCAACCGTCAATAGCTTTTGTGACACATGAATAAAACGATGGAATGTAAGAAACAAATAATGAACTGAACTTACAAAACTACGAGAATTTCATTTCAGCTAATGTACAAATCTGTTTTACCAGTGTATAGTCCGGGTCAGCTTACTTAATACCCTAAGGGTGAAACCTAATCATTTTTCCACCATTACTACAAAAGCTAGTGGATTATAGTGATTTTCTAGTGTGCAAGTTGAATTTTCTTATGCCAACTTCGTTTCGAATTTCGGTACTGAGAAATTCTACAACTGGTAGTGATTTTATAACTGTTATGTTGGCAGCAGTGACACAAGTTGTCGGTAGTTTAAATTCTGAAAATTCAAATTGTTCTACATTTCTGAGCCCATGATTGGAAGCTACTGAAATTTGAACATACTAATAATTAATTAATATCAGTATTAATATTAATACATAATAGTTATTGTATGTGTTGCTTTGTGTTGCGGTTACAATTTCAAGATTAGAGTCACGTAGGCTAAGTGTAAATAAATAAAACATATTTCGTGTGATACATGCCCTTAGGTAACTGATAGAAATACAATTTCACATTTTAATTAATTTCTTTCATGTTTAGACTTGTATTATATTAATGGAGTAAATATTCTAAAGCATACATTTCGAAGTGGCATTCGTATTCGGAATTCGTACTAAGCATTTCACGTCATCAAACAAAATACATTTTTAGGTTAGTTCTCGTGAATCGTAAATTGTTTAATCAAAGCAGTGAATTTCATATTGTCAGACAAAATACATTTTAATATTAGAGCATACAAAATATACTCTTTCACAAATATTATTGAATTTTACAGAAAACACCTACCCAAAATAAAGACGAGATGTGGTAAATAAGCAAGATATCGCTATTGTTAATACTATATTATTCTTATTATTATTATTATTATTATTATTATTATTATTATTATTATTATTATTATTATTACTACTATTATTATAGTACATGGCATTGTGTGATTTTATCCTCTTTTGGTGCTATCTAGTATTAGTTGGCAACACTGAAGAGACGGCCAAATTAGCCTTTTAGGAACTACTCTTACGTGATCCTCAGTATACCTTAATAACGTACGATATTTCTTTCCATTGGAATGTGACGTTTCAGCTCATGTGTAGTACTCTAAATTAGGGTTACTTGAAACACTTTCAAAATTTAATTTACCACAGTGTTCTTAATTTTTGTATAATTTTCATCTAATGGTACCTATGAGACCAGTGACATAGTGTTAAAAGCACTGATGGTGCAACACATCATTCAACTCTGCAAACTGAATTTTTAGTATTTTATGGGGGTATCATGTTACCCGACAGAGTGGTGATACTTGAAACGTGAATAAGAACATGCTGGTTTCCCAAGTTAGAAATCAAGTAGGATCCTTGAAACAAAAGAATAATTAAGAAAACTAATTAAGAAATGTTGCTAACCAATATTTTAATTTTTTTCACTACTACAAATTAATTTTCATAGAACATTTGATACAAAATACAAAAATTTAAGTTATTAAAAATTAGAACAGAAAATTTCCTTTCCTTCATATAAAGTATAAAAGCCTACATTTCAATTGGAAAGCAATAGCGACCCATTCTTATAAACAATAGTTTTACTGCACGCACAATGTCTTGAATTTTCATAAAATAATTATTATTTTCGTCTGAGAAAATGTAAATGTTTAGAAGTTTTCGTTGATTGTCTCATGAAGGAAAGTAGAAACTCATCCCGTTTAATGCTCAAAATTTGAGTTCTTTGAAGAGTTTCATCTGAGAAATTCTTATAACGATTGAGTCCTTGGCAGTTTCTTACACTTCCTCCGCATTTTTAAGATAAAATGAAACCAGGACACTCATTAGTTGACTATCCATTAGTCAAATGGAACTGCAAATGTAAATTTCACTGCGGGTTAATTGGAAACCCACTATTTTCAAGTTATCCCACATTAATCCACTATAAATTATTCTGATAATTGCAGAATGAATATTAAAGAGAACTAGGTGTGGCTTTTAGAGTACATATTAGAATAAGTGAGGTTAAGTTTGATTACAAGTTTTACTATTTCACCCATATAGTTTATGTTCTATAGTAGAAGTTCCATGAGCTATGATTTTTAGTTATTTATTATCTTTGTAATTATATCCATTTTAAAATCACTTACATCATGATATTCCATCTAATGATGATGAGCAATGATCTTCCTGCCTTGGTCTATAAGTTGGCCAAAAAACAATTGGAAGGAATTTCAAAGCAATGGTGTCACACCATTTTAAATGATTACTGGTAAAAGTGTCTAAATTAGCCCCGGTGTTTCAAGTATCACCACCTCGCACCTGTCTCATTCTTCCGATTTGTTTCGATAATAATAATAATAATAATAATAATAATAATAGTTAATACCAGGATCAAAACACATACAGAAAAAATACATACCGGTATACTAAACTTAGTTACAGCCACTTTGCATAAGATTAGAGGTATGACACACAGTATTAGTTAAAGGTATATCGCACGGCCCAACATTTTGAAACTGGGCCCGGTCCGGTCCGGTCCCTCCCGTTCACCTCTGAACTCGACCCCGACCCGATTGTTTCATAAAATAGAGGTGTTATCATACCTCTGGTTGAGGTTCTGGCTGAGATATACAGGCTGTCCCATTCATCTTGTGCACTTATTATAACTTTTTTTGTTTGGGTAGGTATTAGAATTTTTGTTTTTGAGAATTATGTTAGAACGAGGGGCTAATATGAGTGTAGAAATTTGGTTAATGTCACCACATTATGGTACAAGATACACGTGACGTCATCAATTTTTCAAATAATACTACAGACTTTAATCATGTTAAATTGATTACACACATTAAGACGAGTTCAAAAATGTATCACAAATGTCACCTTTCCAATAAATAACAATAAAATGCAAAATGCATGCCATCAGAATGAGCCGTTTGTTGTGGTGTCCCATTCATCTTCTGCATTAACTTACGCAAAACAAAAAACACTGACGTCCGTACATGTCGTGTGTTTGCTGTCTTAACATGTACACAAACCACAACAACTGTCGACGCCACAATCCACGTACAGTGGTCTGCACGTTCTCCGGACCTGTGGCCACTCGACTTCTTCCTGTGGGGAACTGTAAAGGACTGTGTACCAGAACATTCTGACAACACCAGGCGACATGCAGCAACGCATTCGACAGTTTTGTGTGTCCATTCAGCCAGCAACATGCCGGGCAGTTATACGGTCTTTCCGGGAACGCCTTCGAATGTGTATTAATGTGAACAGTCACCGTTTGGAACATCTTCCGTGACTCTCAAAGCATAACATCATCACATTGGAAGTACGTTTTTGTTTCGTTTTGTTGTTGTTACTGATTAGAAAGGTGACATTGTGATACATTTTTGAACTCGCCTTAATGTGTGTAATAATGTAACATGATTAAAGTATGTAGTGCTATTCGAAAAATTGATGACGTCACGTATATTTTGTATCATAATGAAGTTATATGCACCAAATCTCCACACTCATGTTAGCCCCTTGTTCTAACATAACGCTATGGCACATTAAAATACAATTCATCCCAGAACAGCAGTGTTCGTGCTCGGGAGTTGAAACGGTGAGCCTCTACTTAATTTGAATAATTAGTATAAATAATACTTAAATGATTTAGTTTTACCCTGCCGTCAAACGTATGATATGGTCGATAGTCTCATGGGTGAGGTGGTACAAAAGAAAACACTCAGCATAAATAATCAACTATCTGTTTACATTTATTTTATTAGTTAGCACTTCCGGTAATTGGAACATGAACAAAAGTGGATGCAGTAGAAATAAAGCCACCAATAAGTCTACTAATGCATCGGAACTGGCTTGCCAATAAATCGTCACTCAACTGGCATTCACCATTACACCATCTGTACAAACAAATTATAAGTATACGTTACTTGATAGAGAAGTCCAAACTTGTTGAAAGTGGCAGGAAGTACTAATACGAAAGCAAACACAACCAATGTAACATATACACTTGACGAATGCCAGCGTATTCTTTAAACAAAAGTGAATTACCTAATACCCTGTATGAAAACAAGTATACTTATGTTAATCAAAAGAAACATACAATTACTGATATAGAAAAAAACCTGTTATAATCCCTGGTAGGCTAGTCTCGAAACCAAGGAACAATGGTCTCTCTTCAACTCTCATACCACCGTCATCACACAGCACAACACTCCACAACCCGGCCACACTTCCACATGTAGTTAGACACTATCCCCGATCGAGTCCCGGCTACAGTAGTTCTTCCATCATAGATCCCTGCCAAACCAAAACCTCAGCTGTCAATGGCTGTCGCACAACCGTACACTTCGAATGTTGATCCAAGACTCCCCCGTGTCAAGCGTCCCTCTCAGGAGAACCGACGCTAATTAATAATTAATATGAACAGGACCAATGAAAATCTAAAGCCCATGTCACGTGATAACTTAAATTCGCTCCGTATAAGTGAGAAGTAAGAGACCATGAATGGCGGAAAGAAAACAAGCTATCTATAAAAGGAAGAATGAGACCTAAAATGGAGGGATAGGATACCATCTATGAAAAGTAAGGGTAACTAAAAACAAGAAAAATGACATGAATAAGGAAGAAAAAAAGAAAAAGAAAGAAAGAAACACAGAATGCCGAAACTAAAACGGCACAGAGTCAGTTCAATACATTACACACATTTACGATGGCTACAAGAATCAACGAATTTGTCAAAAAAAAAGAACATATAGTCAAAACTAAATTTAGAATCATTTAGTAAATTATTTAGAATTGGTAAATAATTAAAATAAATGAAAACAAAATAAATTAAAAAGATAATGTAGAACCATTTAGTAATTATTATCTGAACTGGCCACCCTACCCCATTATCTCCTGGCCTAGTTGCCTCATGACTGATGCCTTATTGATGTTACTTATGAGGTTCAAATCTGTCTTAGGACAGTTGACTAAACAACAACAATCAGTAAATAATACAAATAATAAACAAAATACAGTAAAAACAAGCAGCGAACCATAATTATTAATTATAATTATAATGTGTTTTGTTTGTACCATTTTCATTTTAATCTGTGTGTTCTTTTGGAGATGGTTAGATCTAATCATAGGTCTGGAGGGAAACCTACAAAGTAGGACTTGTTTAACACAGCACGTACGGTCAGAAGACCCGTGCATTGGATTTAAGAGAAAATTCTGATAATATAGTACATCTGTATATATATAATATTGCTCAATAAATTCATCCATCTTATTAAAGAATAAAAATAAAATACAAAACTATTCTATAAAAATATTTTATTTCTTTTTTAAACCTATGAATTCAATTAATTAATATTAGAGGGGAAAAATTCGCTCCGACGCCAGGGATCGAACCCGGGTCCTTGGTTCTACGTACTAAGCACTCTCACCATTGAGCTACGCCGAAGTCCAATCCACAGCACCGGATCAAACTCCGCTCCTCCAGTGTTTTCCCTTTGTGGCCTGACTCCAAGTTGGGCATGTATTTTGACATTTTAAGTCAACTGTCATTATACAAGGAGTGCACTCAGTTGAGTGACTTAGTGGCCGAGATTCCACAGTAATGTGCACAGTAATCTGTACAGAAATATGCACTGTTGCTAGAAGAATTTACTAAAGCTTATTATTTTTTTTGGTCCTACACAATATATCTGTTATGGTTATTAGAGGACCCAAGGACCCGGAGCGAATTTTTCTCCTCTAATATTGTTACCATAACAGATATAATCTGTAGGACCAAAAAATAATAACCTTTAGTAAATTCTATGTAATTCAGTTTAGGAATACAAAGGAATCTTTGTAATAAAATATTATTCAGTTTGGACCATAACAAAAGCTATGATTTGACCCAGATGTTCTGTAATACTTTGTTTCTTGTAAAGAGAAGGAGATATTTCGTATTGTATTGTAAGAGTGATGATAAGCTTTATGAATAACATAATGTTTGTGAAAGAAAATATTATAATGTTCAAAATATCATTATTTATAATCACATTGTTGTAATTGCTATGATTTTGATTGCTTTGTAGATTGCGTTTCCATGGATTCAACAAAACTTAAAATTACACGATGAATGAGAGAATTATTTTCTCACCGACGCATGAAGAAACGATTTTTAATTGATTTGTGGCTATTGTGGGTACATATTATGTAACATGGAGATGCAGAGGTAAGGCGTTCCGAGACTGGTAAGATGGTTATTTGGTAGACAGAAGAACAGTGGTTGAAGGAGGAGACGCTTTAAAGAAGACAAGACAGTATGTATTAAAAAACTCATGATACTTGATCTATCGCATCAAACTTTGTTATCATCAATGTCAATGATCAAAACATAATTAAAAATGTAGGTAATGGTTCTAATTGTTAAGCTCTGTTCGAACAAGACTCTGACGTTGGTCACGCTTCAGGCTGCCTACAGACAACTTTCTTTATTTTTGTATTACAATAGCAATGTTAGAAACGAATTTAGTGTACATTTTTGTAAGTATTGTATCGAAATGTCAGTTGTTCCAGGATTCTGTCTTTAACTACTTTAATTTTTTTTTCGTAGAACCTAGGACTATAATGTTTCATTTTTACCTAATGCTGAGCCGTAACATCATCTGTGCCGCTTTCTATAGCTTATTCAAAGTTTATTTTTTATAAGCCAAACTTCCCTTTAACGCCCTTCGTTTTAGTCTACTTCTGTTGTACTTGGTAGAGTTCGACATTTATAATTTTGATAACTTTCCCCGAAATTTTAGAGCTTTCCCCTTAATTCTGGCTTACTAGTCCAGGATTCTTACTTTATTTAGTAGTACAAGATAAAGACATGTATGGCCTTCTGAGCCCTAGGTTGGGGGTTCGATCCTGCCCCAGGCCGATGGCATTAATATTAGTTAAGATCTTGAAACTTAAAGAATTTGGCGGTATTTTAGTCTTTTTACAGAAATCTGTCCATTAATCGCTAGTCAATGTTGAACCTTGCCAAGATTTATTGTATGTATACAGCCGTTGTAATGAAAATATTTTTAGAGTTTAAAAATTTTCTTAATTTAATTTTGATAAATTAATTCAGGTCAAGGTGAAGTTTATGTTTTGGTGTAGATGGATTACATTTGCATTTATTATTGGATTATTAGTTGAAATTTTATTATGGAATTGGATTTAATAATTAAATTACAATTATTGTAATTTTTTGTAGATTGTAATGGTGATTTGTGCTTAAATGCGACAGGCTCATGTCACTACATTTAGTTGCATGTAAAATAACTCCTGCGGGACAAAATTCCGGCACACCGACGACGCTGATATAACCTCTGCAGTTGCGAGTGTCGTTAAATATACCATAATTTATAATTTATTTAAACGCATGTACTACCCCCACCTATGCTAAATGCCATTTAACAAACAAACCATTGAAAATCGCTATGTAGTGAAACTTCACAATCGATATCTTCCCATCATTTTCTATGATATATTTATTTTTATACTTAAGATGTAGGTTTTCAAGTGTCAAAAAAGGTGTATTAGTAGGCATTCATGTATTGTTTTGTATTTATTTTTCTGCTTTCTTTAAGATGGCAGGATACTGAGTTTTTTTTATAAATTCTACAATTTTCACTATTCATTCATTCTAAGTTCTCTGCCCAAGGTTAGATTTTTCCATTGCAAACCCAGCATTCTCTAATCTTTCCTATTTTCTGCATTCCTCTTTTTTCCCCATATGATCCATATATGAGTCATTCTCAAGTTTTGCAGCAATTCTTGTCTCTGGCAAATATCACTACTATGTTTCATATTGACTATATAAATTAAATTTTAAAATAATCAGTATAACACAAAGAACAATTTGGAACAACATTTTAACTGTGCTTAAAAGTATTATAATAAGCCTATATTTAAATGATTTTTATAAGCTAGCTGAAGTACTTGTAAATATAAATTGTCCACAGCCACAAAATTGAAATAATATCGCTTTATAACATCACAGATGGTGGAAAGATTCAGATGCTCTTGTTTGGAAAATAACTCCTATTAAATTAATACCAAACCTAGGCACTTTACATGCTCACTCTATGAAATTTAAACTTAGAAAGTTATTTTAAAATGCGTCATAGGATATTAATGTCCTTGGTGTTACTTAATATGTCTGTGGTAATATGTATTTGAAATTTGTTTCTGGACTCTATTGTAGAGTGTGCTGTTATCAGAGCATATTCCTCTCATACATACAGGTGGAAAGAAAGAAAATAAATTGCTTTACAGTGTGTAAATGTGCTTCAAGTGTTACATATATAAATGTAGGTTAGGTTAATTGTAGATATATCCTTTGAGCTACTTAATATTTTGACCATAATAATAATAATAATAATAATAATAATAATAATAATAATAATAATAATAATAATAATAATAATAATAATAACAACAACAATAATAATAATAATAATAATAATAATAATAATAATAATAATGATAATAGTACTGAAATGTAAATTATTTTAAGTGAATGTATGACTTGTTCCTTTGTTTATATGACAGAACTTCAGCTTGATACAGGCATTTTTAAAATTATAAAAAATCGAAGCATAATCAAATGTCCCCAGAGTTACTGCCCTTTGTGTTACCATAAAATAGGAACCAAAGTGACTGGGTAACACCAACCATATTAACGTTTCAATTAAATGCCTTGATAGGTATAAAAATTGTATGCAATAAACTAATTCACTTAAATGAAGTGTTTCAAGTGTTATAATTTTCCATTTCTGAGCGTCTCTATTGCTGTGAACTCAGAGAATGACCCATATCTTAATGTCGTCTATCATCTGATATCTTCTTCTGTCCCGGTCTCTTCTCCCGTTTACCATTTCTTACAGTGCATCTTTCACCACACAGTTTCTTCTCAACCGATAACCCAGCCAATTCCTTTTTCTCTTCCTGGTCAGTTTCAGCATCATTCTTTTTTCATCCGCTCTTTCCGAAACAGCTGCGTTTCTTACTCAGTATGCCGATTTCACACGCTCCATTCTTCTCTATATCCATATTTCAAATGTTTATATTCATCGTAATTTTCATGTTTCTGTCCCATACAATGCCACACTCCACACAAAGCATTTCACTAGTCTTTTCCTTAGTTTTTTCCACAGGCCCACAGAAGATATTTCTTTTTCTATTTAAAGCTTCCTTTGTCATTGCTATCTTCCTTTTGACTCCCTGGCAGCAGCTCATGTTATAGCTTATGGTATACCACAAGTAGACTATTTGAAGCTGTCCACTTGCTCTACTTCCTGACTTAGAATTCTCAAGTTTACCTTTATTTTTGTTCCTATGACCATGGTCTTCGTCTTGTTTGCATTTATCTTCATCCCATACTCCTCACAGCAGTCATTAACTCCAGTATCATCTCCTCTTCTGCTAACAACGCCTTATCATCAGCAAATCTTATGCACTTTATTCTTCCCGTCCTACTATCATCCCACCCATGTTCTGAAAACAGTTCTTCACTAAATCCTCATTTTCAGTATATCTTCTTGAACATTTTACAAGCCACCGGCGCTAAGGCTAAGGCGCTTGCCCTTACCGATCCAGAGTTGCGCTCGGGCGCGGGTTCGATTCCCGCTTGGGCTGATTACTTGTGTGGGCTTTTTTCCTACGGTTTTCCTACCCATAAGGCGAATGTTAGATAATCTATGGCTAATCCTCGGCCTCATCAATACCATCGACACTAAATAACCTAGTAGTTGATACAACGTCGTTAAACAACCAACCAAAAAAAAAACATTTTACATCAGTTAACTATTTCATATCCGTATTTTTTTAATTTTTATGTTATGTGCCCAGAAAGAAATTATGTTTTTAGTTAAAAATAATTTATATTTTAGTAAACAAATATCTGGACCTCTAAAAGTTTAAAATGCAGCTAAGACGTCCTACAATTAACTATGGTACATTGATTTCTTCCTGGTTGATATACTTCATTAGTAAGCAAAAAATTTAATGACTGAACATTTGACCCTTTTTTTTTTTTTTTTTCGCTTTTCCACTTATCTGCCCGATATAATCTTTGCACCAAAATATATACTACCTGGACAAAAATGATCGTATTTTAATTATTTAAATGCAAGTGCAATTAAGAAACATATTAAACGAAATCTGCTTGTACAGAAAATGAATGCTCCCTGCACCAAGTGATAGTATTTTAATTGTTTGTATAGAATAGCAATTAAAGCAAACATCTTTGCACCAGAATGTATATTACCTGGCCAAAAATTATAGTATTTTAATTATTTAAATGCAAGTGCAATTAAAAAATATATTAAACGAAATCTGCTTGTACAGAAAATGAATGCTCCCTGCACCAAGTGATAGTATTTTAATTGTTTGTATAGAATAGCAATTAAAGCAATCATCTTTGCACCAGAATGTATATTACCTGGCCAAAAATTATAGTATTTTAATTATTTAAATGCAAGTGCAATTAAAAAACATATTAAACGAAATCTGCTTGTACAGAAAATGAATGCTCCCTGCACCAAGTGATAGTATTTTAATTGTTTGTATAGAATAGCAATTAAAGCAATCATCTTTGCACCAGAATGTATATTACCTGGCCAAAAATTATAGTATTTTAATTATTTAAATGCAAGTGCAATTAAGAAACATATTAAACGAAATCTGCTTGTACAGAAAATGAATGCTCCCTGCACCAAGTGATAGTATTTTAATTGTTTGTATAGAATAGCAATTAAAGCAATCATCTTTGCACCAAAATGTATATTACCTGGACAAAAATGATAGACCTAGTATTTTAATTATTTAAATACAAGTGCAATTAAGAAACATGTTAAACGAAATCTCCTTGTACAGAAAACGGATGCTCCCTCGACCAAATCATCGTATAATTACAGCACTTCAGAGTTTTATCTTTTATTTTATGAGGTTGTTATGACTGAGATACCCATTGTTAATTGTTTTCATTTGTAACAATAGGCCATGACTGACCGAGTACTTATATCAAGACTCGTGGTCAGAGGTGTGGAGGTCTGGGTTTGAGATGGCCCACAAGCCACAAGTCGTGCTAAAGATGTCGCTTTGCTAATTATCCAATATGGATATTGTAGAATTTGTTATTCCTAACCAGCGCATTCCCAACAGTCAACTTCGCGATATGACTAGAAGTTAAAGCGACTATAAACAAATAAAAAGCAGCGGTAAAGCTAAGGTGTAGCCTAAATACTGGGTAGCTGAAAAAATCTCCTTACCTTATATTTTTTATATAGGAGGTCTCCAGGAGTCGACTCTGCTTGGTTACAAAAGTATCAATTACTCGTTCCTTGAAACTCTGATCAATAGCAAGTTCTTCAACCAGTTTCTTTTCAATAGCGATTGTGCTGAGAGAACTTAATCTTTCATTCTTCACTGAATTGCCAAAATAATTAATTTCTTACCTTTTGAGCGTGCTCATGCTCCTTTCGGAGGAAGTGGTAGTACCGGGTAACGGGTAATGTCAAGACAAGTTCATAAGCCGTATTACCTCTTTATAGTTGGTTTGAATAGCGAGCGACACTGATTATTTTTTACGAAAAAAAAAGTGGTGAAAATGGTCTAATTTTAAGAAGGAAGGTAGTTTGGAATGTGAAGAATTCATATAGGGCGTACGTTGACTTGAAAACATATTAGAAAATACGTAAAGATTGGAAAAAAATTAATCGGTGTAGATAACCTAAAAGTCATTATTTAACACGTGAAATGAAGAGATAGAATACTTCAAAATGAACGCGAAACACACATTTCACTTCACTTATTATATGCAAGGCATAGAAAAAGCTTAAACTAACCTAATCTGTGAAAGATTCCTATATGCAAGCATACCAAGAACCTAAAGTAATCTAATCTAACATGCCACAGATTCGTATATGCAAGATACACGAAAAGCCTGAAATAACCTAACCTAACTTAACCTGTCACTGACTCCCGCTCCGTAGAACTAAAAAGAATGCAAGTTGGAAGTTTCAGTGTCGCGTGCTATAGAAAAACCAATTCATTTTCTAATCGTTCTTTGTTAAAGAATGAATATGTGGGCAGAAGATTATTTAATTTTATCACAGGAACATTTAATGCGAGGACAACTCATAGAGAACTCATTGCCTCATCTCCACGTGCCTTAGTAGAGGTAAATGATCATACAACCAGTATGCGGTAACGTACAGTTGACACGATTATTCCCCCAGCCATTACAGTTGGCTCTCGGAAACAGATTTCGTTACTCACGCATCACAATTCTGGATGTGCATCGGTCACGTAAACTGGCCGAAATGTGTGTAACCAATGCCTATCCACTTCACTTACGTGATGCAGGTTCCGCAAATTGTGGATAGATGGCAGGACTGTGACTCTTTGCTAAGTTGCACACCACTTCGGCGGGCCACACTATGAATGATGTGTTTCTGTCATAATAAAATTTCTTCTCTCCTGAAGACGTGACCCAGCGCTCAAGTCATAACGTGAGGCCAAAGCATTACGCCGTAAACCACGATGCTACGGCGCGGGACGAATAGTGCTATAGGTTATGTAATGTTATTATGGGTTTGAAATTTAAAGTACCATATCATAGAAGCGGCTCATACGTCTACTGGATATTAGCCTCCAAATTTGAAACGTTTTAAAAACTCAGAATTCAAGGAATACGATCCTTAATCGCACGCGATGTTTAAAAACTGGCAAGGGTTTAGGGGGTAAATTCTATGTGTGTCAACTGCTTTCCTGAACTGCTTAATCATAGCTTAATGAAACCTTGTGGTTTCGCTTATTTTGACCTTGGGAATTTAATTTTTATGTTAGTTATGATCTCTATAATTAATAATGACTATAGCTTCGTATTGCGCTGTTTTTCAACGTTGTGTATAAGATCAGATTATTTTATTGAATATTAGATTATTTTTTAAAGATTCTGTGTAAGACTCTGAACCTCTAAATATAACCATTAAGAACCTGCCATGACGCAAATAATGTTGTTATTCTTGTAGCAATATTTTACGTTTATTTGAACTAAACAATCAAAGGTATCTTCCTGACTTTGAATCTGGAGTTAATATAATTTTTCTTTAGTTAGAGCCTTGGATTCTCTAAAAATCATTTTTCTACATTTAGTCTTCATTCTTCAGTTCCAATTCTTTAAGGGGAGAAACCACCGAAAATCGTGAACATTTTCCAAAGAAGTTGTATTGGCTATTTCACTTCTTTAGAATGTATATTTTGATACGCCAGGTGGATCTAGTTCAATTCTGATTACAAATAATATGGTTTATTTTTTTAATTAACGTTGTAAGGGGGCGTGGCATTTAAAGAGCTGTCAAAATTATGTTTTCAACAAAGAATTCTTTTTTGCATATTTTTATTGCAAATCTAGTAACTTTTCGTTCTAAAGTTGACTCCCTGAAGTTACTATATGGATGTAGTGAAGGAGAATTTTAATTTACATAAATATTCATTTTACTTTCAAATTAATTTTCCGTAAGTTTGTTTTTCCTGATTCAACATCAACTTTTTATGCCAAATATTAATCAAACTGGATGAAATTTTTACTGCAAGTATTTATGTGGTAATTGCATGCTTCTATGCATTTATTTTCTGAGAAATGCTGCTAGTTAATTTTCAATCAATATTTTTTTTCATGAATTATGGGGAAAATGACATTTTTACAATTTCAAAATAAAAATTCAAAGTGAATAAATTACTTCATAAAATGAATGCATATAAACTTTTCTCTATGTCTTAAAACTAAGTTTAAAAATTGAGATCTTCTATTAAAAACTTGGGTTTGAAAATATTTCTAAAAAGAATATAAATAAAATAAAAAATAAAAATCCAGAAGCATTTGGAAGATCAAAATTTGGGTTTTGTTAGTTCTTTACACAGTAAACATGCTCTCAAAATTTAGTTGAAAAAATGATTAGGAAACAAGTCGTCATCTTTAGTGAATTATCCCCTTAAGAATCCAAGTAAGAACAATATTTGATTTTTTTCACTTGATATTTGAGTTAAAGCAACTTCTACTTATCCTTCTGTTTTTTATATACAAAAATGTTTTATTCTCAGTGATTTAATTCACTCTCGGAACTCAGGGTTGACAAATTCCTCAATATGTTATATGTTTACTAACAATCAAAGATATTTTAGTAATGTTCTGCACCCTAATTCACTTCTTTGCAGAAATCGAACAATAGATTTATTTAAGTACTGTCAATCTTGCCTATTCAGTTAAAAATCTGAAGCTTCGGGCTCACTTTATTTTTCACTAGCCGTACCCGTGCGCTCCGCTGCACCCGTTAGAAATAAATATAAAGTAATTACATAATTAAAATAGGACATTTGATCCAGGGAAGATTCGTGTTTGATAGAAGGATAAATCGTTTAATATGTTACTTAATTTAAATTGTATTTAAATAATTAAAATGCGATCATTTTGGTCCAGAGACCACTCATTTGGTGCAATGACAATTCCTTTAACATGTTTCTTAACTTTTATTACATGCATCCATACTTTAATGAAGACTGACATATCATTTAGATTTAATGTGTATACTTTATTTTACTTGCTATATGTTTCCATTGAATTATGATAATAACTTAATTTTAATCCTTCTTGTCTACTTATTCAGTAAACGGCGCTTGGGCCACTATGGTTCTGAACCCTTCAAATAACTTAACTTAAATTATATTATATTTTATTATATATTATATTATATTATATTATATTATATTATATTATATTATATTATATTATATTATATTATATTATATTATATTATATTATATTATATTATATTATATAAAAAATGTGTTGATAACGGATGTACACCGATAAGTAAGTTTTTAATTTGTTATGGGGGCTCTTGAATCTCAGGAGGAACAAATTTTATTTTACAACAGCGCAACATAATCTGCTTGGCTCATTACCCAATTTTTTTGCATTGCATTTAACGCATATGTATTTTATGTATTTTAACACGATTCACTTGAGCATAGTTAAAATTTGGATTAGAAAATAATGGAATGCTAAGCTAACATATTATTACTGCATACTAAATCAATACACTCTTGTGGTTCGTTAATTCTCTGAGATAAACATTATTTTAAGAAATACAGGAAACGAATACACAGAATAGCCTATCAAGTTGTTTGTGCATAAGAAGCTATTTTAATCGTACCTGTCTTCAATTCACTCCGAAGTTACTGTAATAACATTATAGCATTATGTCCATATAGAGAAACTACACTTTCCAATGGTGAAATAATAATTAATTACACAAATCGGTTAATTTAGCTTCCGATATTACTTCATACAAACACAGAAACATTCTCTGTAGGCTATCTTTCATAGCTTTCGATTGTTGCTGTCCAAGGCCCCTTATAGACGAAGTCATTTGTTTTTTAATTCATTACACGGCCTTAGATGGCAGTTATTTTAATTTTAAAACTCATTTGTCTCATTAAATATCAGTCCTATCAAAATTTTTCAAGGAATAAAACTTATCGCAAATTATTTTTAAAGAAACTTTTGTTATGTAACACTTTTCACAAAAATCAATAATAAGCGAGATATTTCGATTTATTTAATTCAGACCCCTTATAACCCCCCTTTTAAATAATATATTTTGAATGTCATATAGCCTAAAATCTAAGCTACAACGAACTTAATTTATATTCCAATTTTCATCGAAATCCGTTCAGCCATTATCGCGTGAAAAGGTAACAAACATACAGACAGACAGACAGACATACAAACAAAAATGTCAAAAAAAACGATTTTCGGTTTCAGGGTGGCTAATTATATATGTTAGGACCATTTATTTTTGGAAAATCGAAAATTACCAGAAAAATTTCGGCTACAGATTTATTATTAGTATAGATTTAGATTGGATCGGGGGAAGATGCCAGACTTTCTCTTTCATTCAAAATTTAAGATACTGTTCATTTAGTTTTGAATTTCATATTGAAATATCAAAGTCTGGAAGGTATTTTGAAACTATATTTTTGTACAAAACAGGAAACATGAATTACCTTGTTTATAATTTAATAATAATTTATTTATTTAATCTGGCAGAGCTAAGGCCAGTAGGCCTTCTCTTCCGCCCAGCCAGATTCTAATTCTAATTGAATATAATTGCTTACATAGTTATTACATTAATATCTAGATCATAACAACATGAAAGTAAATATAGTTTATAGTCACAGGTTTTCTTCTTACCTGTACTGTCGGCATCTTTCCCCGATAGTTGGGTAAGATGGCAAATGCAATTAACACATTTACTCAGGCCTATATATGTATTTTACCTGATCTTGTTTGATACATGTATACAGGATGTTTAAAAAATACGGGGCATAATTTCAGGTATGTATTTCCCACATGTAGACAATCAAAATAGTTCATTACAACATGTGTCCGGAAATGCTTTATTTCCGAGTTATGGCTTTCATAACATTGAAATTCACCGGAACGTTTTTCTTTCCGCAGGTCGTTGCCGTCAAAGGAGACATTAAGAGGGCAGTCTGACAGTTCATTCCGAGGCGAAGGTTACATTCAGTGTTGTGTAAGCGTTAGACTGTGCGACATGTATTCAAATCAAGAACTGGCAGAGATACACTTCATGTACGGTAAGGCGGACGGCAATGCTGCGCTGGCTCATCGTTTGTACCAGGAGAGCTACCCACAGCGACAATGTCCAGATCGGAAGACATTTGTACGTCTCCATTACCGTCTGTGCGAGTATGGAAAATTTAACTCTCCTGGTTTGGGAAGGGGACGACCAAGATATACAACTCTAGAAGTACAGGAGGAGATTCTGGAGGCTGTGAACATGACTCCTTCTATCAGCACACGAAGGGTAGCGTTGCAAGTCAATGTTCCTCATACGACTGTCTGGAGACTGTTGAAAGAGTACCAATTGTATCCTTATCATTTGCAACGTGTACAGGCCCTGTCACCAGTAGATTACCCTGCACGAGTTAGGTTCTGTCAGTGGTTCTTGCAGCAGTGTGGTGTAAATCCGAACTTTCCTGCCTTAGTATTATTTACAGATGAAGCACAGTTCACACGAGATGGCATAACAAATTTCAACAATCAGCATGTATGGGCGTATGAAAACCCACGTGCAACTGTTCCATCTCATCACCAGGTGCGGTTCTCCCTCAACATGTGGGCCGGTATCAATGGTGATCGATTAGTTGGACCCCATGTACTTGTAAACAGACTTACGGGGCAGGCGTACACGAACTTCCTGGAAAACACCATACGGTACCTCATGTTTTAGAAGACACTCCACTGATCAATCGTCAACACATTCACTTCTTGCATGATGGCGCTCCTGCACACTTCAGTCGTACGGCTCGCCGGTACTTGGATCGAAGGTTTCCTGATCGATGGATAGGTAGAGGTGGCCCAATTGCTTGGCCTCCACGCTCACCTGATCTGAACCCTCTCGATTTCTACTTGTGGGGTCATTTAAAATCATTGGTTTATTCGTCTCCGGTGCCTGATTTGGAATCCCTTCGGAATCGAATTGTGGCATGTTCTGAGGACATACGCAATACTCCTGGAGTTTGGGATCGTGTTCGCAGGTCAATGAGAGATCGATATGAGGTCTGTATTCAAGCAGGAGGTGGACATTTTGAACATCTTCTGTAATTACAACGACCTGCGGAAAGAAAAACGTTCCGGTGAATTTCAATGTTGTGAAGGTCATAACTCGGAAATGAAGCATTTCCGGACACATGTTGTAATGAACTATTTTGATTGTCTACATGTGGGAAATACATACCTGAAATTATGCCCCATATTTTTTTAACACCCTGTATAACAAAATTGACTTAACCTAAAGCTCATGGACACTTTCTCACTAGTTTATCACTACTTAGGAACACAGTCATTGCACATATTTTATTGCGTGTGTAAGACTCGTGAAATCACTTCTTGCACGCAATGAATTCAATCCAGTACATTTTTTGTCATCATTCCTTTTTAGGAGGCGTTTAAGGGTACGGTAAGAAATCCCATATGCTTGCGATGCTCTAAAACAATTCATATCCTCTGTTACAATATGTTCCACCGCAAGTTGAAGACTGCCCTCAATCCACTGACTTCTATCAGAGGATCTTACGTAATGTTTACACATTCTCTGCAATAAAACAAAAAATAAAACTCTTGCAACAAGTTGCCATCTTACCCCGAAAAAGTGATCATCTTTCCCAAGTATCGGGGTCAGATGCCTAGTGCTGTGACGCAACCTAAGATGGCGGAACAAGATCGTTGATTGTTAACAATACAAGCTTCAGAACCTTTACTGCTATATACATTACAAAGGTTTGACAGTTATTACGAATTTAAGGA
Organism: Periplaneta americana; assembly: GCF_040183065.1. Taxonomy (NCBI): domain Eukaryota; kingdom Metazoa; phylum Arthropoda; class Insecta; order Blattodea; family Blattidae; genus Periplaneta; species Periplaneta americana. Next base: position 126,486,886 of record NC_091120.1, read on the forward strand.
TGTATTAAAATTTTAACATGCAATTATTTTATAGCAGAAAAATGAGCTGTTTTCTTGCTTTTGTTCTTCTCACAACAAGAATAAGTGGCAAAATGAATCAGCTTCCACTCTACAGGCATTCAACTGTCTCAATGATCATGAAGACATGCGCGTGGCGTTCTCTCTTGGAAGAATGTGAAACTACGAAGAAATATACTAAGCATCTTTCCCCGATAGTCATCTCCCCCGATTCACTCTATGATTTGTCTTAAGTATATTATTGTCAATCTTGTCCCAAAAGTTGAAATCTCAAGCTTCCAGTTTATTTATTTTTGTGATTTTTTAAAAGATATGCTGAAGATTAGCTTTACAAGAAAAATAAATAAAATAATCGCATCGTATATGTTAGGGGGTGAAACCATTCCGGAAGTTAACAAATGTAAATACCTAGGAATAACATTTAGTAGCGATCTCGGCTGGGGGGAACACGTTACTGACACAGCGGGAAAGGCATGGAGGGCGTTACACTTTGTGATGAGGGTACTAAGGAAAGGCTCTGATAAATCCAAAGAGATTGCATATAAATCACTAGTTCGTCCAGTAATGGAATATGGTGCTGCATGTTGGGATCCTTACAGATTAGAACATATAAAGACACTGGAAAAGATTCAAAAACGGGCTTTCAAGTGTTGTCGTAATAATTCACCATTAAAATGGGACATACTCACGGACCGGAGAACGCGAATTCGATTATGCGCAATGTTCAAAACATGCAGAGGTGAGCCTACCTGGAGATAAATAAAAAATAGGTTGCAGCAGTCAAATTACTCTTCAAGGAACGACCACTCATATAAATTGAGGGAAAGAAGACAGAGGACGGACACTGGAAAGTTTTCTTTTCTCAATCGTACTATCAGTGACTGGAATACTTTACCTGCAGACTTACTAAAGGCTTTACCAATAATCAAAAATGTATTTAAAAATAGGGTTAAGGACTTTACTAATAGACGGTAGTAACTATTTAAAGGGTGTAATTGATATCTTGTTATTTGAAGTGATCTATCAGTGAGAAAGTGTGTTGTGTCAGTGAAGTCTATTGTGTAAATGAAGTGTGTTTGTGTCAGTGAAGTGGCTGTGCACAGTATTTGAACAGTGAAATGGTTAGAAGTGTTAGTGAAATCAGGTAGAATCAGTGCAGTGAGTGAGTCGACAGCGAAATAAGTGTAGTGCCGAAAGATACTTGTGTAGGTATGAACCTGTCACACTCGTGGGTCTTAGTTCGAACTTAGAGTTAAGAAACAAATTAGATTTACTTTAAATGTTATTTTAAGTGACCATACTTCATTTAATTTAGGATGCTCCTTGTTATTGTTATTGTTATTATTATTATTATTATTATTATTATTATTATTATTATACCCATTTGCAGTGTGAATAAATAAATAAATAAATAAATAAATAAATACATACATACATACATACATACATACATACATACATACATACATACATACATACATACATACACACATACAATTGCCTTCATACAAGGTTTCATCTCATTTGATCCCAAATTATATGCAGTATTAAAATTCGTTCCACAAAACTGTCTGTCATATAACTTGATATTTATTTACTTTTTTTCAGATTACTCCTCAAGATTAAGAAAAATTAATTTATATAGCCAAATATAAAAACAGGTAAAAATTATTATGTATTGCAGAGAAAAAAACATTTTCTCCAGAAATCATCTTGTTTCAAGAAAATCCTGATTACGAGTTTTGTTAACCACACTTTTAATTAGACCCGGAAAAATATCATGCAAATATAACACAATTTGGAGAAAGTGTATCATTTTTAATAAAGCAATATGTAAGAACAATACATTACAACATTCAAAGAGGAGCAATAGTTTAAAAAGGGTCACCCAGAGTGTGCAAGCTTTTAAAAATGGCGACCCAAAATAACTGACTGAAGGGACCTATCTGCAAGAATATTTGTGGATAGGTTCCCTGAACCATATACAGTTTTTTTTAATGACAAAGGTGAGTAAACTTTTTAACCAAAGTTGACAAAATGTTATTTCAGTGTATCCTTAAGTTAAAAGCTGAAGCGTCCAGCTTACCTTATTTTTCATTTGCGATGTGTCTCAGGTGTACTAGTATCAGTCTTGCCCCATTTATGTTGCTTTATTGTTCTGTTATGATGTCTTTTTATTTTCCAGCATTTTGATGTAAATGTCATATATTTCAACGAAGTTGAATGCAAGAGTTAACTTTAATAGTTTTGTGGTTATGTTCTTTAAATTTGAGGTGGCAACAGTAAAGTGGGTGCCACGGGAAGTCTATACTCATATAATATACTGCGATCACATTCGCAGTGCTTCAAACCACTGAATAAGTTTAATAGGCATAACATTAAAAGACGTTTAATATGCAGAAAGAATAATGTAAATATTATAACAAACAGAAGTGATTTGCTAGCAAACAAAAAAATGTTGTATGAGATTGGATTTAATGTTTAACATTAATATAGTAACATTAATATATATAAGCAAAGGAAATAAGTGTGAACATAGTGAAAGAAGAAACTAACATGACATCGTAAACGTAAGCACTCCAGGTGCTCCACTTTAGGAGGCGTCCATGTTTAAAGTAAACTGTGCCATACACATGACATTGACGTTCTCATTATAAGGTTTAGGCGTTTCATAATAATTTTGTACTTTAGCAAACAGACGAATACATTCTTCTTTATACCTCACTTTATTTATTATTATTATTATTATTATTATTATTATTATTATTATTATTATTATTATTTAATATGCATACATAAATATAATTTGTTGCATATAAAAATAAGAAGTAAGCCTTTGTTTGAAAGCAGGTAAAGAAAATTTCCAAAAATGTACGTGGAAATTGAGTAGAGACGCAACACTTAACAATTCAGATATAATAATAGTGATAACAATCACATCAAAGAGGAAAAGGTTATGGAGCTTGGTATTTCCGTAAGAATTTTAGAAATATACAGGCCTATTTCAAAATCACTGTGTTTTAAATAAAAGAGTATGTATATATTTTCTACTGTAGTTTCTACCTTCAGTTGGCATGTTATTAAGGTATCAGCACACAATGAGCCTGTAGTTTTGCAGTGGATGATAGCGCTGTACTCAGAATTAGCTGAAGTATGCCAGCACGTTCAGTATCGCTCTTCAGGTAATAACATTAATATTAATACTCGTAGTAATAATTATTATAATAGTAATACTTCAAACGAGAGTTTATGCAGTACCTAACACTTCAGGTTATTAAGGAAGAGTTGTAGAGAGCTGTACATACGCATATAATCAAAGAAAATTATACATTTTTGTATTGTTGTATAAGCGTCACAAGTAAATGCAGTTACGTTAATCTGTTGGAAGTTCTACAAAAGAATTGTTGGTGTATTCATGCCTAAATTTTTCCTCATACAGGCTAAAATCGAATTTTTTTAATTTGCTTGTAACACGAATGCATTCACGAAAAGCACATGCATAGGGTAAAGGTTAGTAATGTTGTGATACTAATAATATTATGATAGTTCTTTTTGAGAATTTTTTACAATTTTACTGGGCGAGAGAAGGACCGCTTTTGTGCAGAAACTTGTCCACGAACATTCCCTTAATACGTTGACGCAAAAAACCGACCTTTCTCTGGCTCAGTAAAATTGTAAAAAATTCTCAAGTAGAACTATTATAATATTATTAGTATCATAATATTACCAACCTTTACCCTATATGCAATCTGACTACAGATTACGTAGTTCCCTATCGATTACCGGCAGCTCTGCTAAAGAATGTAGAAATTGCTAGTCAACATGGGAACCTTCTGATACTCATTAGGTCAGAAACTCCTTTGAAAATAGCGTTTTTCTACCGTAGGTAATGTACAATACATTAAATCATAGATAAAAAGTGCAGCAGACAATATCAACAGTAAGACATTAAGAACGGTCTGCATTAGATTAGCATTCCTTTCAGATTATTCCAGCACACTCGGTCATCATAAGCTACTTGACTTTACGAGGGTTGGAATTGGGACGGGTCCGTACACTAAGACACTCTTGGCCCATTGTGCTCCAATATATGCGATGATTGTCCAAGTACTAAGGTAGCATGGGTGACATTTGTAAATCCGAAGCTGCAGATGTGCCATTATGCCTTAGACCCTGATAGAGACAGTTCCCATCCGTACAGGAGTAGCCTGATGAGTTTCAGCGCCCCGGATTCCCAAACCCCTTCCTATAAAATCATCAGAAACTCTTACTATCCAAGAGACTTCAACCAAGCCTAGACTACTGCAGATGACAGATGAAAAGAGGGGGAGGTAGAAAGTTTTTGTGAAACGATAGAGAGAAACGGGAGCTCCCCGAGACAAACTCTGTACAAAGTCGGCTTTGTCCATCACAAATTCCATGACGGTCTGACCGGGGATCGAACCCGGGTCGCCTGCATGGAAGACCAGAGCCACAGACGCGGTCATAATCAACTAAACTTGTACACCAAATACGGCCTTATACTTTTTTTTTATAATTTTCATTAATTAATGATAGAAATTACAACACGCAATTCAGAGCAGACACTGATTTATTTAATGTAAATTTGAACTCAAATTTACCAATCTGCTTTCACAATAATGTATAATGTAATATAACAGATTTACATTTATTAACTCGGAGAAGGATAATCCGTGCACTAATACAGGATAACAATTTGCTGTATTAGTCTGTCTTACTAATTCTTGTGCATTATTCCATAGGTTTCCGTGTGTCAATTTTCTTTAGCTACTATATTTGCACATAATTAAATGTTCAAAGAAGCTTTCAACCTGATGTTGTGAAAGGTTCCCTTGTAAACGGGTACGTCTGTACATAAACATTAGCAGGACCCTATGAGAAGGAAGGAGGTCACTGTGCAAAGCATCAGGATAAACGAGAATAAATAGAGGAATGGCCTTCTTAAAAGTATTGCAAAAATAAGTCCTGTCCGTAAGTTATTGATACATATTCAGGCGAGGAGAACTACAAGGCATTCTCTTAAATAGCCGGTTACAGCGAAAAGTCAAACTCTCAAGAGATTTCAAAATTGACTGTTGAAAAAATAACTAGAGACTAGTGAAGTGCTTTGTGTGGAGTGTGATATTAGATAGGGCAGAAATATGGATATTACGACAAAGTGAAGAGAAGCGAATAGATGCATTTGAACTATGGATATGGAGAAGAATGGAGCGTGTGAAATGGACAGACAGAATAAGAAATGAAGCTGTGTTAGAAAGAGTGGGTGAAGAAAGAAGGATGCAGAAACTGATCAGGAATAAGAAAAGGAATTGGTTGGGTCACTGGCTGAGAAGAAACTATCTGTTGAAGGATGCACTGCAAGGAATGGTGGACGGGGTAGAGTTTGGGACAGAAGAAGATATCAGATGATAGATACATGCAGAGACAAAGAGGAAGGCATAAAACAGAAACTATTAGATAATGTTGGCTTTGCAATAAAAGCCCAACTTGGGCAGGAAACTATGAATGAATAAATAAATGAAAATGAGTCGCTTTGAAGTAAGATCAAACGAATTTGTTGGTTTCCTGCTCTTGATGCCTAAGAGATTTCTTCGGACTTATTTCTAATTCCGCTTGAATATCCGGAAGTTTATCTCTATTAGAAACTGTCTTTTACGCTCCCTAGGTTAGTCATAAACTGAACCCGTTGTAGTCACTTTCTCATCAACTTTCAAACGCAAAACTTTCTAGGAATTCTTGTGACAGAAAATTTAAGCGCAAATCTCCGAACGCATTATCTGTAATTGCTTTCCTTTGCGTAATCTTCCAACAAATAAATTTACTCTTCAATTTCATACTTCATTGGTTATTGATAATTCAATACTGAACACAATGCACGTCACTATCAGTACTGCTCTCGAACGCAATTGATTTGTAGAGCAGTAATTATTGATATCATCATCACGGCAATTCAGTTTGTACGGATCTCGCCAACCTCCGTTTTACGCTAGTGCAAATGTTTCCGCGTAAAATGAGTGCTCTGTATTAATATGCAAGGTTTATTTATACGTTGCGCTTTTCTGAAATGGCGTATCTATCTGACGTACAAGAGCTTTTGCTTAATTAAGTACTTACTTACTTAAAGAACCCAGAGGTTCATTGCCCCCACAGAAGTCCGCCATCGGTCCCTATCCTGTGCAAGATTAATCCAGTCTCTATCATCATATCCCACCTCTCTCAAATCCATTTTAATATTATCCTCCCATCTACGTCTCAGTCTCCCCAAAGGTCTTTTTCCCTCCGATCTCCCAACTAACACTCTATGCGCATTTTTGTGTTCGCTCATACATGCTTCATGCCCCGCCCATCTCAAACATCTGGATTTAATGTTCCCAATTATGTCAAGTGAAGAATACAATGCGTGCAGTTCTGCGTTGTGTAACTTTCTCCATTCTCCTGTAACTCCATCCCTCTTAGCCTCAAATATTTTCCTAAGAACTTTATTCTCAAACACTCTTAATCTCAGTTCCTCTCTCAAAGTGAGAATCCAAGTTTCGCAACCATACAGAACAACCGGTAATATAACTGTTTTATAAATTCTAACTTTCAGATTTTTTGACAGCAGACTAGATGACAAAAGCTTCTCAACCGAATAATAATAGGCATTTCCCATATTCATTCTGCATTTAATTTCCTCCCGAGTGTCATTTATATTTGTTACTGTTGCTCGAAGGTATTTGAATTTTTCCACCTCCTCGAAAGATAAATCTCCAATTTTTATGTTTCTATTTCGTACAATATTCTGGTCACGAGACATAATCATATACTTTGTCTTTTCGGGATTTACTTCCAAACCTATCGCTTTACTTGCTTCAAGCAAAATTTCCATGTTTCCGTAATCGTTTGTGGACTTTCTCCTAACATATTCACGTCATCCGCATAGACAAGAAGCTGATGTAACCCATTCAATTCCAAACCCTGTCTTATCCTGAACTTTCCCAAAACAAATTCATTAACCATTGTTCAGCTGCCCTAAGAAGACTATTTCGCAAAAATCTCAACTCTGCGAGCTTTGATACAACTTTAAAACTAGAATGCATTTGTAATAGGAAAAGCAATATCGGTCCTCATGTGAGCGAAGTGGCGATACTGCAGGTGAAGATCAATTTCAATTGAAGATCAAAGAAATATGAACACTGGTCCATGAATTTGTTTGCGCGAACTTAAGGTGTGATGGGAGACCAAAATTTGAAAAAATATTCAAACTTTTGTTTTTTGTTCTAAATAATTTGGACCTTATAGTATAGGGTAAACATTCGTAATTTCGTGATAATTTCATGAAAACTAATTTAAAATGTAAATGTGTAAATATATCCTTATTCCGATTTTTTCATCTAAAAGACGATAACTTGCTGTACAAATCTGGAGACATAAAAGATTGGACACGTTCTTGAATATGTGCCAAAAACCACTTTTACAACTTAAGCTGAAAGGTTGGTTATTTCGTGATAACCTTGGTAATTTCGTGATATTGCATTGATAATTTTGTGAGATGTAGAAGAATTGTGAAAAAATTCATTAAAGTCAAATTAAATTCTCATTTATTGTTACAAGACTTCAAACATAGTAATTCCGTCTAATATTCATAGCAAGAAAACATAGAAATACATATCAACACATAATAAGAATGAAATCAAAGTAAAAATTGAAATTGAAAAGGGATCTTCTTTGCCCTGAAAGGGTGAATACTTTTATTACGAACTTTTCTATAGCCTATATTACTAGGGTAACTCCAAAAGTAATGCATAACGTTTGTTTAAAAATTATGTTTTTATCCTACAGCTTTGCTATTTTCACAGAATGTAGATGCATTCTTAAGGAACAAACTGTCACTTTTCCACATAATCCTGTCCCTTTCAACTGCCTTACGTAACCTAGGAACGAGGGCCTGTAGACCAGCACGGTAAAAGTCTGGACCAACACGTCTGAGCCACTCTTTAGCAGCGTGCACAAGGGAATCATCTTCTAACTTCGTACCGCGAAGGGATCCTTCAGTTTACCAAAGAGATGGTAATCGCACGGTGCCAGTTCAGGACTGTAAGGCGGATGTTTCAGTGTTGTCTATCCGAGTTTTCTGATCTGGTCTGACATATGGCTGTGCGTTGTCGTGCAACGCGTTGCTTACAGCTTATAAGCAGCAATTGAGGGGTTTGGGGGAAAAACCAGGCAGTTCCAATTCAGTACTTTGCGAGATAACGAAGAAAAACGTACCACCAAGTAATAGGCATATACAGAAGAGGAAGGTCCAAAATGCATTGTAACCGTGAATGCAATTCTTGGAACTACTTGGTTCTTCGACCAAACGATAGAGCGAATTTTTTTTGTTCTCTGTGCATAAATAACTCAAAAATGGAAAAAATTGGAGCTGCCTGGTTTTTCCCCCAAACCCCTCAATTATAGAAAATATGTCACAGTTATAATCAAAATTATAAATTAAGGAAACCGAAAGAGATTTAGATTTGTAATTCGAGTGTTACATTATTCCAGAATTATGAAAAAACAGAGAGATTAGCATGTTATTATGAAAAGAAATTATCTGCAAATGCAAGATATAATAAAATTGAATCATTAAATATGGAAAGAAGGCAATTCCAAGATAATAATAATTTACAGGAAAATATTATTTTTCACTTAAGGTTTATAAAGAAAGAACCTACTAGTGTCAAATTGATAATTCTTTTTCCTCTCGCTAGTTTTCATGATCAATAAAAAAATCTCTAACATTGCCTCAAGTAATCAATTACAAAATCTGTGGCTCTAATTCTGAGCGCAAAAAGTTACTACTATGACCCATAAGAGTATCGTGACACAGAAAAATGTGTTTCAGATGGACTTGTAGATCTTCTAATTCGGAATAGTAGTCTTTCATAATATAGGCTACTGTAATAGGCAAAATAATGAAAAAAAAGAAAACAAATGGAATTTGACGTTTTTTCATTATAAATAGGTGTTTGGCATCATGGATTATATAACATTTATCCGAGGCGCTACAGTCCTTTAAGGGCCCATACAGACCAGCCGCCTACTGGGCTCACGTCAACATACCGAAGCAGAGGTGGAGATCATCCAACCAGAATAGAGAACTTATTTACAAATGACTTTTAGAGAAGCGGAGGTTCATTTCCGCCTTCGGTCCCTATCCTCAGCAAGATTAATCCAGTACATTCCATCATATCCCACCTTCCTCAAATACATTTTTATATTATCCTCATGTCTACGTCTCGGTCTCTCAAAAGATCTTTCTCCCTCACGTCTTCCAACTAACACACTATATGCATTTCTGGCTTCACCCATACGTGACATGAATATGTTAGGAGAAAGTCCACAAACGATTACGGAAAACAAGGAAATTTTGCTTGAAGCAAGTAAAGCGATAGGTTTGGAAGTAAATTCCGAAAAGACAAAGTATATGATTATGTTTCGTGACAAGAATATTATACGGAATAGAAACAAAAATTGGAGATTTATCTTTCGAGGAGGTGGAAAAATTCAAATACCTTCGAGCAACAGTAACAAATATAAATGACACTCGGGAGGAAATTAAATGCAGAATGAATATGGGAAATGCCTATTCAGTGGAATGGCCTCTTTGATGCGGACACGAAGATCCTCAATGGTAGGTGGTAATGGTGGCCGATACACTTGTTGTTTTTTAAACCCCACAGAAAAAAAATCACAAGGAGTGAGGTCGGGGGAACGTGGAGGCCAATGCAAACATTCTAAATCTTCACGGCTAGCACGTGAAATCTATCTCCTTGGAAGTCGTGTATTCAGTTCGTTTCTGACATCTAAGTGGTAATAGGGTGGTGCCCCATCCTGCTGAAAAATGAGATCTTCGATGTCCTGTTCCAGTTTTGGAAGAAGCCATAACTGTAACATGTCTAGGTACGAATTACCTGTGACTGTCGCCTCGACAAAAAAGAAAGGACCACACTCCTTTTCACGGCTTATAGCACAAAACACGTTCAGTTTGAGGGAGTCGCGTACATATTCCACATTAGGATTTTCCAAAGCCCATATCCTGACATTGTCTTTGTACACTTTTCCTGACAGATGGAAAGTGGCTTCGTCACTGAACACCAATGATTCGATGAAACCTTCAGTTTATATTCTGAGTTGCATCTCCTCACAGAAAGACTGTCGCTTGGCTTTATCGTCTGGTTTCAGAGTCTGCAACAATTGCAGACGGTATGGATGAAACTTCAAACGTTTCCGTAAAATCTTCCACACAGTCTGTTTAATTCTCTACTGGCTTTTACGGTGGATTTCTGTGCACTTCGTGTGAAACTCTCTCTCACACGCTCCACATTTGCCTCACTTACTTACTGAAGGACAACCGGTTGACTTCCGCTTACAGATGCATCCTCTCGTTTTGAATTCAGCGTATCACTTACGGATACTGGGCCCATTGGGTGGATCGACATAAAATGTTCTTCTAAAATTGCGTTGTATAGTGACAATAGACTGGGATATGTGAAAATCTAGCACACAAAATGCCCTCCTGTCTTCGTTCTGTTATATCGTCTTCTAGCAACGAAATTAATAAATATGCGACAGGTTCACCAATATAACAAAAAATATGAGTTTCTCTTTCCATTGATACCAATATCATGTTTCTAAGTGTCTCCTAACAATAGTTATTCAAGTTTGTAATCGGAAAGATCATTTATAGTAACACTGTACCTATATATCATGGGCACTTGACTTACTTTAATTCATTTGCTTGTAGACTAAATCGGCCCTTCTCTCTTTCGATAAATTACACACAAGATTCATTTTTTCAAATAAACACTCGCAAACGGTTCTCACAATCACAATTTCACAACCGCATACAACACCGATACTCGTATTACGAAGGACAAGACGAAACTAATTCATACGTTAGAATTTTCGTTGTGTTGTTTTCCCGTTTCTGAAGGGGGTTTGAAAAACTTTCACTTTATGGGATAGCAGGGATACCAATTGTGTCAACGAATAACTAAACGACTCCATCTTATCATCGCAATGCCAATTAGTTCTATGATCTACCGTAAAATAAATGAAAGAGCAGATACGTAACTTCAAGAATGGAGTGTCAGACATTGTTTCTTTTCTCTTCTCCAAGGTAGTTTTTTTTTTTTTAAACTCAGAGTTAGAAAATGTTGGCAACGACTCATGGCGTAAGATCTCTAAGCCTTAGCTGTACCCTTATTAGCCAGATTTCGCTAGGAAACCATCCCGTCCTGTTTCTATTGTGCGGAAGGAAAACTAGAGGTTGAGCCTCTGTTATTACAGGAATATAGAGGTCAGCCCAGAGGATACCGTGGTGGCGTCAGAAGAGAGAAGTCGGGGTTCGGAGAACAATGGGAAGGAAAATAGACCAACTGTTAGTGCCGGAAACGCCTCAAAAGCGAACACCGCAGACCGGAAGAGGGAAGAAAAGCAGCCCAGTGGCAGTCCGACAAAGACGACCACCTTGGAACGCGCCAGAGGGGAGAAGAAGCCGCAGGCGGGCCTACAGACGAGGGTGGACAAGCTGCCTGGCACCAGCCCGAGAGTCGTGGCTTCGATGGCAACTGCGTCGGAGCGTTGGAGAGGGGAGCGTGGACAGCAGCCAGCCGAGGAGAGGGCGGATGTCACACCCCTACGGAGTAACTTGAGCTCCACGGTGCCGCAAGTAGGTCAGGGGAAGAAGTAGAGGTACCTCACCCCCTCAGCATTGCAGCCTTCAATATTGAAGGTTTTAAAAAGAAAGTATCATGTGACCGATTTATGAACTTTGTACAGTCCCTAGATATAGTGTGTTTCACAGAAACCTGGCTTACCTATAAAGATAATCTAGAATTGAACAATTTCATTAGTTTTAGTAAGAGCAGAGATAAACGTGGCAGGAGAGGTAGGTGGGCGGGAGGTGTTTCCATTTCAATTAAAAAGGACATAGGAGATAATATTAAGAATTTGAACACGGGCCTGGAAGGGATTGTCGGAGTATCATTAAGAGTGGGTGAATTAGATTTAGTGATTTTGGGTGCTTATAGGCCGCCTTCCGGTTCGCGGTATGCCAATCCGCATTTCTTTGAGGACCTGGCAGAGATCGTTTCCAGTTTAACAACCAAATTTCCAGGGGCGGAGATCATTGTTCTCGGAGACTTCAATTCAAGGACGGGCCGCGAGAACATTTCATTAGTAGGCGGGAATACGGAAGAGGACGACAAAAGGGGGCCAAATAGAAATAGTAAAGATAAGATTCTGAATGGGGAGGGAAGGGATTTATTGGCATTTTGTGACGTCTTCAATCTAGAAATTATGAACGGGAAATATGGGAGGGATCTAGAGGGACAGCTGACTTTCATAGGGGCGAACGGAGGGAGTGTGATAGATTACATACTGTGTAGCATGAATTTAATCGACAGGATTGCGGATTTCTGGGTGGGGGACAGGATTGAATCACAGCACTCACCTGTGGTTTTGCAGATTCATGTTCAGTCAAATAATAAAAATAAGGAAGAGATAAGAGTTTGGACGGAAAACCGGGGCAGAACTGTTAACAGATATAAATGGAAGAGCGAGCTACAGGATACATTTCTCACTAACTTAAATGAACAGCTTCAGGAGGGGGCGGGGGGAATCGGAGGAGACGCTGACGAATATTTTAAGAACGGCAGCGGGTAGTATGGTGGAACGAAGAAAGAATAAGGGGAGCAAACGGGATGACTGGTATGACGACGAATGTAGGGTGGCTAAGAAGATGGCTGAAGAAGCCCTAAGGGTATTTAGACGCGTGGGGAATGATGAAAGTAGGATAAGGTATGTTCAATTGAGGAGAAATTACAAAGATATCATTCAGCTCAAAAAGACTAACTGGGAACTCAGGAAAGCAGGTGAGCTGAGTAGAGTGGTAGAGAACGGGGATATATCTGAAATGTTTCACACTATTAAAAGAATAAGAGGTGGGGGATGGGTAAGGAACGACATTACACCAGAAGTATGGCGGGAATATTTTAAGGGCGTTTATGGGGAAGGAGAGATGTGGGGGGGATTAGTGATAGGACCGGAAGAATTATTGGGGTTTCCGGAGGTTCCGGAGCTGGACGCAGATATTTCACGGGCAGAAATTAGAAAAGCGGTTTCCTCTTTGAAGAATAATAAAGCACCAGGCTGGGATGGTCTGCCATCAGAAATATTTAAGGCTGCTCTTGTCAATGATAAATTTGTACAAAGGGTGCAAATTGTGTTTAATGATTTATTTAAGTATGGGAAATACCCGGAAATTTGGGCTACATCCATCATTCATCCTATCTATAAAAGTAAGGGTTCGATTGGATCTCCAGACTCATATAGAGGCGTGGCCTTACTGCCTACTATGGGTAAAATCTATTGTAAAATCTTGTATGAAAGAATGAAGGGGTGGGTGTCTCGGCATGGCAAAATTTCAAAATTTCAGATGGGTTTTATGGAAGGTCGTAGCACAGTTGACAACATATTTATTCTGGATTCACTGAAACAGAAACAAATGTCTAGAAAAGAGGGGAAATTGCACTGCGCTTTCGTGGATTTTCGAAAGGCTTTCGACACTGTGGAGAGAGAAGCGCTTTGGTATAAATTATGGATGAAAGGGATGTCGGGCAAGATGATTAGGGCGCTTCAGGGGATATATAATAAAGTGGAATTTTGTGTTAAGTACGACATGAACAGAGTGTCTGAAAGCTTTTGCAGTCGCAGAGGTGTGAAACAAGGCTGCATTCTGTCCCCCTTACTTTTTAACCTGTTTATTGACGATATAACAGAGATTATGTTACGAGAGGACATCGACACCCCCGTCATAGGGGACGTGAATATTCCAGTACTATTATACGCTGACGATTTGATATTATGTTCTAAAAGTGTTAAGGGATTGCAGAAAGGACTTGACAAGCTTCAAATATACTCTAGGGACTGGGGATTAAAAGTAAATACTGAAAAGACGAAGACTATGACCTTTAAGAACGGATGTGTTTACAGTAAAACGGAGACTTGGACATACGAAGGCCGAGCACTGAACAACGTGAAAAGTTTTGTTTACCTAGGGGTAACAATGACGATGAACGGAAAATGGAATAAACATATAGACACTACAAAACATAGGGCATTGATAAAAGCGATGGAAACGCTGAAGATACGTAACAAAATCCCGGAAGTCTCTCTAAATTTATTAGATAAAGTATATAACGCGGTAGTTAGATCTACAATTACGTATGGGGCAGAAATTTGGGGTTGGGGAAGAACGGAAAAGCTTAACCAGGTACAAAGCGACTTTTTAAAACGGATAGCGGGAGTGGGGAGGGGAACGGCTAACAGCGGAATCCTAAGAGAATTCGGACGCCATAGAGACTCAATAGAATGCAAGATAAAAGTTTTAAAGTACTACTTGAGGATTGTGCATGGAGATAAGTCTCTTATTAGAGCGGTCGGTTATAGGGAGCAACTCGAGAGGAGAGACCAAGTAACCTGGGCAGGTAGATTACGCAGAGGGTTGGAGGAAATAGGCATAGGATTTATAATCGCGGAAGATTGCAGGAACAAGCGAAATGTCTGGCGGAAAGTCAAGAAACGCCTGAAGGATATAGACAGGCAAATAACAGAAGGGGAATGTAGGGATGAGGTTGCTCTGGAGATCCAATCGATGATCAAAACAAATTGGGGGGCCGAACTATATCTCTATGGAGGTAGCAAAGATGGTAGACTGGATTTAATCTGGTTCCGTCTAGGAGCCTGGAGGGCACTTAAAATCGTCAACGAAGAGGGGGCGAGAATATGTCCTCTTTGCGGTAGAGGTGAGACATCACACCACATTTTGTCGGAGTGTGAAGCCACAGAAACTCTGAGGAAACGATTCCTGCCAGAGTCCTTCATTACATCTAGCAGGGGGCACTTGGCGACATACGCTGTATTAAATAACGTTAAATCCTGTGACAGTGTGGGAAAATTTATGGCAAAAGTTCGACAGTTGAGGGTGGAATTGGCCGAGGGGGAGGGAGCCGATGGATAAGGGAAAGATTTATTAGTGTTGCAATGAGTAATATTAACATTGAGCGAATGATATAATTAGGGGATAATGTATTTTTTTGTTACTGTGTCTTTTGTATTTTATTGCGTGTGTATGTTTTTATTTATATACTGTATTACCTTTATATTTATTATTTGGATTATTTGGTGCAGCTTCAACAAGAAATTGAGTTGTTTATACTGTATATATATATATATATATATATATATATATATATATATGTGTGTGTGTGTGTGTGTGTGTGTGTGTGTGTGTGTGTGTGTGTGTGTGTGTGTGTGACACTGTGCGTGTCTGTTTTTCATATCTCCCTTTTATTTTATTTGTATTATTTTTGTGAAATTTGGTATAAAGTTAGATTAGTTATAATAGTGGTAATCAATGATAACGGTAGTAATAATAATAACTGTTGTTTCACTATTTTATTATTAGTAGGCATTATTTTCTTTTTGAAGATTCAAACTGTGCATAGTTACAGCACGAATGGCCGTATGAGCTCGTGCGAAGGATCTTGTGTACATGAGTTTGTATAATTTATTATGCATCAATAAATACACTTATCTATCTATCTATCTGTCTGTCTGTCTGTCTGTCTGTCTGTCTGTCTGTCTGTCTGTCTGTCTGTCTATCTATCTATCTATCTATCTATCTATCTATCTATCTATCTATCTATCTATCTATCTATCTATCTACCTACCTATCTACCTATCTACCTATCTATCTATCTACTATATAACCTATCTCAAAAACATCTCTCGGTACCAACATTTCCAAATATATTGACCGTTATTAACGAACGAGGAGAGTAAAATTTCGATTTTTTTCCTGTATTGAAAATCTTTATTCTACTATTAAACACAAACAAATGTCAAGATTTTTGTAGGAGATTTTTATAGGGGCGTCTCCGTCTTAGAGTCTGCAACTACGAGCCGCTACTGCCAAGACTTGTATTATGCATAAAATTACATAGGGCATATCCCGGACATATCTGAATCTGAGTCACTACTATCGCTGCTGCTGCTGGTGTCTTCACCCAAATTGATAACAAATTTAGCTACTTCCTTTTCTATTAATCCGTAACGTTTCTCTCCCACCTTGGAAATGTATTGCTTCTCTCGCAACTTTCAATAATTTCGTCAAAATCGGAACTTCTTTCTGTATGGTATAAATTTGTTGTATCTTTCTTCTTAACCCATATATGCCCGTAACTTTTATTTTTGAAAAATTTCTTCATTTTCACAAATGTTGCTTCTTTTGGTCATAGTAAGAGAATGACAATGCAAAATCTACGCTTACATAATCATTAGTGCCCATTTAACCGTTGGTCGAAAACGACCCTGTGGGCACATGAACAACCTTTTCATGCATATTACAGTAAACTCATCATAAAGATTATTTACTAAATCTGATGGACATACTTAATAAAAAAATGACTCCTTTGCTTAATATAACTCTAAAATTTATTATTACACTTATATTTTGTACAGGGACATCATTTTATTTTTACTAACATTTTTAATATTAACTTTCCTATACCTCTGGATCAACGCCGTTTGCTACCTCCTTCCACCACTGGAGTTCGATGATACTGGCGTAATATACAAACAAATCACTTTACTAGGTATAGGAGGGAAGAAACGTAGTTCATCCATTTACGTAAACTAGGAAATATTGCGCTTTTGATTACGATAATTTTCATCATTTTTTTTTTTTGTTTCATCAAAGTACAGTACTGTATTAACAATGAGTGTTTTTACTCACGAACTGAGCTGTCCATGTGGACGTATTCTTTATGCAGTGTATATTATACTGTCTACAGCACGTTAGCGTACAATGTAGAGAATGAAGTTAAATTGAAAAACAATGATAATATGGATATTTAAACACATTTTTTTAAATGTTGGCCGTTCATTTCGATGCAGGCTTCAGTTCTAATGTGCATATTATAGACTATTGTACCTAATCCCAATTACCACTTTCGTTCTTCGTACTAGTAACTCGTGTTGAAATAATTCTGTACCTACTCTATAAAAGAGTACCTTACGTACTGTAAATTCAATCTTCACTTCTGCCCGATCCGAAAAGATGAAATTACTCAGACATGCTATCTACTGTCCGTCCAAGTGGTTATGTCGAGGGTCGTAGAAAGGAAGGAAATCACGTGACAGTCAATTACTTAACGAGGCCCTTTTATTTAAGTTATTTTACACAGTTGTATAATATTGCGTAGATGTCCAATTCCTAACAGAAATTAATGTTCTCAGAAAAGAGCTAAGACAGCCCAGCCACTAGCTGGCGAATAAAAGCTGGTGGGGGAAACCGGGATACGACGTAGGCAAATGGACGACAGTACCTGTGCGAAAATGATTCAATATTGAAAGTTCTTTTGTCACTGGAAAACGCGAACATATTTTTGGAACGTACTGTTTACTATGACCGTAAGGCTACTATGACTGTCTTGGATCTGTGTGAAGGACGGTTGAACTTCATTAGTAGAAGGGGTGGAAGTGAAGTACATTCAAAAACTCAGGTACAATAAAAATTGAAGTAAAAATAAAATGATGTCCCTGTATATACAAATACAAAGGGGCGTATGTACAAAACTACTATGCATGTAAACTATCTCTGTTACTCAGAAATTCCAGGTGGGTGCTATGTAATAGGGCAGGCCTGCAGAACTCGCAAGTAGGGGAACTATGACGTCAGCCTCACTCCACTTCTATTTGGGATGATCGACTTCCGCCTCGAGAATGAATGTTGATGCAGCCGAGCGTAACTAGAACGCCGTGACCGCACAGGTAGAAAAGGTGGGTGGGGTAAGAAAGGGGAGGAAAGAAGTTGCTCTCAAGAGCTACAGTTCTGCAGGTCTGTAATAGGGCGTATTTACTAAGGTTGCTGGACATCTTTGATATAATAGGAATTTTCTTATTACTGTTCAGCTGGAGCCTCAAATTGGCGATGGCACAGAGATTGTTACAATATTCGTCAACCGAATCGTCACCAGTTTCATTACCATCATCTTCAGGAGGTTGTAGAACCACTCAATATTAAAATATTTTCTTGAGAAAATACTGTCTCAAGTTCTTCTAGTATTTCGAAAGTGGTAAGACTCTTTTTGTGAGATTTGTCGTAATTATCTCTAAAATAAGGGAAAACAAACGTCTTACAAGAAAACATTCTGATGGATGTAGATAAAAAAGTTAATTAATTTCTTTCACCATGTTAATAATTTCAAAAGAAGTGTTTATACAAATTTTGGCCACTCAACCGCAATTACGAGGGCCGTAAAAAAATAAGTTCGCCAGGGGAAGTTAACAGAAAAAAACACGATTTCATTGGGAAAATTTATTGGAACAGACAAAGCAATTGCAGAGCTATTTTTCAACATATTCTCACCGAAATTGAGATATTTGTCATATCATGGGATCGACAGAGACTTGCAAACGGCTATCAAACGCTGGTTCCGATCCCAAGCGTCTGACTTCTACGACACAAAGATACAAAAATTGAGCTCATGGTGTGACAGATGTCTCAATTCCAGTTGGGGATATGCTGACAAATAGTACAACAATTGCTGTATCTGTTTCAATAAATCTTTCCTTGCAATTGTGCTTTTTTCTGTAAAGGGCCCCAGGTAAAATTACTTTCTGGACAGCCTCGTAATTGTGGTCGAGTGGCCAAAATTTGTATAAGCACTTCTTTTGACATTATTAACATGGTGGAAGAAAAACAAATTAACTTTTTTATTTGCCCTCATCAGAATGTTTGCTTGTTAGCTCTGTTAGCGGGATAGCAGTTTTTCCCAAAAAAATACTTCACGTATTTATAAATCGTAAATATTTCGTAAATTTTAATAGGGAATATGAAAGTAAAGAAAATCTGCTCACAATAATTATCAATAATAATATTAGAAAATTTAGCAAAATGTACGAAAGTTTCCCTATGTGCCCATAAGGTCGAAAACGACCCACCCAAAGTTGTTACACTATTATGCCTCTACTGAATACAATTCATGACTCCACCTTATGTAATCATATTGGTTACTGCTTTCCCTATGTAATAAAACAATAATAGAACTAAAATACTTAACAATGAAGTGTCTACGTACATTTCTTTGTTGACGTGCATTATAACCAAACTAAGTGTTACACATTTTCCGTTAAAATTCATTGCAGGGAGTTACAACGGCACAATTGGACAAACTAAAGTGTTGCCAATATATTATCGAACACATAATGATGGTGTCCAACCGAAAATTTAAACAAATATTAAAGGAACCAATAAACATATGACGTGGGTCGTTAACGACCCTGTGGGCATATATGGGTTAAAATACATCGGTCCATATCATCTACAAGGATTAAAGGTTCCCTTGATCTGTTATTCCCTGGTGATTCTAGCTTTTCATCTTCTGCACAGACTCCCACTCTCCTGATTTTCTTTATTAGGCGCTCTGACCTGGCTATATAAATTACATAAAATGTTGTACTAGTGTTAGTTAAGTAAGTAATTGTAATACGTAATCAAATGAAACAAAATAAGCATCACCTGTGATCGCAGCTGCTCTTTTCGTTGCTTGATTTATAGTAAACAGATATTGACCTGTTTGTTTCTCTTCATCGAAAAATGCTAATACTTGCTTAATAATATTATTTTTTCACCACTCCGTGCTACAGTATTCATGTTGGCTGACAACACTGGACTGCAAGTGTAAATAAACTACCCCGGAAGAAGGCTCAAAATTGTGAGTAGTGGGGGAGAGAAAGGGAGAGAGGCAGAGAAGAGAGAGATAGGAATGCAGGGAGAGAAATTAATTACCGAGGCTGAGAAGGAATTAGGGTTCAGTTCGCATATCTTACTGGGGCACAATTATGTGGCGATACCTCTTAGAATATGCCCAAAATCTAATAAATAATAAACCTCCCTCTCTCTTTCAAGCAATACTCCTATCTGTTAATAAAACGTTTTGTCTCGTCATTACGCTTGAAGATAGCACAGAGGCAATAACTCATTGCCCTGGTTTGCATAAGTTATTCTGCGTTTCCTACTCTCCGACAGGACTTCGATTAGAGAAATGTCATTTTCTCCGACGAAGTAATTGTCTTCAGTAGCAACGATAGTCCTGCCCTAGTTTATCTTATGGATGGCCATCGATACGATGAACGCATCGTGAGACGACTTAACAGGTCGGGATGCGTGAGGGTCGCGTATTGGGGTGGATGTCATACGATGGGGCAGGAGTTCTGTAATGCATTCACGTTCGGTTTACGGCAGAAGTCTACGAACACATTTTGGCAAATGTAATGATCCCTTCCGCCCGAAAACGATATCTAGAAGGAACACTTTTCTTCCAACAGAAGAATCATCCGATACACCACTAACCGGATTCAAAGATGGTTTACGAGGAGGCCTGATATCGACTCAGTCGACTGGCCTCCAAAATCACCAGATATGAATCCGATTCTAAATTTGTGGGCTGCAGTCAAAAGGATCCTACGCTCTAATTGGGCAGAACAACCACCCGTTCGGACAGCTGACGAATTGTGGGACAGAGTTCTAGATGCGTGGGAGGTGGCCAAGAATTTAGACCTGTTCCATAATATTGTGGACTCCATGCCTTTGAAGAATGAGGGCAGTTGTTGACGTAGGTGGTTTGTGGACGAGATACTAGTCCCCACCACAGGCCTTGTTTTGTTAATATATTAAAAAATTGTTTGTTTTTGTTAATTTAATTATTTATTTGTGTTTGATATGCGTCCGGTTTTTTAGGATGTGAAACAAGTATTTTTGTTTATACAGGCCAGATCTCGCCTATTAATAGCCCACAGGTAATGGGCAATAATATTTTTACAAGGCAGGCATAAAGAAGTTTGTTAAATGCCATTTCACATTGCAACTAATAAATTAATTAAAAATTAAAATAAAATAAATAATAATTTTACCGTACCGGGAGGCGAACTCAAAACCTCTGATACGGATGTCAGACATCTTACCACTGGGCCACACACAGCTCGTAATGTTTACTCCATTATAGACGGACGACTTTCAATGAAGAGAACCACAGCAACGCCTTGGAGTGCATTACGTTTACACGAGTGAACTGCGCGATAAAGCTTAGCATTTCTATCGACCAAGATTCGGCCCATTCTTTTTGCCGTTAAGTGTATGGGTACATGCGGTATTATTATTAGAAGGAGAAAGAGTACATGACTGCCGAAGTAATCGCAGATACGTTTCAAGGTTGCAGGCATATCACATTCCTGTCCAGACTTTCTCCACACTTGGACAGGAAACAACAATGTAATAACAAATAAATGATAATGCGCTTCGAGCTGTATTGTCGTTTATTTTTGCATTATGTTTACTGCAATACTAAAAAGCTATATAATTTCGTGTTGAATTAATGTACTTCCATTCCGTAAACCAGGTATGTTCAAAATTATAAAAGCGCCGATTACACGGATGATGCTGCACTGCATAACACATACAGTGTAGGAACTGGGCTCCGCAACTACATTGCAGCACCGCCCGTGGCATTGCTCTCACTGTCTTACAAATACGGATAATAAACTGAATTTGAAAAAGGAAATATTCAGTTATTACATTATTTATTATATTTTATGCAGTTATGATACTATTATATCATAGATAATGTTATTTTCATATTCCACATTTAACATGTGTAGGCCTATTCTTTTCTGCAAGTAATCGGAAATCTATTTCCAACGAATTTACTGCAATGCACAAAAGATCCTCATCTGTTAATCGGGATCTATGTTTGGATTTTTTAATTTAGCAACCTTCATTCTCGAAAATAATTGTTTGCACACATATTTCGAGTGACAGCGAATAAGCTCATCTTGGGATATTGCGTTTTGTTCATTTTTGAATACTTCTATGCTTGGCAAGTCATATTCTCCGCATTTAGTTCTGAATTCTACGTGACTTTGTAAATCAATTAACTCGTCCTGGAACTGCACTCTCACGGATTGTACTCAATGCACTACGAAAGGATTAACAAAAAGATTAATATCACTTTCCATACGTCTAAAATCATTAAATCCATGTTCTGTGAAACCACATTTGAGCTGTTCCAATAGAGAGATGTAATTAACTATATTTTATTCAGGCACCATAGATTTCTTTACAAGTTCACAATCCGTGAAGGGTTTTTAGTGCCTTAGCTAATTCCCAACATACTACATAACTTTGCTCCTAAACGTAGACTCTGAATTGTTCGACTCTTTTCCATGTTTGGCCTATCATGAAGTGCTTTCAATTCTTGAAACTGTAGTGCACGTTGCACCTCTGAAAAATTATTTCATCATAACATATATTTCTGTTGGAATAAAATCACCACAATAACAATAATTGTACTAGTAATAATAATAATAATAATAATAATAATAATAATAATAATGTTGATATATGAATACATATTAAAGAAAACAGCTTCCCTGTCACTTCGGCATGTTCTGGATGGCAGAGCGTATAATGTTTTATGTTGCTCAGTAGTATTCCTGACAATACCTTACAACATAGTAAACACTCTACGTTTTCACAACAAAAATAGTCTTCCTCCCACACTGTACGGAATGATCGTTTGCTTACTAAAGGATTTGACTGATTTGTCCCGCACTGTTCGTACGTTACTAAGTACTTGAACTGCCTTCCGCAGTCATCCGTCGAGCTTCGAACGAGGAACAGCACGCTCTACATTACAAGGTCGCGATTACAGAACGTAATCGGGAGTCAGAGAATGAGCATACCTGCTGTAAACAACCTGATTTCTTGAAACTTAAAATATTCTTCGAACTGTGACAAATATATAAATCGGTTCGGGCTAAACAATTGAATGGCACCACTTTCCAGGGTACAGCTCTCGTAAAGCCAGCCAGCCCACGAGATAATATGAGGCATTCCGTAAGAAAGGGGCGAGCCCGCCAAGGGTCGAATTTTGTGTTTTTTACTCCTCCGAATATTTAAGACACATATCTGCAACTTAGCCTGGCAGACGTTGGCAGGTTATCCCTTATTATACATCGAAATTATCATTGTTTGTAAGGTTGGAGAAACTGCGTAGTCTGTGACAGGTTCATAATATTCATATTACTCCGTAAGAGAAGGGCGAATACTCCACTCCGCCTGAAGGCGCGCACCATTAATTGTCTCAGTGTTGTTGTAACCATACAAACGAGTAGAACCGTAGTGAGGAATTACTGTATTTATGGACATTGTAATAGCTTAGTATGAGTTATAGTGACAGTGATAATCAACCAGGCATATCTGGTTATTGTAGAAAACGTCAGAGGCATGTCGAAAAATGGATAAACATACAAGCAAAGATTAAAAGGAACAAAGATGAATCGTACATTAGTACGAAAACATCTCGACATGTGCAAGCTCGCGGTATAGGCCCGCCATGTACAGTTACCCTGAAAAAGAATGAGACGATTCTTGGTCGTCGGAAGTTAAAGTTCTACAGCGCGGTTCACTCGATATCGACGTAACGATACATACCATGACAAATAGTACAAGAACTGCTAAAAGGACCACAACAAGGACAAGGACCTGAATAAGGATCACGAAGAAGACTGCCATTTAAGGCCAGGATTTCACAACATAGCTCGAGTCCCAAAATATCATTGCTTCACTGTACCGAATGGCAAATGCCTGCTAAGGGATCTACATTCTGGACTGCTGCTATCACTGTCTTGTCTCGGTAGCTCATATAGTAGCGTGCCGGTTCCATTGTATAACCGAAACGTCTCGTGTTCGATCCCAGGTAAAACTTTTTTTATTGAGGTGTAATTAATTTGTTCAGAGTTCCTCGACTGTCTAATTTGTCGAAAAATATGGAATAATTTATGCCCAATTTCTGGGTCTTACAAGTGGGCTGAACCTCGTCAAAAAAAATAAATCTTACTTGGAAGTTAAAAGTATTCTTCCTCAAACAAAAATCATAAGAAACAAAAAGAGACCTGTTAACTTAAAATCTTGCCCACATGCCATCAGCTTCTATTACAGATCTAAGTCGATCCGGCATGGATGTCACGAGATTGTGGAATAAGTTCTGATCCCCGGCGAGATCTTCCCAGGTGTCAACAACTTGATCCCACAATTCGTCTCGATTTCGAGGGCGTCGGTGGGCATAGGTGGCTATCCTTCTCTTTTTCAATTCCGCCCATAAATTTTCGATGACATTCAAATCAGGTGACTTCGGAGGCCAATTAATGATTTCGATCTCGGGTCTCCTTTGAAACCATCTTTGAATGCTTGCAGCATAGTGCACGGGATGGTTATCCTGCTGGAACAGCAATGTTCCTTCGGGAAAACGTTCTCGGGCGGAGGGAAGGAATATATTTTCCAGAATGTGCTCGTAAGTTTCCGCATTAAACCGGCCATCGATGCGTTCTATAACGCCAGGTCCATCGTAAGACATCCACCCCCAACACGATATGCTAAAGCGCCCCGATCTTTCACGTCGGTGCACATAGCGCTGATCATGTCGGAGACCATCCTCACGATAGACACGGACAGGACCTTCGTAATCACTCGAGATGGTTGTTTCGTCGGAGAAAATTACATTTCTCCAATCGAAATCCACTCGATTGGTAGCGAATGCAAGACGGTCGACAGCTTGTGCTTCCCCCAATATTTCCATTTGCGCAGCCCTCCGGCTTCTAATACCGCGGTTCCTCAACCTGCTGATCACAGTCCGTGAAGAGCCGAGAAAGTTAGATGCTGCTCTTATTTCGTTAGCAGTCAGACAGGGGTCCTGTCGAACTGTCTCGAATAAAAGAGCATCCTCTTCCAATGAAGAAATCCGCGGACGCCCAGGAATAGGGCGATTTTCGACCTCCCCAAAATTTTGGTAACGATGAACCCATCTCGCGGCTGTACTTCCAGGAACACCGACCAAACGGCCAGCAGATCTAGCCCCATATCCAGCCTCAACTAGAGCTATAACTCGCTGTCTCATGTCACGTCGGTTCGCCATTACGATGAGAAATGAGAGATGACGATAATACTTTAGTGTAGACAATGACTATTTAACATGATATAGAATTATTTAAATAAGAGGCATCTTGCATAGTAAGAGTTAATAAATCAACCCTAAATTAAATATCTAAATAACAGGACATAACAGGAAGTCCAATTGTTGCGAAACTAATCAAATTAAATCTAATTACATTAAATAAACAAACCCCAAGTTATGACACCACATTGCTACAGCTAAATTGTATGTTATTAACATAAGCATTGAATAGGTCCGTGGTTGTGCGTTGGACGACAAAACCAAACATCGAAAGTTCGAATCTTGCCGAGGAATGTAACTTCTTGCTTTTTATAATGTAAATCAGACTTATAACTACAATCATTCATATTTCTTACATTATTTATTAATATTTATAGCCAACATTGAATTTGTAAAGAAAAGACTTTAGAAATCTCATATGGAATTTGTGATCTGTAGTGACATAAACATAGATTATCTCTCGGAACTTTTCCGTAAAAGTAAATTAAATTCACTCCTTGAAACTGGAAACCTTATTCGTAGGGTCATTTTCCCATAGCATACAAGCTGAAGTAACACAGCCATTGATAAACGTTTTGTACACAGAATTAGACTGAATTCCTATTCGACAGAACCTATAATCAATGGCTTGTCTGACCATGCTAAACAAATCCTATGTGTTTCCAATGTCACTGAACAATTTCAAAATATTAATTTAAAAACTAAGAAAGGATCGTAATTGCTGTATCTAGTGATTATTTACATTTATGTCTACAAAATGAATCTTGGAAAAACATATATGATACTGGTACTACTGATATTAAGAGTAAATATATTGAATTTTTCACTTAATTTCATAATCACTTCAGTGGATGTTCTCCACTCAATGTTGTGAAAAAATTCAAAAGTTAAAACATGTAGATAACGCAGGGACTTCAAAATCTCATGTATTAAAAAGAAGAATCTATATGTAATGAGTTGCAATGTAATGATCTTCATGTTCTTAAATACTGCAAGAAGTACAGTGTAATTTATCAAAAATTATGAAAGAGGGAAATAGAATATTTTTGAGTAGAAAAGTACAAAATTCAGATAATGCAATTAAACCTATTCGTAATATTATTAAATTTAAACTTGTAGATATCCTAAGAAAGAAAATATTTTTTCATTAAAACCAATGATTATAAAGTAGAGGATGCCAAATCTATTGCAAATTCTTTTAACGTATTATAGTATATAGTACAGAAATATTATTGACAACTTAAACATTCAAGATTTTGCAAAAGATACTGCAATTGGTTACTTAACAGATGTATTTAATAATTATTATTAATATATGTAATTAGTCAATAACTGCAACAGTGCTTATACATTCAATCATAACATGAATAAAATTGAATGCAAACACGTAGATAAAATAGTTAAAATTAACTGCAGGGGTGAGAATGAAATAATCCAAAGCCATACTTTTAACAAAAATTGTTTTTTGCGAGTGCATTTCTTACACATATGGGAAAGCTATTAATAAATTATTGTAATAATTACTCAACAAATGACATAGCCTAAGGACTCTAAACCTTTGTAAAAGTTTGTCTATTATTATATATTTTTTTAATTTCATTTTAATTGTTAGTTTTTAATATATATGCATTTACATTGTATATATGTGTGTGTATAAATGCATTCATTAGATTAACGTTTATAATATTATAACTTGTAATTTTGTATTGTTTGCGATCATTAACACTTAATCTCAGGACTTTGTAAAACTATATTTCAACGTGACTTAGCGATTTCAACGTTATTTAGACAAAAAAAAATTGTTGTGTAGACTAAGAATCGAACTCGCACTCTTCTACACAACACGCAGAAGTCTTACCGTCTGAGCTATGGAAACGACATGAAAGCTTTCCTTTCTGTGCGGAGTGTCGATCTAGTCATGAAGGTCCATTGTTGATTTAACTACACGATTTATGTATATATTTATCTTTTATTTACGTAATATTATCATATTTTTTGCAGTTTTTTAATTGAATATCGGAACGATGCTAGTAACAAACCAAATAGCCTGAATTTAAGTAACTCAATATTCGTTATCTTGTGTATCGGTGCTCTGGTCTCCGATCATGCGCAGTGTCTTACATCTGAGACTTAGGAATATTCAATCGTCTCATCCTTTTCCAGGGAAACTGTACTTGTGGGTGCTTCAACACATTAGGTATGGAGAAAATACAACCTGTATTTCGTAATTTCTGGGAGTTGGGTGTTTATGGCCTCCAGAATGCCTATATTTCTAAGCTCGTAACCAGTGTTGATGTGAACAGATGTCGCATTAAGAACAGGCCGATCTCTCTCAGCTGGTTTTTCCAAAGATGTATGTCATGCCAATAAAGCTCACTTCTGATAAAGTAAAGGATCTGAAAGCTGTCCTTATCTATGTGCCACAGAACGTTTCTGGATGACGTGAACAGCAAATAAAACGTGCAACTAGCAATGACCGACTCAGAGGAACAACTTCATGAAGATGGTGTGATTAGCACCTCTGTTCCCACAACAACTGAGACCACTTTTGATAGCAAGGGTAATAATATGACAGGAATCTACTTATATATTTTTGTTTATTAATAATTTCAGACACTTTGTAAATGTCACATCACAGTGCGATTAAGTGTTTTTATTTTATTATTATTATTACTAGGATATTATTATTATTATTAATATTGTTATTATTATTATTATTATTATTATTATTATTATTATTATTATTATTATTATTATTATTATTATTATTAATGTCTGCCACTATTGAGTTTATTCTACGCCCTTTGCTTTTTCTACCGGAAGTCAGTTTAGTTTATTTCATAAAAACATACAAAGCCTTAGAAACAAGTCACCAGAGTTATTAACATTCTTAGAAATAGAACAAATAAACCCATATATAATATGCATCACTGAACATCATATGAAACAACAGGAATTATCGGCACTTTCACTGGAAGGATACAAACTAGGAGATAGCTATTGTAGACAGAATCTACAGAAAGGAGGTGTGTGCATATTTGTTCGAAACGATATAAATTTTAAAAATATCAGCCTTTCAAAATTTAGCAGAGAAAAAGATTTAGAGCTGTGTGCGGTAGCTTTAGAATTAAAATATGGTAATCTTATAGTTATAGGTATATACAGGTCGCCCTCTGGAGATTTCAAACATTTTCTTCATCTACTAGAAAATACATTACAACACATACATGAAAAAAAAACAAGAATACATATTTTGCGGGGACTTAAATATTGACTACCTCACTGAGAACACTAAAAAAGAAGAATTTAACACATTATTAGCAACCTTCAATTTAATACATACAGTCAATTTTCCAACTAGAATACAAAAAGGATCGATTTCTGCAATTGATCATATAATTATAAGGGGAGATAGATTAGATAGTTACCGCACAGTTCCCATTATAAATGGTCATTCAGACCACGATGCTCAACTAATAAGAAGAAATGATAGCATTCCTGCATCAAAACACCCGAATAAATTTAGGTTAAGGGTCATAAATGAAGAATCTTTAAGGGACTTCGAAGCTAAACTAAAAAATGAAACATGGGAATCAGTATATGAAAATGGTGATATGAATAGTAAATTCAATGTGTTTCATAATACATTCATAAATATCTTTGAATCCAGTTTTCCTGTAAAGTACAAAAATTCTCAAACATCTAAAAACAATTGGATTACACAAGGCATAAAAATCTCTTGTAAAACTAAGAGGTCTCTCTATATTCAAAGTAGAAATAGTAATGACCCCAATTTAATAGCTCACTTTAAAAAGTACTCTAAAATATTACACAAAGTAATCTTAAAAGCCAAAGAACTTTACTATAACGGAATTATTCTGAACTCGAATAATAAAATCAAAACAACTTGGAACATAATAAAAAAAGAAAGTGGAAAGTGTAGAAGTAAAGAACAAGGTTACACTCTTGTAATAGATAATAGAAAAACATCAGATGCAACAGAAGTTGCGAACATATTCAACAATCATTTTCTCTCAATAACTGATAACCTAAACATCCCACAGAATAATTATAATAATGCCATCGATTGTTTGAAAATATCTATTCCTGTAACTTTCCCAAATATTCAAATTTTTCCAACAAATTCACGAGAAATAATTACAATTCTAAAGCAATTAAAGTCTAAAAATTCCTCGGGATATGATGAAATTACTAGTAAAATATTAAAAGCCAGTTCACAAATAATAGCCAAGCCCCTGTCTTATTTATGTAACTTTTCAATGTTTAATGGTGTATTTCCAGAGCGACTGAAATATTCAGTTGTTATTCCTTTAGTCAAGAAAGGGGACAGAACCTCGCCCGAAAACTACAGGCCCATATCCCTTCTACCAGTCTTCTCAAAGGTCTTCGAAAAAGTTATATATAAAAGAGTATATCATCATCTTGATAGATACAACATTCTCATTCCGGAACAATTTGGATTCAGAAAGAATAAATTAACTGAGCAAGCGACGTTTAATTTAACTGATAAAATTCTGGAAGCTATTAATAAAAAATTACAAGTAGGAGGGATATTCTGTGATCTCTCCAAAGCTTTTGATTGTATTAACCATAAAATTCTACTACAAAAATTAGAATACTATGGTATTAAAGGCATAGCATATCAGTGGTTTGAGTCATATCTCCTGAACAGAAAACAAAAAGTAGAAATCAACGCATTTAATAACTCCTTTAAATCTACTTCAACATGGGGAAATGTTCATACAGGGGTCCCACAGGGATCTATATTAGGGCCTCTTCTTTTTTTTAATTTTTTATAAATGACCTTGGCCCCATAATAAAAGGAATAGGTTATCCTATACTATTTGCAGATGACACAAGTATCATAATTACAGACAATAACTTTGTCACATTCAAATATAAAACAGAAACAATTCTCCTTAAAATTTATGACTGGTTTACAACCAATAAACTAGCATTAAACAATAAAACTAACATAATTCAATTTAAAGCCACTTCAAATTTAATCTCTGAAACATTGGACACAACTATCAACAATATACCTCTACTAGAAACATCAACAACCAAATTTCTTGGTTTGCATATTAATAATACAATAAATTGGAAAAATCATATCAAAGAAATAACCCCCAAACTTAGCTCAGCATGCTTCGCAATTAGGTCGTTACAACAATTTCTAAACAGCAGTATCTTAGAGACAATATATTTTGCCTATTTTCATTCCATTATGTCCTACGGAATAATATTTTGGGGAAATTCTGTAGATAGTAAAAATATATTCTTATTACAAAAAAGAGCCATTAGAATAATAGTTGGAGCAAGGGCTAGAGAATCATGTAGATTATTTTTTAAAAAATTTGAGATTCTAACCTTAACAAATCAATACATATACTCTAAAATAAATTTCCTCTTATGTAATAAAGAAAATTTTCCAACTAACTCAGCCATACATAGTATAAATACCCGCAGAAGGAATGATTTTCATACGCCTTTATCAAATTTATCATGCTATCAAAGGGGAGTATGTTACATGGCGATAAAATTGTTCAATAGTCTTCCTGAAGACATTAAGAATCATAGCCAAAACCCTGCATTATTTAAGACAAAAGTAAAAAATTACTTAATATCTCACACTTTCTATTCTGTAGATGAATTCTTGACATTTCACAGTACTGTGTAAATATTATAATAATATTAAATGGTAAACATATTACACTGTATAAAATATTATTCTTATTAAGGTATTAATTATGTACATATTTCATATTTGCATTTTATATGTATTGCATTTTATTGTTAAACGTAAGAATTGGACATGTTCTTTATTCTATGCTGTAAAGCAAATGTAAGAATATTATGGAACAAATCTATCTATCTATCTGTCTGTCTGTCTGTCTGTCTGTCTGTCTGTCTGTCTGTCTGTCTGTCTGTCTGTCTGTCTGTCTGTCTGTCTGTCTGTCTGTCTGTCTGTCTGTCTGTCTGTCTGTCTGTCTGTCTGTCTGTCTGTCTGTCTGTCTGTCTGTCTGTCTGTCTGTCTGTCTGTCTGTCTGTCTGTCTGTCTGTCTACCTACCTACCTACCTACCTACCTACCTACCTACCTACCTACCTACCTACCTACCTACCTATCTATCTATCTATCTATCTATCTATCTATCTATCTATCTATCTATCTATCTATCTATCTAATATACTGTTTTCAAATTATTCTCATAATATTGATGAATTCATAATGTAGGCCTAATCTATGATCAATATAAAGATGGAATATTAAATTGGACATTTAATTGCAATTTTCAATAAAGGTATTCGTTTTTCAGTGTCCAACGTGAGTCATTATTTACAGACGTGTCCTTGGCGGCTTTAATAGACAAATTAAGATAATTAGAGATTAATAACAATGCTAAGATGATGTCTCTTGATATAGAAAACTTATATATCAATATCCCAATTACTGAAACATTGGACATTATCCAAAATAAACTAGAGAAAGTTAATGTACAAAAAATAAAAATAGAACAAATTATGATCCTCCTGAAAACCGTTATAAAACAAAACTATTTTCACTTCAACGATAAAATTTACAAACAAAACAAAGGGTTGGCCATGGGCAGTCCTTTATCAGGGATATTGGCTGAAATATTTTTACAACATATAGAAGAAAAAAATATAAACGACATTATACAAAGACATAATATAAAATTGTACAGAAGATACGTAGATGACACGTTGGTCATTTATGATAATGTAAATAGTGACGATAAAATCTCAGATTCTTTCAATAGCTTACATAGTAATTTAAAGTTTACCCAAGAGAATGAAGTGAAGAATTCTATAAACTTTCTAGATATTACACTGATGAAACAGAAATCAAAAATAGCCTTCAATGTTTACAGAAAACCAGGACTTACAAACATTGTATTTCAATTAATTCTATACACCCCATGACACATAAGCTCAGTATGTTTAATTTTCTGATTGATAGACTTATGTACATACCATTAAGTAAAGAAAATTACAAAAAGGAATGTAATAAAATCATAAAAATAGCAAATGAGAATTGATATAACACAAAAACAATAAAAAGATTAATTCAGAAAAAACAGAGACAAATAAAACAAATAAAACTAACAACCCATACTACTATTAAAGAAAAAACCCACAAAACATATGCAACACTCACATATAATAAATTCATTTCTAGTAGATTAAGTAATTTTTTTTGCAAAAGAGAACATTAATATAGCCCACAAACCCAACAATAAACTTAAAAATAATTTAGCCAATGATATCCATAAACATAATAAATTACTCAATAATGGCCTCTATAGTTTGGAATGCATAACGTGCAAAAATAAATATATAGATCAAACCCGAAGGAATTTCAAAATTAGGTACAGTGAACATGTGTCAGACTTTAAGAACAACCGTAGAAAATCTAAATATGCCGTTCACTTAATGGATACGGGACATGAATTAGGGTTTAGAAAAGACACCTTCAAAATCTTAAATACATGCTCTGACGTTAAATTAATAAATAGTGCGGAGCAATTTTATATTACCAAACAAAAATTACAACAAGGCACTACTGTATAATCAATGAAAATCTAATTCACAATCACAACCCTTTGTACACCCTTTAAAACATAGTTCCCTCTTTCATTCCATTCAGATTACTCCGCGGATACACGAACCATCATAATACGTTACACTTGGTCAGTTGTAAGAAAATACCCAAGCCATAGCTACACACGGTTCTATTGCTCTGTACGTTAAGTAATAATTTTTTAGACATTCTTTTGACCCCCTTTTCAAATCTTTCATTTTATAATATAAAAACATATGTTACAGATTAAAATGAATACAAACAACTTGTCATCGCATTGCAGTTTATTCCATTAGACCGATTACAGGCAAAAACACATCCCTCCTGTTCAACAACTCGTGTATGATGATTAGACTTGCATGATGTAAGTAATTTCATACCTTCACATAACAGTTCATAATAATCTCTATTTCACCTATCACATATATATGTTTGTTTTCAGATACGAGGGCATTGAACATTTTACGAGAATTCCAATTGCTCCACGAAATTAGTTATACATGCTTTATGACTCCACATTATTTGATAATCTTAGATTTTAATTGGTATAGTTTTAGTATTTTAATAATTTTATTGACAACAACACAATACATTTGAGATACCATACAAGGGATCTACTTAGGCCGTGTCTTAAAGCTCAAGTCCATACTACACACTAGTGACTAGCAACTAGGTGACTTGTATACTACACACTAGGGAGCTTTGGAAATGTATGCTTGAAACATGGCCTTCTTCATAGACTATTTTTCTAAAAACCATGATATCACGGTGCAGCACTGAATTGAGAAGGCAGTGTCCTAATGCAGTTTCATTACGAGTTATGTGGAGAAATAAGAGATTAATATTTTGCAATAATGTTTAAACCATCGTACAGAAGGTACTAACAATGTCAGTGTTCAAAGTTAACGTGTTATTCTACACTATATTTACATTATTTCACTTGCAAAGTATTTTAAGATTTAATAACCCCAATTGCTGATCAGGTATCCATGTTTGTTTAGTGAACAAGTCAACAATCGAGCAAGCATTTTCGTTTACTAGCTACTACGAACTTGGTTGCTATGTACTATGTAGCTTCGGATCATAACTTCTGACGTCACACCCTGCTCTTTAGTGAACAATCTAGTTCACTTCAGCTGAAAATGTAGCTTTGAGACACGGCCTTAGTATGGCTAAGCACATTCACATTGTTTTAAAATGAATTTGTTTTTAATTTTGACAGTACAATTAATGTTGGTGTAGATAATATAGTCACTATGTCAAACTTTATTTTAGTCAAGGCAGTTTCAAATGTAAGCTTGTATTGTAATTGATTTTAGATGATACTTATATTTGTACCTGAAGATGCCCCATTAGGGGCGAAAACGTTTGTATCAAGATTAAATAGGATGTAACACATCAATATTTTTTCTCATATGATTTTCTTTCATATGTAATGCAATTCTTAAGCCATATTGACTGAATAATAATTAATCATATTTTGATATTTGTTACTAAATGTTTTTCTTTAAAGGAACAATACTTCCTTTGCGGGATACCATTAATACCGTGTTTCTGCTGTCTGTAGAGTTGCTGGGTTTTCTGCGAGGGAAATCGGGATATCAGAAGCTAACTTAAGACATTAGACTTATCGATACTTTATTATAAGATTTATAACAGTTTTCTGTAAAGTAGTGTTTGCGTGTTTTTTAATGTAGGCTAATAGGCCTACTCGCCTTCGTGAGAAACACTAAAATACGAAGGACACACAGTACAGTGAACACTATAATAATTTATTTCTTTTATTAACCACGAATATGTTTTAATCATTTTCTACTAAATTAATTTTGCAACTTTTCTTTTTCGGAACCGGTACTGCAACAGTTTCAGTATCTGACGATGAATCCATGTTCAAACATAGTTCACTAAACTATAAAACACAGCAATTGTATGTGTCTGTTATTAGTGTAAAATATGATATCAAAACGCTGTCTTTCTTGCCACTCAACGCACTTAAAATACACAATGTTTACTAATTACGAGAGCAGTGACTAGGGATCGAAACGGATTAATAAACAATGCGGTAGAATTAGAAGTATTATTTTGCGAGTTTAGTTGCCTTACGGCAATCAACTGGACTACCTCATAGACTTACTAAATATCCGCGGGTTACCTCTATGTTTACAATGTTACCATCTGAGTCAATATATAAAGAAAAATATCGGATAATGGGAAATAGAAATAATTTAAATATGTTCTAGACTACTATCTGTAAAATCGGGATTTTTGTCAATCCCAACTCGCTTTAATCGGGATTCAACAGGGAAATTGGGAGAATCCCGCCTAAATAGGGATATCCGGCAATCCTGGCTGTCTGACTTGCATCATTTTCATAGGAACTCTGAATGTGAATATTCATGAACACGGTTAATAAAATAATTACTATGTCAACTTTTCAATTCAGTCTGTAGGTTAAACTGCTGTATGAAGTCAAAAAGAAAGCATTATTATTATTATTATTATTATTATTATTATTATTATTATTATTATCAGCAGCAGCAGCAGTAGTAGCAGTAGCAACAGCAGCAGCAGAAGAAAATGTTTCATTAATCCGTAACTAACACAAGAATTACTTTCAATCATTTATATTAAAAAAAAAGATACCATTTTATAATTTATACAGTTTCTGTATCTTTAAATTCGGTGAATAATTGTTCATGTATGCCCTGAAACAACAGCTGTTTGAAGTAAATGATATGGAGTGAATGAAGGACAATAACAATGTGTAATAACGTAGTTTGAAAGGTAACAAGTATCTTCAAATGAGTTGAACACACTGAATGATTCATTGTAGAGTAGAAGTTCTCTCTGCGGTTTGAACCTATCCACTTTCGGTTCATCTTTACTCAGGGGAAACTTGAAGCATGATGAGTCACATGGCAAGTACAATAGTTTGTCTTCTGTAACGTAATATGGAGAAAAATTCGTCTTAGAATTTATGGATTAACTACGCAGTAAAATATAACATTCCTTCTTTATCTTTACAGCCGTGTGCATTGCTGTAATTAAAAGCAGCACACGAAAGAACCATGCTTATTCAGCTCTATGAAACAAATGGCCGCTCGTCGGCTGTTCAATTTGGGAGCATAACACTAGCGTCAGTGATCGGTCTAGCGGTTATTTAGTAAGTCTATGGTTCGCCCTTCTCCTACGGAACGCCTCATATAGCGTAGGTGATAAAGTAACAAACATGGATACAGTCCTAACAAGGAGGAGTTACTGTATGCACAAAGTTATGAAAAACCTTACCCAGCTATACCTAAACCTACGCAAGAGGTTAATGGAGATCTACATGTAGTCGACATAGAAGGTAATAATGGAGAATTACTGTTGGTCAACGATATATTTTTCTAAAATCTGCAATTTTCGATATTTGGTAAAAAGGACAAAATTCTAGTGAATGGTACACTTAATTACTGTGCAAAAAATTTTCTGCAAATATTTAAGATAAATCCAGTAGAAAAATAATGGAAAATACATTCCATTGGCTTTCCACTAATTACCAACAAAAACACAGAAACTCGCATGTTTCACGCTTCTTGTTAAAAATGCAATTAAATTGGACTTAACTTGTACCGTCGTGTCACTGTGATGGATTTGAATTATCCATAGGCCTACATGTTGCAGTTCAATTTGATAAGAAGCATCAAGAATGGGCTGCTGTTTCCATCTGATCCAGACATGGTATAAGAGAATTCAAAACATAGGTTTATCAACGTAATATACTAACAAGGGAACTCCGTCACATTCCCGCCTCCAATTACCATAATACTTTCACACAAGATAATAATTAATAGGAAAATACCATATGTTGCGTATTACGTTTCGCAATCGTATGTAAGACACCTTAATTTGTTTTAATTGCTCACGTTTCGTTTACTATTAATGCCCGGTACTTATGCAACTTGTCACTCACCAATGCCGTGATGCCTGTATATACGGATTGTCTTGAATTTCCAATACAAGATAGAATACTCTGGTGCCGTTGCAATTGTAGGTCACGGTAGGTCTGTATCTGCTAGACTCTCTTGAGACAGCAGTGTTACAGCATGTGCAGTACAGCTACGGCTCACAGTCCGCACCGGTTACAATCCCTACGCTATTGTCAAAATTCTGAAGGAGAGAGTTTCGCATGACTTTCAATTCGTCGTTGTACAGTCGTTTGACAGACGCATTGCTGAACAGGTGTATGACATCTTTTTGCGTTATATAAAAATGGAGGAGTACAGGAACTAACGTAGGAAGAAGTGAAATATCACTAACAAAAAAAAATAAAATAAAATAAAATTCTCTGTGATCAGAACATCGTAGGTTACTTGAAAAAAAAAAAAAAAACAAACAAAACAATAGGCTAGAAAGTTAACGTCACATTTATATGGATGCGAGCAGTAGCATTACTTATTGCCCTACTCTTTCTTTTATTTGTTTATTTCAAATTTCAAATGCATCGGAAGATGCTATAACATGGTCAAGTACAAATTTATATAATAATACAGAACTGAACATAATACAGAAAATATATCAGACTACAGAATTTCAAAATGTTTTGTTACAACTTAATATTATAAATATTTTCTCAGTTCACTTGTCACATTTTTAAGAAGATTGCAAACGTATTTGTATTGAATATGTACATGTTTATTTTATTATTATTTTCAAGTACACCCTTAATATAATTATTCATACCTTAGGTGCAATTTGATTATTTGTCAATTTTGGCGATTGTGGTTGTGGAACGCAAGTAGCAGCCAGCTGTGCACCGTAGCGTTCCGGGAACGCAAACACCAGTCAGTCGTGCACCGTGGCGTTCGGGGAACGCAAGTAGCAGCCAGTTGTGCACCGTGGCGTTCCGGGAACGCAAACACCAGTCAGTCGTGCACAGTGGCGTTCGGGGAACGCAAGTAGCAGCCAGTTGTGCACCGTAGCGTTCCGGGAACGCAAACACTAGTCAGTCGTGCACAGTGGCGTTCGGGGAACGCAAGTAGCAGCCAGTTGTGCACCGTAGCGTTCCGGGAACGCAAACACCAGTCAGTCGTGCACCGTGGCGTTTGGGGAACGCAAGTAGCAGCCAGTTGTGCACCGTAGCGTTCCGGGAACGCAAACACCAGTCAGTCGTGCACTGTGGCGTTCGGGGGACGCAAGTAGCAGCCAGTTGTGCACCGTGGCGTTCGGGGGACGCAAGCAACGGCCCCAGTTTGGAACAGAACCGGCGTGGTGAAGAGAAGTGGCTCACCACAGTATCGGTCTCGCCGAGTGCAGCGGGGACTAGGGTTATACTATCACATTTGTCATGTTATTTGCTCTCCCCACATATATACTGCTACTGATACCTTCTCCTTCAGAGAGAGAGAGAGAGAGAGACCTATTTTTAGGTTACCTGGCTTTTCTTCGTTACATCAGGTTACGCCTTACTTGCGTGCCTTCAGCACCAGGTTTCGCTCAATGTGTTTAGGTTAATTTAGTGTGTAGTTTTTCTTTTTTTTTTTAATACCCCATTATTTTATTTGTATGTTATGTAGTTTCAGTCATTTAGTAATATTTCTTCACTTTGTTATTTATTATTATTATTAAATTGTTAAAATGATGGTGACTTTCTCTTTATAAGATTGTTAGGGGCAATCAAGTACCTTATAAGCCAATGATACCTTACCTCCTGGGTTTTCCCCAGGCACCTGACACGACACGATTAAGTAATAACTGAAAATACCGATATAAAGAAGTGGTATACTGAACTGTAATTGATATTAAAGAATGCCTGCTTCAGGTTTAGTTCGACATTCTGTCCAAGAGCAACATATCTTATCAATGTAATGCATGGTTATGTTACTGCAAACTATTTCCAGCCGGAAATTAATTCACATTATAATTCTACACAGCAACAGACGAAATCAATACGTAATAATTCATACAAACAGTTTTGTAATTATTACCTCATATTCATGCAGTAATAATAAATTAAGCGTTGGAAATTGCATTTCCTATTTTATCAGCATCCAATAATACTAGGCTTATATTTCTGTCGACTCGTCAACTGAAACGTTATCCCATCCGAAACGGACAGAATAGATTTAGTAAATCCCAAGCTAAATGACTGGGATTTCCGACGACCAACATGTTATGAACAGTCGTTCTTGGCAGTTCATTTATTACTAAATCTGAGCTTAGCAGGTTAGGTTCGCGGGTTCGAACTTGGCTGATCTGAGGACAATGTATTTTTAAATACAATACAAATCTTGGTATGACTTTCCGTGCAATGGAAGAAAAACTTAAAGAGATCCGTATCGTAGGTTTATATTTATAGTTTTATAAAATATCATTTACCTCTGATTGAGGTTCTGGCTGGTATGTATATCTATCATGAGGTAGTACATCTCATATGACGATATGTGTCAGAGGAAGAACAATATTGTTTGTACGTCTGAAGTCCGATTAGTGTAATATGTAGCTAGGCGGCAATGTATGCAATGGAGGGTGGAGAGAAACTGGTCACCCTAGCCCATTATCTCCTTGCCTAGTTGCCTCATAAGTAGTGCCTTGTTGGTATCACTTGTGACGTTCAGACCTGTCTTCGGACAGTTGACTAAACAATAAAATATATTGTACTTGGAGAAGAGAGCTGTAGACAAAATTTATCAGTTAGTTTTTCTACATGTGAAAATTCAAACATGCTACTAGTACTTTACCACTCTCCTATCGTCGTCTGTCATAGGCAATGACTATGTTTGCAGGTGTTTCACTTCAGATATGATATTCTCTATAGTAATAAACAAGGATAGTGCATGATGTTTCTAGGATGACCTTGCTGTTCAAAACAGAGATTTCCAAGCTTTTATCGATTTAATCGTGTAAGGGCCACTTGTATAAATAGTTAATCTGAAATCAGACAATGAAATTAACCTCCGATCGAGCTGAACTTAGATTTGTGGTTGTGTAAACACTTATTTTTGTTTTGACACAAGATCAAATCTAACTGGCGATATTTCTCAGTCCAAGCTGGTTGAAATCAGTATACCAGAAGCTAAATAAGTATTTATAAAAATGAAGAAGAGTAAATGTTACTTCTCCAAGTACGATAGTGAATGAATTTTATTTCAATTATATGTACAGAGAGGTTCCATGCAATGAGGGTCCCCATCACCATGGCAAGACGCGTCCTCAGATTGCGGATAGAGGAGACAGCCTCCAGATATGAAGGGTAGCTTAGAATATATTGAATAAGCAGTCGCGGACAGCTGATAACGGGTGGTCCTCCAGCTTGGGGGTTGGGCGAAGAGCTAACAATCCATCATCGAAAGAAAGAGCTTGTTACGAAACTCCAACATAAGCAGACTAAATAGGCTATGGGAAATATCTGCTATTATTCGGTTGAGAAGCTTTGTCATATAGTCTGTTTTCAAATATATTGTAAGTTAGAATTCATAAAACAATTACAGTATATTACTAGTTGTTGTGTATGGTTGTCAAACTTGGACTCTCACTTTGAGAGGGGAACAGAAGTTAAGGGTGTTCGAGAATAAGGTGCCCAGGAAAATATTTGCGGCTAAGAGGGATGAAGTTACAGGAGAATGGAGAAAGTTGCACAACACAGAACTGCACGCATTGTATTCCTCACCTAACATAAAAGTTAGAAACATTAAATCCAGACGTTTGAGGTAGGCAGAGCATGTAACACGTATGGGTGAATCCAAAAATGAGTACTAGAGTATAGAGCTGAGGTCTCCAAAAAGCGTATAGTCATTCGTGCTCTCGATGCTGCCCGCCGAACACAGTGTGCTGTAAAGGCTAGAAAAGGGGAAGAGACTAGTACCTCAACAGATAGGAGTGATCAGCGGGGGATCGCGGCAACGGTCTGCTTACGTTTAAAAATAATAACATCAAAAGAATAAGAAATATACGTTTGTATATTATTTTGACATACTATGAAGCTGGAGCCCCGTCTGTTGCTATTGACACAAGCATTGCAAATTCAACCTCTTCTGTTCTATGGTGCCTTTCAGTGCCTGGAAAAGGTCTTCTCCAGTTGTATTTTGTAATTACATCTAGAAGAAATTCAGACACAGTAAAATGTTCATTAACTCCTCGGATGAAAATGGCTAGGTGAGGTTTGTCATTTCTATCTGTGCTTTCGTGCAATGCGAGTAAGCTACAAACTGGTTAATTGTGGTTTCGACTTTAGATTCAATTACATTTGCAATCTTGAAATTCCTTCTCTGAACTGTAATTGAAAACATTTTAATTTTCTTAAACTTTGACTTTTTTCTGGACACAGTATTTTAGTAACGTCCTGTATGCACGATTTTACAAATGATTCTTCTGTAAAGGGCTTCATTGATTTTCCGATATTCCAAGCTAAAACATAGCTAGCAAAAAGTTTTTTTTTGTTTTGTTTAAGACTGAGGACACGTGTGTGATTTGTGTTTGTATTTTCTTGTTTTATATTTATCACCTAAAATTAAACGAAAAACTATATGTTTGTCATGCGGGATTGAGTGTAAACGTTTTGTAATATACTGATTATGTATAACAACAGTTATACAGATAGCCCCAAAATAAATTATTTTCAAATGTCCAACATGCCTGTAATTGTATGATATTCTTTGTGAAGAGTCGGGTATTGTCGTCGCATGTTGAATTTTAACACACCCTTAAGAATTTTCGAGCA
Organism: Periplaneta americana; assembly: GCF_040183065.1. Lineage (NCBI taxonomy): Eukaryota > Metazoa > Arthropoda > Insecta > Blattodea > Blattidae > Periplaneta > Periplaneta americana. The sequence goes on from NC_091120.1 coordinate 126,528,351, forward strand.
AATTAAGCATTTCACATTCTCCCCACTAACTCAAAAAAAAAAAAAAAGTCTCTTCCTATTCATCCTTGAATGTACTACGTCCATGATTAGAAGACATTGTGAAAAGGTGGAACACGCCGACCGACACAATGAGAATGGCAGTCTGTCACTGCTCTTCGTTTACGCATAAACATTGAGTACAGTACAGGTGGAGATGGGTGAGGCGGAGCGCGCTCATTACGTACTGGCTTCGGTTCCGTTCAGGGGTTTACTCGCGAGTACGCTTTTGGAGACATCTGGTATAGAGTGTTAGTTGGAAGACTTGAGAAAAAAAGATATTTTGGGAGGCCGAGACGTAGATGAATTTGAGGGAAGTGGGATATGATTCTAGGGACTGGAATAATCTTGCCCAGGATAGAGACCGATGCCGGACTTAGGTAAGGATGGCAATAAACCTCCAGGTTCTCTAAAAGCCATTTGTAAGTAAGTACAGAGAGGTCTGTATTAATATTTCATGTATAGTTATGTGCATAATGCCATAATATATTGCTATACTGTATATGTTGGGTTGTAGGTTACAATTTATTAATTCCAGATTTCACGGTTCTTTGTTTTCATTACATAATTATACGCTTTTTAATTCACTGCATTTAAATCCGTTGAATTATAATTTTTTGTCCAATGGCAGGGTCCTTAATTTGCCGTTATTCGCCTCAACACTATGAGCGTGTTCATAGATTTCGTTAGTGCCGAGAAGCGTAGACCACATAGTTCGTTAGACACTATCCAGAGTGTACCACAGATGGTAGGGCTACATTTCATTCGTAATGAATGATGATAATTATGGAGAATTATTTCGATGTCACAGGAAAATCGGAGTACGCGGAAAAAACTCATGTGTTCCCTAGACCACGGGCTTACCCAACACAAATTATGAATTCAGGGTGAAGCGTGATTTGAACCCGGGCGATCTAATGCGCTAGCACTGAGCAACCGTGGCGGTTATTCGTATTACCTACTTCTACGTATAATAGGATGACCAGATGTCCCGTTTTTAACGGGATAGTACGATGGTTACTATAGCAACCAACATGTTTACTCTCAATGCATACAAGATGGCTATTCCCTGGAGTCCCAACACAGCGAAGATATACCAGGTTTTCAGGTTATCTGGAAAGATGAGATTTTGATTGTCCCTGCTGACCTTTATCTTAACAGCAATTTATTCTATTGGCGATATATTTACGCGTAAAACTTGCGGCTGTGTCTCCGATATAGCGTATCCCAATTTTTATTCTATGTAGTTAATGTAATAATAATAATAATAATAATAATAATAATAATAATCCATGGCGCTACAGTCCGTGAAGGGCCTAGACCGACCAGCCGGCTGCTGGCCTCACAACCACATGCCGAACCAGAGGTAGACTATCATCCAACCAGAATGGAGGTATCGTGTGGTTAGCACGATGATCCACCCAGCCGTTATACTCGTAGCTGGCATTCGCAACCGGATTTCGTTACCCATCGTAGCTCCCAAAGTGCATCAAGATTCTGGGTGGGTACCGGTCCCATACACTGGCCGAAATTTCATGAGAAAATTTCTTCCCCCATGAGGACTCGAACCAGCGCCCATTCCGTAATGCGACTCCTAGGCAAGATGCCTTAGACTACGACGCCACGGCGCGGGACATGTAATTAATTTATAACTTGTAACAATATACAATATTACAATCAACATCTCTCTTTGCATTTTTTATTATTATTTTCTGCACGTGTTTTCTTCATCTTACATTCCTCCATGGTTTTGGTTACTCATGGTACGAAGAAGAGATTTTAACATCGGAAAATGTATTGCAAATCAACTCGCTATGAACACAAATTTCCCTCATATTTCGTGCTGTTACATGTATTTCTGTGATCTTAATTGAGCACTAAACCAAGATGACATACTAACATCAATGTTATAGAACATAAAAAGAGATAGAATTGAGATAATTTTCTGACATTCGATCAAAAATGATCTTCGGTTGGCGATGATTATGCAAACAGGCCTAAGTTATATTAATACCTACATCTATCTAATGTTAGCAAACTTGACACACATGCACACTTTCAGAGTATCCATGAAACAAATTACGAAGTCTAAATACATAAAACGTATAAGATAGATAAACGTGTCCCTGAAAATATTCAAACAAGAGAAATCATACATCAGAAACGAGATAATGAAAATTATACATGTTCATTAAGCTTTGCAATGATGTTCTAGCTATCATATGAAATTATTTACATTATTACCATTCTATTTTAATTAAACATAAATAATTTCAGTTCTGAAATGTGATTGTATTACAGTAGATTGAGTAGATATAGCTCGAACGGAACCTGGTGAAGCTTGACCTTGATGGCGAAACCAGTTCTATGAGCGGTTAGGAGTGGAGGGGGTAACGCTTGTTCAGTCTCGGTTGCATCTCGTCACTGTAACATCGGCCAGTCGAACCCACACCACACTACTGCTCCCTCCCTCTAAGCTTCACCAGGTTCCGTACGAGCTATGTAGTCTATGTTACTATTATTTTGTTCTTGACAGACCGAATTATCGTGGCAGGTAATTCTGAAGACAATTTTGATACTCAATGAGAAAATTTTTCTTAATTTCAAAAAATGTAGTTATAGATAAAAGAAAACCTTGAAGAAACAGCTAATATTACAGTGCTTTACGTATTCGTATATTTAAGTATACGCTGTTAAAATTTTATCATAAAAATCGTAATAAGTTTGTATTACAGACACAATTATGACACAAGACGAAATATTAATTCAACATTAGTAGAACCTAAATGTCTCACATCTGCTGGTCTAAAGCATAGCATAAATTTTGGCCCTCGGTTGTACAATGCTTTAACTAAATTACACCCAGAACTTCTAACATGTAACCCACTAACATATAACAATAAAATTAGAAACGTGTTAATATCTTCAATTTGATTAAATACATTTATAGCCTATGTGTATGAATTAATCAACCTATATTATATTTGAAATAACTACTGAAGCTTTCCTGGCGACGTGATAATTCGAAATTTTCTCGGGCTTCCAGCCAGGTCATAAGTTGGTGATCCACCGACGTTTCGAGGACGTTCATCTTCTTCATCTTCAGGGTAAATCATTTACCCTGAAGATGAGGAAGATGAGCCCGAGAAAATTTCGAACTATATTGTATTTGTATTCTATAATTTTGAAATATATATTAGTCCTACTTTTCACGTGCGATATTATTCTTCTCTAGTGTTAATATTATATTATATAATTCCATTGCCGCTGTAATTATATTTTAGTTCCTATTTTATTTTACTTATTTATTTTTATTATTATTATTATTATTATTATTATTATTATTATTATTATTATTACTACTACTATTTTTTATTTTAATATCATATCTGAACTGCGACCGAGCACGAGCGCTGCTCATTCGGTCTCAAATTTTGTTAATACTACTGTATCTTCTTTTTATATTGCTTGTACTATTTTATTTCTATTTCTCTTGTTTCTTTTGTAATTATATTCTTTATTCTGTATATTTAAATTTAAATAAATAAATAAATAAATAAAAATAAAAGTATAAGTGGAATATTCACAATTAATATGCAATTGATTAAAAATCAAATTCTTAATGCGAATGCACATAAATCTGAAACCGATTTTTGTTGATGTACTAGTGGTGTCAATCGCCTATATCCAAGTGCCTTTTCCCACTTTTATACGGAGGAAGGGCCCTATTCTTAGCACCGCAGCCTGAGGTTTACTGTACTTTATCACTCCAGTTCTCGGAATAAAATTTGTCAACGAACAGTCGCGCTCTTATACGTATATAGCAAGCTGCATCGTGAACTTAAGCAGAGCTATGCTAATGATGACAATGATATGTGAATAGATAATGAAATGAGTCCGAGGTCCAAAGCCGAAAGTTATCCAGCAATTGTGCTTTAATTGACTGAGGGAATACCTCGGGGGGGGGGGGGAAACCAAACCAGGTAACTCCTCTCAAACCAGAATTTGAACCGGAGCTCGATCGTTTCAAATTCAGACATGCGGACCATTAGTCCACAGCGGTGTACCATATAAGTTTACTTGAGTGTGGATAAGCAAACATTTTCCTTACAATACGGTACGCCAGCAGATTTGTGACATTTTACTAAACGAAACTCCATCAATCCTAATGTTTAAGTTTAAAACTTCTTCTATTGCCATAAACAAAAGTAAATGTTCAATGCACCACGGCGACTTGTGAACAGAATTTCTTGAACTCCTAGAAAATGTAAAACTACTGAACAGTCTTTGATACTTTTACTCATAAAGTGAGAGAATTTCATATTTCCACTGTGAATAACTTCTACTACTGAATTGAAGTCAAAGTGCCAAATCCAAGAAACGAAGAAGCTGAAACAACCTGACATCTACAAATCAGGATACTTAATATCAAATTTGTGCAGAATATCTTGAATCAAATTACCGCAATGCTAACCTTGCATGAAAAATCGACAGGTAGCCGACATAGCTTTACTATGTTGCATATACGAGTATTTACTTAGAACTGCGTATGAGTGTGAACATCTGTTGACAGGAGCAAAGCTTTACTATGCTGCATAGTTTTTACGTAGAACTGCGTGCGGGTGGTGCGAGAAATGATACGAAGTTGTATAAGTATTCATTTACTGGGCGATAAATCTCGGCACTCTACAGATTCAGTGTAATCACTAGAGAGCGGAATTTTAGGCCCTAAAAAGTGGCATTTTATGCGCCTAAAATAGGCTCTTAAACTCCTTTATTTAGTTGTGAAAGGCATGTTGGTCCGACAAGTTAATAAATTTAAAGAAATAAATATCAAAAGTCCTTCAATAACTGTCTATTCAAAATACAAAATATTACATAGGTTACATGAACGTATCTTTGACTAGCGCTTTCGCTATTATAATAGCATCTTCAGGTCAGACTTGCGTGATGTTAAGCTTATTTAGGCTCTATAAAATAAAAAATAGGTTTTTTTGTTAAATTAATGTCACTAATATAAGAGTGTTTTTAATTCACCAATTTCCATAGTTTGCTTCACAGTAGATGATCAGGACCTATTGTGCATATTGTGTCGCTCACTGCTGTACTTACAAATGGCGAGAAAAAAGGAAGGGGCTGATATTTGTCTTGAAATGTAGTAGAATGCTTACTCGGGTACAATCCAACGAGTCTGTGTTAAAAATTAATGACAGACAGATATAATAATAATAATAATAATAATAATAATAATAATAATAATAATAATAATAATAATAATAATTTGTCCCGCAGGAGTTCTTTTACATGCCAGTAAATCCACTGACATGAGTCTGTCAGATTTAAGCACACTAAAAGGCCATTGACCTGGGCCGGGATCGAACCTGTAACCTCGAGAATAGAAAGCCAGCGCTATACCGACTAAGCTGAAAGTTGAAATTTTAGGATTAAAAGATTGTAAGAATGAGAAGGGGCAGCCCTTGTGTCGTTCACTGGTAGGAAGGAGTTGTCATCCGTCTTGGAATGTAAACGGTACAGGATGTTAAGAAAAACAGTAAACAGTTACGAAAAAGATGCAAACATTTAAAAAACTTAAAAATGGGCACTAACGTTGAAATAGATATTTTAGGCACTATAAAACCACTTTATTTATACCTATATTTCCATGAAAAATGTCAATATTAATTCTCAAGGAAATAATTAGATTTTTGCCTAAATTCCGCTCTCTAGTAATAACACACGGCAAGAAGGAGACGACAAGAATAACATGGGGACGAGAAGGAGAAAAACGGGATGACAAGGAGAAAAGTGGAAAATAAGAACAAGGATGAGAATATAAGGAGAACAAGGGGAATACAAAGAGAACAAGGAGAATATGAGGAGACGACAAGGAGAACGACGGGAACACACGGAAAATAAGAGGAATAAAGGAAGAACTAGGAAATATAAGGAAAATACAAGGAAAACAAAGGGACGACTAGGAAACAACGGGAATACGACAGGGAAATACAAAGAGAACAAGAGAAAGAAAAAGAGAACCATGGTACTGAAAGGAGAACAAGGCAAGAGGGGATGTATTTCTACAGTATATGACGGTCAATTACCAAGTTACCTTGCCCATACCTAATGAAGAGAAAGACCTAGTTCTGCGTCAAAAACGAAAGACAGAAATTAATATCTATTGGTTGCTTGTCGCTTAAGATTTTCCTTGATTCTGGTATTTGGACACTGAGAATCTCAATTCGTAGATGGGTGCACCTGTTGCTTGGAATTCATTATATTCCATGATGCGATGATGGCAAGGAACGTTTAAAAAATGGCATAGACGAAAAATTACACGTATTATTTTATTTATCCATTATGATTCAGGGACAGGGTTGTTTGACATGTCCTACATCTGCGTGAACCTCCCAGCTACTCTTGATAAATCCCGTTAAAATCTCGGGTGACTGGAGGAAACAGTTAGTGCTCCTAATAGGCCTACCTGGTTTAAACAATTAGGCTATCTGTATATTAACTATCTATTTCTGTATTATATAACCTTAGCATTGAGTTGTGACCATAAGTTATAATATAATAGCCTATATCACACGGGCTACGTTACACTATGAGAAGTATTTCAGCCCTCATCAAGGAGCGACATAGCACCGACACAGCTCGGTCGGCTAAGGCACTTGCCTGCCGATCGGAGTTGCGCTCGGGCGCGGGTTCGATTCCCGCTTGGACTGATTACCTGGTTGGGGTTTTTCCGAGGTTGTCCCCAACCGTAAGGCGAATGTCAGTTAATCTATGGCGAAGTATCGGCCTCATCTCGCCAAATACTATCTCGTTATCACCAACCCCATCGACGCTAAATAAGCTAGTAGTTGATACAGCGTCGTTAAATAACCAACTAAAAAGAATAGGCTTCTTATCATACAACATTATCATATAAAAATTCCTAGAATTGTTCGTAGTTTGAGCATATACACACAAATAGGCCTACAATCTTAATGAACTTTCAGTCATCTATTTCTTTGAATAATATAACCCAAAGTTCACAGCCGTAGCTCAGTAAATTAACTGGTATCATTTAAATCAGCGATGACAAAACTGGGTATCGTGATTACATCGTGCAATCAAAGACATTCATACTAGTAAGGGGAGTTTCCTGTACATTGCTCTCTGTCTCGCTCACGTACTGAAGGTAAGCTGTGTCGGTACTATGTCGCTCTACAAACTATCTCTATGGGCAGGAACAGAACGTTTCGTACAGACTGGGAAGAGGAATTTATTCGCTGTTCTGTCGGAGAAAATGTAATATGTTGCTTTGCTCAACGGTTCAATTAGTAGCAGTATAAAGAAGCCACATTACAGGGCATTACGCTGAATACACAGGCATAACAGTTATTGTTATTGTTGTTATTATTATTATTAATCAGCAAGACTTATCATAATTCTTATATTATACATGCCTCAATATATAGGCCTACATCTTCCCTGAATGATATAATAATTATGCCATATCTCCATTTAATTCCTTTTTTTAATCTTTTGATGACTATTATCAATTATTTACTAGTTACTGATTTAATAATAATAATAATAATAATAATAATAATAATAATACTGGTAGCAGTAGTAGACCTAGTAATACTAATAATAATAATAATAATAATAATAATAATAATAATAATAATAATGTAGAGAAACTGATTGAATATTACGTGCTAGTGTAGTAATGAAGTGGGCTATTAAACTCCAAGAACTGAAATCAGTCTTCAATCATCGTCACGACATGAGAAAGAGACATAAATAAATGTAAGGAAGCCAGCTATCTAGTGGCGAACGAAATAGCTCGTTCTCTTAAGCCTTCCAACGAAGGGGAGTTTTATAAAAGCGTAATGAATAAGGTGGGTGAAATAATTTGTCCAATGAAAGTTGTTAATTAATTTTGAAAAACTGCGCATTTATCGGCTAAGTATCCAGAAGAGAATTCAGGAAATTTCTGATTGTGGTCATGAGGAATATTTTTTAAAAAGCAAGAAAATTTCTATGTATTTTTTATTGGTTCTTGATGACAGTAATGACATTACTGATACAGCAAAGCGTGCTATTTTTATTCGCAGGGTTGATGAACTCAATGTTAGTGCACGAACAACCACTGGTTGTAACTTACTTTTCATGACATGTACCTCTCCCCCGTCTCCTTACTTCTCAGACGGTCTCTTGCGTGTAATCACTGCCGTTCGAGTTTTGGTCACCGCTTGATCTAAATTGAGAGTTACGTCCTGAGTATATTCCGTGAGATTTGTGTCGGTAGAGCACGCTTTCTTCCAGCATTTCGACTTTATTTTCCGTTTTAATTCCTGTCATTGCTCAATTAGTATACCACCTATGAAGAGTCTAATATTGAGCTAAGATTTATTGCCCCTTGCGTTCAAAATGAACATATATTTAAGCGCCTGAATTTAGGTTACATGTAACGTGAATTGGAATAGTAAGTTGTCCTACGCACTAGGTGCACGGTTAGAATATTTCACGATATGAGTATTTGACAACAAAATCAGAAAACGTTATATTGTTGAGGAAAATACAGACATAGCTAGGGAAAAGAAGGAAGATAGGCTGAGAATAATATGTTTACAAAAAAGTGCCATGGAGGCGAACAGAGTAGCGGGAGATTAAGACAGCCACCTTTCCAGAAAATGTCCACTAGCAGCAGTAGGAATGTCACTCCCACGTGCGTGCTTTTTTACCCCTGGTACCCACTTATGTTAGAAACTGATGAAACTCAAGGCCATGGCGCGACCGGAAGAATTAGAGATTAGATCAACAGAGAACATTCATGACCCCATAGGAAATCGAACGCGTGACATCCCGGATTGCAGTGCAACGACTTAACAACGACGATCCGCGCGCCCCAATATGTAAATAAGGTGACATAAAAAGGAAGGAAAAAAAAAACAAAGGAAAATGTAATTGAACAAAAGGAGCCAGCCTAAAAACGAAAAGTTCTTTTCTAAAAGAGATAAACATGAAAAAATAAGGGGTAAAGGCAGAAAGAAAGACATCAAGAAGAAAGTCAACGTAAATCAAAACATAAACAGACAAGACAGAGCAGACAAACAAGGCAGACCAGACAGACAGATCAGACAAGATAGACAGATCGGACAAGACAAATAGACCAGGTAAGACAGTACAGACTGACAAGACAAAGCAGACAACTAAGACAGGACAAGACAGACAGGCCAGACAGGACAAACATCCAAACAAGACAAGACAGAGAGACCAACGAAGACATGGCAGACCAGACAAGACAGGGCAGACAGACCAGACGGGACAGAACAGACAGACCAGACAAGACAGGACAGACACAGAGGATAGAACAGACAGGACAGATAGACTAGGCAAGACAGGACAGACAAGGCATGACAAACAGACCAGATAGGATAGACAGACAAGACAGGACATACAGACCATATATTTATCGTAGGAAAGGGAAAACCCTAAAAACATGTAGCCTAGTATTCCTCTGTAATGGAGCATGTTGTTAAAAAAAAAAAAAGACAGACCAGACAAGACAGGACAGGACTGAAGGACAAGACAGGACAGACGGACGGAGAGAGAGGGAGAGACAAACAGATAAACGGACGGAGAGACAGAGGGACAAAGAGACGGACGGATGGATGGATGGGTGGATAAATAGGTAGATAGATAGATAGATAGATAGATAGATAGATAGATAGATAGATAGATAGATAGATAGATAGATAGATAGATAGATAGATAGATAGATAGATAGATAGATAGATAGATAGAAGTGCAGAATGAAGAGAAAAAATAATAAATGCAACGAAAAAAAGATGAAAACTAAATAAAAGTAGAGAGAACGTAAAGTTTAGATAAGACAGAAACCAAATCATATAAATCAGCCGACCGATATTAACGACTGAGCATTGTCTGCACACCATCGCTCCAAATCACATGCGGTGTATGTACTATACAGTCTAGCCTGGATACGGGCACAATATTAGCGAAATAGGGATATTATAACAAAAGAAGGATGTAAAACAAAAGGGAAAGGTCAGGCGTATTTTATTCCTCCCTGCCTATGATGCTACCTCCACACTCTCGCCGAGTCGACCCGATTGCCACTCGGCGAGCGCAAACCGTGTTGTTGCGAGCGATGTACCCGTCCACACTCGCCGAGCCGAGGCGAGGCGAGACGTTCAGTTGTGACGTGTACACGATGGAAGCTACCGAATTGCCGCTGCATCAGCTCTGTATGCGCTTAGTTATTACAACTATTGGTAACATATCACATCAAAAAAGTCGGAAGCCTCGGATAAAAAAGATGGTGGATGAAGCTATACACAAAAATCGGACGAGATGAATTTGCCGATATTACATTATTTCTCATTTAGTATAATGTAACTTGTCTATGAACATTTCCAACGTGGCAACGATTTTATTATTACACAATATATCGACTCTAATGTTATCACAATATCTTAATAGGAATTTATAAATGATTAATAAAAAATGACTATTCATTTGTTTGCCAAGATAATTAAAGCCATTTAAAACTACATATTAATTTATATTGCAGGGACATGATAGAAAATATCTTTAACGAGCAATTTTTGTGAATCATCAGGAGAATTTGATAACTTCTGTATCGCCAATTATTTCGAAGAAAGACACAACTGAGAAAAGCGATACCAGACAAATTGCGGCTCGCCATATTGGCAGCTAGAATAACTGAAATATATTGAACAGACAGTCGCGGAAATTTGATAAGTGATGGTCCTCCAGCTTCGGGTTTGGGCGAAGGACTAACAACCCATCACCGTAAAAAAAGAGCTTGTTGCGAAACCTCAATATAAAATTTATCTTTTGAAAAAGTGGAAAAATTCCAGTACGTTGGAGCAACAGATAAATGATACTCGAGGGGAAATTAAACGCAGAATAAATATGAGAAATGCCTGTTATTATTCAGTTGAGAAACTTCTGTCATCCAGTCTGCTCCCGAAAATGCTGAAAGTTATAATTAAAAAAAAAACAGTTACTATATTACCGGTTGTTCTGTATGGTTGTGAAACTTGGACTCTCACTTTGAGAGAGGAACAGAGGTTAAGGGTCTTCGAGAATAAGGTGCTTAGTAAAATATTTGGGGCTAAGAGGGATGAAGTCACAGGAGAATGGAGAAAGTTAAACAACGCAGAATTGCACGCATTGTATTCTTCACCTAACATAATTAGGAATACTAAATCCAGACGTTTGAGATGGGCAGGACATGTAGCACGTATGGATGAATCCAGAAAAGCATATAGAGTGTTAGTTGGAAGACCTGAGGGGAAAAGATCTTTGGGGAGGTCAAGGTGTAGATGGGAGGATAATATTAAAATGGATTTGTGGCAGGTAGAATATTATGCTAGGGACTGGATTAATTATTTTCAGAATAGGGACCGATGGCGGGCTTATGTGAGGGCGGCAATGAACTTCCGGATTCCCTAAAAGTCATTTGTAAGTAAGTAATTGAGTACAAGAGTCTACACCAATCGTATTCACTAGAAATTAAAGGAGAGCCGAAAGTGGAAAATAGGAACTTGCCGAGAGCCACAATGCATTTTACAGTATTGAAGCTTAAAAAATGCGCAGATTTTTAATTATTATATAATTTGGTGTATTATTATTATTATTATTATTATTATTATTATTATTATTATTATTATCATCAGCATCATCGTGATCATTATCAAATATGTATAATATATTACTGATATTCTGAAGTTAAAGAGCGGACTCTGCTATCCTTATGCAAATCATACGATACGAGCAGGTTGATTTGATGTTTTATTTCACCTGTAATCTGTTTTGAATGAGTTTGGAAATTTAGAAAATAAAGTGTCACATACAGCTAGAAGACACTCTTAACAATCACCGAATCTATAAAGAGCTTAATGTCTGCTACGTGGCACGATGCTTTTGTTGTCAATTGATTTTTATGTACAGGGAATACATTACTTTCTGTACAGATATTACGGAATTTTTAACATTTTCAGGTTCTCTATCTTTGATTGAGAATCTTTTGAGTACCTGTTACAAAAATTTGAATGCACGCTATGTCTATTAAGAAAAAAAACATTTATAACGCAGTATTATATCAAGACATAGTAAGACATGAGACATGACACTGCAGTACCTTCTTTAAAATGAAAACAAATGCGCGTTGTTGTTGAACACCTTCACTGGCAGTAAGGATAAAGAGTAACCAAAGATTTCCCCAGTTGCACATTATTACAGAAATTAAAAAGAAAAGGTAAAAAAAATAGTAATAGCAGGCCTAATATTAATTCAATAGCCGCAATAAATCACTTTAAGAGCCGCATACGGTCCGCGGGCCGCGTAGTGAGAACCATTGATCTGCACTTTTTGTTATTGTATCTGGGGTGACGCTCGGGTTCACCATTCGCTTCCTTTGACTCGGACACCAAAAACCGACACGGAGCGGAGCGCAGGCGAGTGCGAGTCTTGGCGAGCGCTCGCCTTGGCTCGGCTTGACTCGGCGAGAGTGTGGAGCTAGCATGAGATATATAGTTCACTCTGTCAGGACGGATAACGCAGAATCAATAGCCTCTGCCTCTGCTGCCTGTAGCTTAGTCAATTGCACATTAAAACGACTCAAATAACAGAGACAGACTGCTCAGTGCCACCATGTGGCTTGCCTGCGAGCTCTCCTCTCCCAATCCCAAATATTTGAACTGCTGTTAGTGTCAAGATTTATGACATTTTATTACTTGCATATAGCACATAGTGAACCGATGGAAAAGTAGACATTTCCATTTTTCGTACCTGGGTCCTGCAGCACGGAAACCATCCCTGGTTTATTGTATTATTCCCTCAGGTAAGCGCATTCCCATTCCACACCAGCTGACTACGCTAAGGTTCGCTGTGTATTCGGATTGCGAGCAGACAAACCACTCGTGTCCGAACCAGCCTCCTCTGCACTTCACCAGCCGGCGATCTGAGAATCCTATGAAATGATAATAAAATGAAAATCTTGACGGATTGATGTACTCGTCGATGTCTAACATTGGGAAACGGGAGAACATCGAGAAAAAATCAACTGCGACTTTGTCCACCACAACTGTCGCTATAAATTTTTCCTAATCGGGACTCGAACCCGGACCGTCTGCGTGACAGGCTGAAGTTCTGACCACTCAGCTACCGCAGAAGCAGAATGGAGATTGTGTGTATCCGAGAATGGGTGCGTGTCCTTTTATTTATGTTCATCCTGACCCAAAATAACACTGAGCAAGGAATCCCACTGCATAGCCGCCTTGGTAACTCAGTTGGCACAGCGCTCGCTAATCCCGCCGATGGCGGAATTATATTTGTGGTGAAAAAAGTTAAGGTTGTTTTTCCGTTCTTCATTCAAACCTCCACAATTCCCCCCTCATTATCACCGTTTCGATAACAGGACACCACTTGAGTTTGTGGAGCGGCGAATCGGCTGTCCGTCATGATGGGTGTTTCTCATGGTTTGTCCGAAGATTGGTAGATGGAATTAGTGGTGGATTCTAAACGACTTACTCGTACAGGTCTGCAGAGTGGAACCAGAACTCCCAGAATAATCATCCCTGACGGGGATACGACGACTCATGTACAGTAGATCTCTGGGGATTGGCAGACAATCACCAAAGGTATATTATTCGGCCTTGTTGGCTGAAGGGAATGAGTTGTGTGGCTCATGGTGGAACCTACTTAGCGGTGCAGCATAATCGAAAAGAAACTCATTTCATAAAAGGTGCACAAAAATCTACTTGGACTGAAATGTTTAGGAATGCTCCTTGTCTCACCCGATAATTACCAATACCAATTAGAAAAGCAATAGAAATAAAACTGTTCAAAGACTGACACATTTTCTTTCAAAACCAAGTTTTGTTATTCTATAAAAAATAAAATTATAATAATCCGTGGCGCTACAGACCGTGAAGAGCCTAGACCGACCAGCCGGCTGCTGGCCTCACGCCCACAAGCCGACGCTGAGGTGGACGATCATCCAACCAGAATGGAGGTATCGTGAGGTTAGCACGATGATCCGCCCAGCCGTTATAGCTGGTATTCGCAACTGGATTTCGCTACCTATCGTAGCTCCCCAAGTGCATCACGATGCTGGGTGGGCACCGGTCCCATACACTGGCCGAAATTTCATGAGAAAATTTCTTCCCCCATGAGGACTCGAACCAGGGCACTTTTCGTAACGCGAGTCCTAGGCGGGATGCCTTAGACCGCGACGTCACGGCGCGGGACAAAATAAAATTATGCACAATAATATTATTATAATATTATATATACAGGGTGTTTCAAAAATACGGGGCATAATTTCAGGTATGTATTTCCCACATGTAGACAATCAAAATAGTTCATTACAACATGTGTCCGGAAATGCTTCATTTCCGAGTTATGGCCTTCACAACATTGAAATTCACCGGAACGTTTTTCTTTCCGCAGGTCGTTGTCATTACAGAAGATGTTCAAAATGTCCACCTCCTGATTGAATACAGACCTCACATTGATGTCTCATTGACCTGCGAACACGATCCCAAACTCCAGGAGTACTGCGCATGTCCTCAGAACATGCCACAATTCGATTCCGAAGGGATTCCAAATCAGGCACCGGAGACGAATAAGCCAATGATTTTAAATGGCCCCACAAGTAGAAATCGAGAGGGTTCAGATCAGGTGAGCGTGGAGGCCAAGCAATTGGGCCACCTCTACCTATCCATCGATCAGGAAACCTTCGATCCAAGTACCGGCGAGCCGTACGACTGAAGTGTGCAGGAGCGCCATCATGCAAGAAGTGAATGTGTTGACGATTGATCAGTGGAGTGTCTTCTAAAACATGAGGTATGGTGTTTTCCAGGAAGTTTGTGTACGCCTGCCTCGTAAGTCTGTTTACAAGTACATGTACATGGGGTCCAACTAATCGATCACCAATGATACCGGCCCACATGTTGAGGGAGAACCGCACCTGGTGATGAGATGGAACAGTTGCATGTGGGTTTTCATACGCCCATACATGCTGATTGTTGGAATTTGTTATGCCATCTCGTGTGAACTGTGCTTCATCTGTAAATAACACTAAGGCAGGAAAGTTCGGATTTACACCACACTGCTGCAAGAACCATTGACAGAACCTAACTCGTGCAGGGTAATCTGCTGGTGACAGGGCCTGTACACGTTGCAATGATAAGGATACAATTGATACTCTTTCAACAGTCTCCAGACAGTCGTATGAGGAATATTGACTTGCAACTCTACCATTCGTGTCCTGATAGAAGGAGTCGTGTTTACAGCCTCCAGAATCTCCTCCTGTACTTCTGGAGTTGTATATCTTGGTCGTCCCCTTCCCAAACCAGGAGAGTTAAATTTTCCATACTCGCACAGACGGTAATGGAGACGTACAAATATCTTCTGATCTGGACATTGTCGCTGTGGATACCTCTCCTGGTACAAACGACGAGCCAGCGCAGCATTGCCGTCCGCCTTACCGTACATGAAGTGTATCTCTGCCAGTTCTTGATTTGAATACATGTCGCACAGTCTAACGCCTACACAACACTGAATGTAACCTTCGCCTCGGAATGAATTGTCAGAGTGCCCTCTTAATGTCTCCTTTGACGGCAACGACCTGCGGAAAGAAAAACGTTCCGGTGAATTTCAGTGTTGTGAAGGCCATAACTCGGAAATAAAGCATTTCCGGACACATGTTGTAATGAACTATTTTGATTGTCTACATGTGGGAAATACATACCTGAAATTATGCCCCGTATTTTTATATATAAGTTATTTATGCAACAAGTAGAAAATCGTGATTATTATGGCATGAGTGAATGTTTGTCGCAAGAACGATAGTGAGTGCGACAATTTTCAAGAGTGTCATAATAAGATTATTCATGAGTTGGGTACAACATTTTATGGCATCTTAGCATTATAAATTGTAGGAAAACTATGAAAGAAACTCGGGATCCATAGCTGGCAATTTGTGTTCATAAGTTCGTATCGATTAGTTGCGCCTGGCAATTGACATTAATAAAGAGGAATGAATGACCTTGCAGGTTATGTTACAAAAAGTTCTTTTATTTTGTTAATATAGTTTCTCTGAACACAGAAATGTTTTATGTGATATTACAAAAGTGATACAAAATTGTTACAGATTGGAAATAAATTATACGTTACCTTGTGTTCTGCATTTTATTTCTTGTTAAACGGCGCGTAGAAGATATTCAGACGAGATGCATGCATCCCGACCCAAGTGTTCCGGTATTACGTCATAAGCAGATACATTATTGTTTTCATCGGCACCCGTGCCATAATAAGCCAATTATGAACGATATTCGATGTAGTAGCAGCCTGTTTATAATGGTAGGATGGCATAAAATATATTATTACGATCTCACTTCGATACATAGTGTTCCTTTATTCACTAATTTTGAAATTAAATGCTTTTAATTTAATTTAAACTTCAATAATGCATCGTAATTAAATTGCAGAAATTGGTTATAAATATTTTTCCTTCTCCTCCAAGGAGGAAATAATAATAATAATAATAATAATAATAATAATAATAATAATAATAATAATAATCAAGAGAATTAAATGAAATAGAAATTCATCTCTTGGATTTCGGCGGAGTCAAATTCCGCATTTACATATGCAAGTTGCGCATAAAAGATGGTTAGTACGATATCACCATAGACAAATTTCACAATAACAAAAATTTCAATGTCAATACCATAGGCAAGTTTCGCACAATCTTGAACAGGAAAGTGATTTTTTTTATTTATTTTAGTAGGTTATTTTACGGTGCTTTATCAACATCTCAGGTTATTTAGCGTCTGAATGAGATGAAGGTGATAATGCCGGTGAAATGAGTCCGGAGTCCAGCACCGATAGTTATCCAGCATTTGCTCATATTGGGTTGAGGGAAAACCCCGGAAAGAACCTCAACCAGGTAACTTGCCCCGACCGAGGACTGAACCCACCTGGTGGCCCACCTGGTTTCGCAGCCAGACGCGCTAACCGTTACTTCACAGGTGTGGACAGGAAAGTGAAAGAGGTGACATTTCCCTTCCCACTTTTTCCAGACTTAGGACTGATTGATTTATAAGAAATCGGGTGTGGTTAAAAATTTGTCTCTTTCCATTTCTAGGCGTTAGTGGTAATAAAATAAGTTCCATAATAAATTTCCGTTACTTAAAATTATGATATTTATAAGAAGCCAACTTCATTACTGCCATTTTTTGTATACTCCCCTCTACATAGTGCTAAATATTCTGCAGTCTCAGCGTAACTTTTGAGTAACTGTAGCGTTTTTTAACCTCATTCATACTGGAGATTTTTACATAGGACTCGGTTTGAAATTGTTATAAAGTGTCTATAAAAAGGCTAAATCTGGGTATGTATTATAAAAAACTGCTATTAAAACGGGAATGAAATGACTCAGACGCATTTGTAGTATCTTCTTTCATGGCATCAACTTTGGCCCACATTGTTGGGGGAAACGTTGAGCCTTCGTCTATGTACAATGAGTAACAAAAATATTCAGACATCCGTCAACTAACAATTCAATGACATATATTTACACATAAATATATAAAAATAAGCTTTTCTTATTTTTTCCCTAAAATTATCCTATTTCATATAAACTTTTTCAACACAACAATTCCAATTAACTTAATTTTCTTCTAATTATTAAAACATAAAGGAAAACATTTCATTTCTAATACTAACAAAAATATTCGGACACTTTTTGAAAACAAAGAATACTATTTCAGTTCGTTATTCTTAGTACATTGTAGGACCACCCTTCTGTTTAATAACCTCTTTCAGTCGGCGTGGCATGTTATGTAGGCCTACTATTTTTTTTGTTATGTCTATAGGAATTTTCACCCATTCTTCTTGAAGCCTTGCTTTTAGCTCTTCTTTAGAAGAAATAGGCCTTGATCCAACCCTCCTGTCAAGTTCTTCCCATAAGTGTTCAATAGGGTTCAAATCCGGCGATTGTGGAGGATGATGAAGCGCTTTAGGGCATTTGTAGAGCAGAAATTCTTGTACAATATAGGAGTTATGCTTGGGATCGTTGTTCTGGTAAAACATAAATTTCTTTTCAATTCCAAACTTTTCTGCACTTTTCATTAAATTATGTTGCAGGAGGTGTAGATAGTCTTCCTTCTTCATGGGATCCTCGATGAACACCAATTCACAAACCCCAGAAGCTGACATGCACCCCCATATCGTCACATTTCCTCTACCATGTTTAACAGTAGCTCGCTAATTCTTGGTTTTCATTTCCTCCTTAGGCTTTCTCCTGATCATTTGTCTACCATCGCTGCCAAAAACATTTAATTTGCTCTCATCAGAAAAAAGAGCCTTTTCCCACCAATCTTCGCCTTTATTTTCATATTCTTTAGCAAACTGAAGTCGTTTACGTCTGTTCCTTTCACAAACATAAGGCTTTTTTCGTGCTATTCTTCCGTTGTAGCCCCGTTTATGTATTGCCCTCTTAATTGTTTGGGCATGCACTTTTTTATCCGTAGCCGATTCAATTTCAGAAGCTAACTTCGGGGCATTTATACGAGGGTTCTTTATAATCTGTCTGATAATAAGAGATTCTTCTCTGTCTGTGAGGACTTTTCGGCGACCTGTTTGCTTTCTCAGCTCTATTCTGTCCTCGTTTTTATAGATGAGAATTATGTCAGACACTGTACTTCTCTTCATCTGAAGTAAATCTGCAATGTTTCGAATGGTTTTCCCTTTTTCGTGATGGAATATCACTAACTGCCTCTGATTAAATATTTTTTGCTTACCTTTACGCCCCATTTTTTGTTCAGTCTTGCCAAAACGACAGCACAAGTAAGACTAAGTACTCTCGCATATTATTGAAACTCGGTACCTCCACCTACTTTGTAATGTAAGTGATCAACAGGGGTGTATAGAATAGGTCCAACAGGACTGTCCGAATATTTTTGTTACGCAGGAAATTGTATATTTGTTTATTTTTGTATAAATATATTAACATACCATTTCATTAGCAAGCTCTTTTTATGCCCATGTTATGCAAATTGGTTTATTTGACGTAGCCGCAAGCGTAATTTCTGGTTTTTGCAAACATGTTTAGTAACATACACATAAACATTTGGAATATTAAGTGTCCGAATAATTCTGTTATTCACTGTATGTCTCAACCAAATAATCTGCAAAAGTAGTTACTTTGAGATGTTCAGACTGGTCACTGCAAAATCCATAGTGTAGCAATCTCCCACAACTTTTAGTTTCAAGTACGATAATCCAAAAATACATCGCAACCACTGCCCTATTTTACTTTGCTTGTTATTGTATTCTTGACGTAAATCCAGTTTCTGTAATTGCCTACACCATGCTTGAGCCAAGTGAAATCTACAGTCGAATAATACAGCTTTGGGCCAAGAAATGCCAAAAGAGTTATGGATTGCAATTTCAAAGTCTACTGTCACGTTTTCTGGTTTAAAAGTAACATTTACACACTCACATTTGTTTCTAACCATATCGAAAAGTTTACAATATGTTTCTTTTTTCTAATCGTGCAGTAAACAAGGTAATGCTCATTGTGAATAGCTGTAGCCTATATCTTGTGCAATATCTAAATGTTCCATCCATATAAATATTTTTACATGACTTAAAAATTTTCAAATTTCATTCGCAAGAAAACACTACATTTCCAGATTCTTTCTCAGCACTTAATAAAAAATGTTCTTCTCTTGCCGTTTTTAAGTCCATACTTTCCAATTTACTTACTGGCAGTGCAGGCTGTTTCTTTCCTCTTTCGTTGTACATATTCTTTCGTACACGAGCGACGTCACTAACAAAGTATCTAAACTGGCACCACTTTCTTCAATCACTGCGGGAATTACTTTTAATGAACGTTCAGACATATTTTCTTCCGTCTTTCTTTTTGCAGTATTACTCATAAGTAGAGCGGTGCAGACGGAGCACATGACAGACAGAATGGCATCATAGCAAGGGTTCCGACGTTACTCGGCGTGTTCCCTGTGTACAAGCGACGGTCATGTACACGATGTGTTGACGTACAGACGACACAATAGAAATGACACAGTTTCCTAACGTTTCTGCAATTAATTTTCTACAGATACTTTAATAAGATATCAAAATTGCAAAACTAATTAACCATTTCATCCTAAACAAATAATATATACTTTACAGGTACGATTTCATACAGAACGCAATCAAAATCACTGTTTATTTATAACGGGTTCATGATATTCTATTCGCAAAAGCACTTGAACTATTGTTTTTTGTCTTTTTCTTTTCCTTACAATGAGTGTGAGTTATTAATGCACATGTTATAGTTATCACTTTTCTTCCAAATATTGTTACAGTGTATGACAAATGACATTTGTAAGTTATTAACAGAAAACGATTATCGTCTATCTGATAGCATGGCCTTATATGTGGAGAAGCTTCTTTCTACGTCTGTTGGAACAACTGCGGCATACGTAAAATCCTGAACAACATTTTTTTTCAACTTCTGTTAGTTCTTCAAAGGAATCCTTATCTCCAGAAATACTGTCACTAATCTTGCAAAGTTTATAATATCCACCATTTTTTTCAACATATTTGTTATTTTCGCAGATATTATTTTAGCATTTTTATCGTCTACTTGAGTCACTTTCTTCCAAATATTTCGCAGTAGGAAAAACCGATCAACCAGTTTTGTGCCAGACTTTTCTAAAGCTGTTATGCAATCAGGAATAAACCCGTAATTCGATTCAATGTATTCCAATTGTTGTTTTATGCTTGAATAAACCAACAGACGTTGGGCTAGTGGTATTGCGAATGCATCTTTCACATCAAATGATTGAATAACATTCTGGACCTGGTCGAAATATTTACAGTAATAAATGCAGGCCTTCAATCAGGAACCCCATCGAGTAAGTATAGGAGGAGGAGGAAGACATACACCAGGACATATATTCTTGAATGCTTAACAAAACGCATTACATATTTCTTCATGGAACACGGATGAAGAACTATGACCCTGCTCACATTTTTCGCCTTTTTTTTTCAACTTCATGAGGGCACGTTTGTGTACATCCCTATTTACATGTCTTAGAATATTACATGCTCTATTTACTGAAACTGATATTTTACACAATTTGCAGAATAGTTTATCTTCGCTGCAACAAAAAATATCACCATATTCGGAAATAAGTCTTTTAAACTTCGCCGAACGAATTTTCTCCCCCTTAGGCATCGTAATACTAGAACCGAACTGTTCTCATGTTCCTTCAGTATTGACGTTTGCTTTACTAAGCTGTACCTACTGCTTGCAGCTATCCTGTGTACCGCAGAGTCAGACCTCTGCGGGTACACAAGGTGAATTTACAACCCTTGCCCTGTTGCCGTTGTGTCGAAAAACTGCTCCCTTTGCACTGCTCTACTCATAAGTTTCCTCTCCATTTTTTGTCATCACGTTCATGGCAAAGGTGTGCATCACTACGCGAAATAATATTGCTTTACGAAACTGTATACACTTTAGTATTACGCGTTTTTACTTTACTGCATCTCCAAAATGTTTCACCTTTTTTTAATGTATTCTTCTTACAACAACTATAACCATCGATGATTAGCAAATCCCTTTCCTTTTCAGACACATATCGTGTGATCCTCATTTGTTTCCCGCATAGATAGTCGACTGAAAATGACGGCTCCGTTCAAACATTTTGGTGAAGGGAACGTTAGTGAAATAGAATTTTAGTAAGTCAATATCTATTTTATTGTATTAGAGTACTACATTTCTTCTAATCTTTATATACTTTCTTCTGTTTTTATCACGTCCTTACCATTTGTTTCTTTGCTTACCAACATTACGGTACTATAAAACATGCTTTGCGATCGTCATTTGTTTACCGCATAGACAGTCAACTGAAAATGGCAGCTCCGTTGAAACGTTTTGGTGAAGCTAACATTAGTAAAATAGAATTTTAATAAATCAATTAATATTTTACTATATTACAGTACTTCATTTCTTCTAATCTTTATAACTTTCTTCTAATCGTGTAATAGTCAATTAAATCTCACTCGAGTTTTGATTTTCTCTAGATAAAACAAAACCTCTAGTGAGATTACTGTTGACAGGAGTAAAACTACTGACGGATCATCTCCTCTCCCATCCTCAAATGAAAAGATATACAATGACATGTGAAAGGCGACATGAAAAGAGCGGAATGAAATTTGAACTTCTGAGGGAAACGGCAGAATTTCTAAGAGAAAAATCCGACACCCCCGATCTTATCTACCACAAGTTGCACTGCAGTCGACGTTGAGTCCAAATGATAAGCCTACTCTCTACTATCGAGTTACTGGAGGAGTGAAAGAAAACTGGTAAACAGCCTCCTCCTATACTCATCTTAATGGATCTTAAGCCTTCGTTTTTCTTATTTACATGAGTCTCATCTTCGGCCACTAACTGCATTCTTAAATCCCGCTTCTATATACAGTGTGTTTCACGAGAAGTAAAGGTTGGTCCACAATAAACCGGGAACGAGAACGGGAAGCGAAGTACGTGGACGACAAGATTTTTGATTCACAATAAACCGAGAACGGAAACGACTATGCATATCGATATGTATGTCAATAACGATATGTAACGTCGATATTACGCATTCTGATGTTATTTGTGTATACTTGACCAACGGCATTCTCTCATGGGCACAAGCCAGGCAACATAAACACAGGTTACCAACTTCGAAATTTATGTCACGGAATATTTAAGAATTCAATTTACGTTGTAGTCTGGTCACATATACACGTAGCATACTATATGGAAAGTGACTGAATTTCTGCGTTCGTTACAAGCAGTGAATGGACAAGATATTATGTCATCGCCTCCTTGCTACAAAATATAAGACGACCAAATAGCTTTTCGATGACAATAGAATTAATGTAGAAGGCTATGATCGGAAATGAGAACGGCAAAGTTAAAACTTTGCCAACTCTCCGTAGCCATTCCCAGTCTCCGGCCGGCTTCTCATTAATTGTGAACGCTCACATTTAAATACACTTATTTTACAAGTTTTCCGTTCTCGTCGTTTCCGTTCCCGTTTATAGTGAACCAGCCATTACCACCACTTAGGCTACGGAACATATTTCCGAAGACATTTTGAACAAGAAATGTCATATAAACATCATATAAACATAGGTCCAATTCTCAATATTTTCAGACTTACACTAATTTGAAGTTGTTTGTAAAATACCTTTTTTCTTTAGTTTTGGGATAACAGAATATTATAGATAGAGAATAAACTATTCAGAAGTATCATGTCATTAACAGGCTTCGGTCCTGGGCACAGAAACGCATGAAGTTCAGAACGCACGTACGATAGTATTGTGTTCGTCGAGTGGAGTGGGAGATGGGGCACGCCGTTACTTTGTGTCTCAACATGTAAACAGTCCGTCACAGTACGGCCCAAAATATATTTCACTCTGTACAGATGCAGTATATACAGTACATTCCTAGTGTAAACAATAAATGTCTACCATTAAAGTATTAACATGAGTTGTAACCTCAATCAGGTATCCCTACTCAGAAGCCTGTTACACGTACCGCAGCCAAGCAGCAATAGGCCTACACACAACGGTAATGCACATTACGGACCCACCTGTGCTGCTGCAGTCGGGTGACTGCACACGGATCATGACGTAATTTATACTCCGTGTACTCTAAATCTCATACTGGTTACTCTGTGTCCCTAGGCCAGCCGCGGCGAAAATGCGACTCACGAGCACATTGTGGCTCACAGTGTTTTTCTCTCGCTTCCTACCTACAACCCCCACCCTCTCACTCACTGGAGTCAAACTCCGTTCTATTTGTATTTGTCTCGGACCTGCGAGTGGCGTATCGTCGCAATATCTCTCTCGAAACCATGTACCTCTATAAAAAACGAAAATTTCAAGTAGGATGGGAGGATGCATTCTTTTGCTTACAATATGATGAAAATATTAAATGTATGATTTGTTCACAAATATTACTAGGAAAACGGTTGTATAACATAAAACGGCATTATAAGTTACTACATGTTACTGAAGAAACATTAAAAGGTTAAGTATTATTATTATTATTATTATTATTATTATTATTATCATCATCATCTCTGTACGTCGATTCTTTTACAGTGTAAAAGAATCGACGTACAGAGACAATAATGATAATAATAATAATTTACAGCAGATGTACGAGTAATGCGGTTAGATTTTCAATTTAAACTCACAGATTTACAATGTGACGTTAAATGAAAGCTAGATGTAAGGACTTGACAGATATTGAACTTTTCAAATCTTTGGAAAAAAATAAATATTTGAAGCTTCGTTCTTTCGCTTGCTCTGTTGAAGCCATGTTCGCTGTAACTTACGTTTGTGAAAAATTATTTTCAACAATGAAAATAGTAAAAATCAAATTTAGATCACGACTGACAGACAAATACCTTCATGATCAACTACGATTGGCAATAAGTGACATAATTCCTGATTTTGAAACTTTGTCGCAGAGACATTCTGAAGAGAGTTAATTTTAGGTTGTGATAATGTGTCCTATGTTTTCTTGTTCATTTCTTTCTTCGTTACACGTCCTAAACATTAACTTCCCCTTCGGTTGTCCGCCTCCCTCCATAGGTGCTATGCACGTTGCAGCTTACACAGTGGCTCGGCGCACCATGGCCTTTTCGCCACGGCTGCCCTAGGCCGAAGCCTGGTCATTAATAGGCTAGTATTCTGAAGTTAAAAATATGTTGTGAGTTCCATAGTTGCTTCGTACAGATTTTTTTTTTTCGATTTTTAACTACAAAATTGCATTTTTCTTAGACAGTTATCACAATTGTTACAAATCGCACCGCTCTTGTAAACTATTTAAGACTGTACATTACAAAATTGAACTGTAAAGAATCAAATTGTTAGATGTCGTGTGATTTGTAACAAATGTTGTGATAAGTGGATAAGAATGATCTAATTTTTAGTTAAAAATTGAAAAAAAAAAAAAAAAAAAAAAAAAAAAAAAAAAAAAGGAAAATGTAAAAAGCAACTAAGGAATTAACAACACATTTTAGCTTCAGAATACTAATCAATTAAAGAAATGATACTTCTGATTAGTTCATTCTCTATTTGTAATATTCTTTTACCCTTAAAACTAAATAAAAAAAGTTATTTTACAAACAATTTCAAATTAGTGTAGCTCTGAAAATATTGAGGTAAGGACAAATGTTTATATGACATTTTTTGCTCAGAATGTCTTCGGAAATAAGCTCCGTAAGTGTTGGTAACTCCTCGTAAATCAACCTCTAGAAAACAGATGCAGAGTAACCAGTAAATGAAGCCGTGGGCAAAATGAGATATCTACATACGTCTTGTTACTTAGCGCGTGTGATCGCACAGGAATGCAGCTGCTTCATCCGACACATCTGGGCATATGAGAAGCATTCTCTACACGAGGACTGATATTGTCATCTATTTACGGAAAGGAATTCGCTGACATGAGGTCCTTCGTTTCACAGTGCGCCATTCTCACGGACTAGGACTAGACAGATGTCCCAGAACAAAGACGAATTTTTACGGTTATCACGTTGATCGCTCTGTCTCAACGTCGAGACGCGGTAAAAGGTCGCGGCATCCAAAATAGAAGCTAATTGGTTAATATCGGTGATTTGGAGGCGGCAAGGGGTGAACAAACGTGCTTTAACTACAGCAGATGGAGACTATTACTCTCATCAGGGTTTATTGTCATAGAGAGGTAAAAAATATATGAAGATATAGCATGCATACACGCATACTCGCATAAACATATACATGCCAGGCCGTATTTAACATTCTGGTGCCCGGGGCAGTTTATATTTTACAGCCCCCTTCTTTAATGGATTAATTGCAATGCAAACAGAATAGTCATTACTTCGAAAATTCTGAAAGTCATAAATCATGTGTACAGTTTCAAGCAGAGGGGCTCTGCTCTTGGAAAAATTGATTAAAAACTGAATCATGCAGAATAATTTTAAAATGTTTAAAAAGTTTAAAAAAAATAAGATTTTAAATAATAGTTAACTACTTTTTCATAAATTAATTTAGCGTACCGGTATCTCTTACTAGTAAATAATAAGCATGAAGATGAAGTATTGTGATTCCGCAATAAGATGAAAACGGAAATACGAATTTTTAACATCCTTTTGAGCGGAAAAGGGGTTTTGGACAGTCTCACAGTGATCCAGAGTGCAAATTTAGCGGGACAAACTAATAACTTTTCAGCTACCTAACATATTTTTTTACAAAATTTTACACAGTTGTTACAGGTAGCATATATGTTTTGTATACAAGCGCTTGTTACGTTGGTATAAGGTGAAGTATCCCTTATGAAGGGGCGCAATTAGGCAAAATAGTAACTTTTCTCCTATCTAAATGATTTTTTATGAAATTTCACACCGCAGTTACAAGTAGTATATTTGTATGTTTTGTATACGAGCTCTTATTACGTTAGTATAAGGGGAACTATCCCTTACAGGCGACGCAATTAAAAAAAAATAGCAATTTTTCTCATATCTGACAGATTTTTATGAAATTTTACACAGTAGTTACGGGTAGCATATATGTTTTGTATACAAGCTCTCATTACGTTGGCATAAGGGGAACTACCCCTTATATGGGGGCGCAGTTAGACAATATTAGTAACTTTTCTCCTATCTAACAGTCTTTTATGAAATTTTACACAGTAGTTACAGGTAGCATATATGTTTTATATACAAGCTCTGAGTACGTTGGTGTAAGGGGAAATACCCCTTATAGGGGGCGCAATTAGACAATTAATAACTTTTCTCCTATGAAATTTTACACAGTAATTACGGGTAGCATATATGTTTTATATACAAGCTCTCATTACGTTGCTCTAAGGGGAACTACCCCTTATAGGGGGGCGCAATTACACAAAATTAGTAACCTTTCTCTTTTCTAACATATTTTTATGAAATTTTACACAGTAGTTACAGGTAGCATATATGTTTTGTATACAAGCTTCATTAATATCACGATGTGAACCTAATTTAATAAGTAGCTCACTAAAAAGAACATTCATATTCTTTATCCTTTTGTTCTCCAACGATAAATTACCTTATGGGAAAAATGTAACATTTTAGGTACTATTGCACCTTTTGGGCACTCGGGAAGCTTATTTGATACATAATTAACAAGCTGCCACCTTGAATTCCCTGAATTGTACTTTGGAAGCAGATTCGGCTCATAGATATTTAAATAACTGTAATCGAGAAAAATTGCACTACTGCATCTGGAAAGAATAGTGCGCATAATTTATTACTTCCGCAAATCTGCACACCTTAGGACTTCATTTAAAAAAGAGTTAAAAAAATCATTTTGAGACGGAACAAAGGGTGTTTTTTTTTCTCTCTCTATCTTAGCCAAGTCTGCACTCAATGATTAACTTATATTTATATTTTGTCCCGTGTCCATTCATACTAATTGGACATGCTATAATAACATTAACAAAAACAAACAGTGTTACATACCCAAAGAACTACTTGACATGTTGATACCAAATATGAATGGAATCGACCACTTACAACAGAGTTACAGCACAAAGAAAACGGCAGACTCGCAGCACTTGCTGAGTAAGCTTAGCCGTCCACTGGCACCGTGAACGGCCGAATATTTGTTAGGCCCTATACGACCGAATACCGGACAACCGGCAGAAGAGCCGATCGATCGTCCACTGGAGCCGACACTTCGGCCGTCAATTACCAGTTGTACGTCCTCGTGCTACATGCTTACACTTAATACATACATACATACATACATACATACATACATACATACATACAGCCACCGGCGTGGCTCAGTCGGTTAAGGCGCTTGCCTGCCGGTCTGAAGTTGCGCTCGAGCGCGGGTTCGATCCTCGCTTGGGCTGATTACCTGGTTGGGCTTTTTCCGAGGTTTTCCCCAACCGTAAGTTGAATGCCAGGTAATATATGGCGAATCCCCGGCTTATCTCGCCAAATATCATCTCCCTATCACCAATGTCATCGACGCTAAATAACTTCGTAGTTGATACAGCGTCGTTAAATAACCAACTAAAAAGTACAGAGGCTATATACAAATGGATTTTAAGGAACCCACAGGTTCATTGTCGCTATCACATAAGCCCGCCATCGGTCCCTATCCTGTGCAAGATTAATCCAGTCTCTATTCTCAAATCCCACCTCCCTCAAATCCTTCAATATTATTCTCCTATTTACGTCTCGGCCTCCCCAAAGGTCTTTTTCCCTCAGGCCTCTCAACTAACACTCAATTTGCATTTCTGAATTCGCCCATACGTGCTACATGCCCTGCCCATCTCAAACGTCTGGGATTTAATGTTCCTAATTATGTAAGGTAAGGAATACTGCGTGCAGTTCTGCGTTGTGTAACTATCTTCATTTTCCTGTAACTTAATCTCTCTTAGCCCCAAATATTTTCCTAAGAACCTTATTCTCAAACATCCTTAACCTCTGTTCCTTTCTCAAAGTGAGAGTTCAAGTTTCACAACCATACAGAACAACCGGTAATATACCCTAACTACTTGATATATATAGGGTGTTTCAAAAATACGGGGCATAATTTCAGGTATGTATTTCCCACATGTAAACAATCAAAATAGTTCATTACAACATGTGTCCGGAAATGCTTCATTTCCGAGTTATGGCCTTCACAACATTGAAATTCACCGGAACGTTTTTCTTTCCGCAGGTCGTTGTCATTACAGAAGATGTTCAAAATGTCCACCTCCTGCTTGAATACAGACCTCACATCGATGTCTCATTGACCTGCGAACACGATCCCAAACTCCAGGAGTATTGCGCATATCCTCAGAACATGCCACAATTCGATTCCGAAGGGATTCCAAATCAGGCACCGGAGACGAATAAACCAATGATTTTAAATGGCCCCACAAGTAGAAATCGAGAGGGTTCAGATCAGGTGAGCGTGGAGGCCAAGCAATTGGGCCACCTCTACCTATCCATCGATCAGGAAACCTTCGATCCAAGTACCGGCGAGCCGTACGACTGAAGTGTGCAGGAGAGCCATCATGCAAGAAGTGAATGTGTTGACGATTGATCAGTGGAGTGACTGTCTTCTAAAACATGAGGTATGGTGTTTTCCAGGAAGTTTGTGTACGCCTGCCCCGTAAGTCTGTTTACAAGTACATGGGGTCCAACTAATCGATCACCAATGATACCGGCCCACATGTTGAGGGAGAACCGCACCTAGTGATGAGATGGAACAGTTACACGTGGGTTTTCATACGCGCATACATGCTGATTGTGGAAATTTGTTATGCCATCTCGTGTGAACTGTGCTTCATCTGTAAATAATACTAAGGCAGGAAAGTTCGGATTTACACCACACTGCTGCAAGAACCACTGACAGAACCTAACTCGTGCAGGGTAATCTGCTGGTGACAGGGCCTGTACACGTTTCAAATGATAAGGATACAATTGATACTCTTTCAACAGTCTCCAGACAGTCGTATGAGGAACATTGACTTGCAACGCTACCCTTCGTGTGCTGATAGGAGGAGTCATGTTCACAGCCTCCAGAATCTCCTCCTGTACTTCTGGAGTTGTAGATCCTGGTCGTCCCCTTCCCAAACCAGGAGAGTTAAATTTTCCATACTCGCACAGACGGTAATGGAGACGTACAAATATCTTCCGATCTGGACATTGTCGCTGTGGGTACCTCTCCTGGTACAAACGACGAGCCAGCGCAGCACTGCCGTCCGCCTTACCGTACGTGAAGTGTATCTCTGCCAGCTCTTGATTTGAATACATGTCGCACAGTCTAACGCCTACACAACACTGAATGTAACCTTCGCCTCGGAATGAACTGTCAGAGTGCCCTCTTAATGTCTCATTTGACGGTAACGACCTGCGGAACGAAAAACGTTCCGGCGAATTTCAATGTTGTGAAGGCCATAACTCGGAAATAAAGCATTTCCGGACACATATTGTAATGAACTATTTTGATTGTCTACATGTGGGAAATACATACCTGAAATTATGTCCCGTATTTTTAAACACCCTGTATATATATATATATATATATATATATATATATATATATATTCTAAGTTCCAGATTTCTTAAGAGCAGTCTGGATGACAAAAGCTTTTCAACCGAATAATAACAGGCATTTCCCATATTTATTCAGCGTTTAATTACCTCCCGAGTGTCATTTATATTTGTTACTGTTGCCCCAGGATATTTGAATTTTTCCACTTCTTCGAAGGATAAATCTCCAATTTTTATATTTCCATTTCGTACAAAATTCTGGTCACGAGACATATATACTTTGTCTTTTCGGAATTTAATTTCAAGTCTATCGCTTTACTTGCTTCAAGTAAAATTTTCCTGTTTTCTCTAATTGTTTGAGGATTTTCTCTTAACATATGTGGGTGGGTGTCGTTATTGAGTTCCCACGTTGGACGCCATTTGAGGGTGAGTGGTTATTGTGACCACACGTTGGGCGCCATTTGAGGGTGGGTGCGTCTCGATGTTGCGTGAGATTCACTCAGGGTAGCCGAGGTACGGTTGTGGTGTAGGTTGATGTCGGGAATAATCCCAAGCCGGCTACTTATATAAAAGGCAGTGTAAATTCCAAAACTATAAGTTTATTGTCGTATTCACTTGGTAAACCCTAGAGTATGTATTTCCGGCTGATTTATACTTCAATCGTTGGTCGCAATTCTGTATCGACTCAGTTGCAGCTCTGAATAAGCTCTATCCGATACTATAAATTCAATACTCTGTCCCGTACACTACGATCGAAGCTCCTAAAAGTTGGCGAGTAGTATCGCCGATGACAAAGTCCAATCTATCGAGTCTTCGCCTGAAGAAAGACTATTAAGTTGGGCCGACGACACAAAAAAAAAAGATGTCGCGCCGTCTACACGAAGAAAAGTAGTTATCCTGTCGACACGATGTGATCTTGTTTTTTCCGCTCCCCGTCACCCTTATTTATAAAAACCTATCCTACGCTAAAACTAACTATTCTATTGGTTAAAAACTACGTCACTAACTGGCCTAAAATCTATTCCCTATTGGTCCAAAGTGACCTCATAAGCTGGGCCAAGATCTCTTCTTATTGGGCGCGAAATATGTCATCTCTAAATTTAAACTTTGGATTTCCCATAACATCTAATTAGTTTGTATATCTCACAAGAATACCCGTTCTTTGGAAAACCCAAGCTTGGCAGTATCTTTCCCACGGGTCTAGTCCGACTCCGGCTTTTATGCTTCATCGAGTCTATACGAAACCCCGCTCAAGGTGGCCCTAAATCTGTCCGATGCTGACAAGTGACGAAACACCTGTGTGAGGAAGCTAATTCTAACGAAGTCGCCAGAACATCCCCGCGAATACATGTAATAAAAATATGGAGATATCACTTCGCTAATAAATCGGTCTCTCCCTCTCCAAATTACTGCTTCAAATGCCCATCTACATAACCATTGGAAATTCCCGAAAGAGTTTCCAATGTTATGAGATGTCCCCGCTTTCTGCCTATAACTAGCCTCATAGTTCCCCCGCGCGATCAGCCGGTAACACATTATTTACAATACAGTGAGATTATAATGTCACTACAAACAATTACAATAAATATTACATATATCTTCACAAGCCTTTCTATGTACACAACTCTCACACAATAAGCACAACAATGTACAATTTATATCCACATTTACATATGTACAATACCATTCATTCACATATTTACATTTATTTATTAATTGATCAATTACACACTCTGCGTGCTTGGTTGTACCAGCCGCCCTGTACAGGTTCACCTAGCTGTACGCGTGAGACTAACCATCCTACTCTTTCTCATTCCTGCCTCCTAGCCTCTCCTGTTTGAAAGGCCGCAAGAGTTGCTTGTGGTACCTTCCAACAGGTTTACTTTTTCCCCTTTCTACCAATTCGAAAGTATGGTCTCCATATCTACTTTTAATTTCGTAGGGCCCTTTGTACAGTAGCTCCATGCGTGAGTAACGTCCTCTAAGGGCGGAAGATAACTTCACGTCCCTTAGCAATACCAAATCGCCGGGTGAGGGCTCCCATTTGTGGCGATATCTTTTAACTTTACCGAGTCTATACTCAGCCTTTTTCCTGATTCGGTCGAAAGCTAGTTTACACAGTAGTTCATCACTAGGAGGCTCACCCTCCTGTATTGCCTGCGGCAAACTCTTTATCATGGGATCGGGATCGATCCCTAACATAAGTTTGATCGGAGCTATTCCGGTCGTTGGATTGATAGAGTGGTTCATGACTCTCTCAATCACCTCACATTGCCTAAACCAGTCCTTATGGTTTCGGTGACACAGAATACGGAGGTACAATGATATATCCCTAAGCGCTCTTTCGCAGGGATTACCGCTGGGAAAGTATGCGGAGCAATTGTACAGCTTCACGCCCGCATCTTCCAGCCTTTTGCAAAACACTTTCGATTTATGTACCGACACATTGTCACTGAGCACCGCTGTTACCGGGCCGTAAGTCGGTATGTAGTCTCTAACCAGCTTATCAGCACACAACTTGCTAGAGATATTTCTTAAAGGGTAAATCTTTACAAATTTTGTGAAGACATCGTACGTAACAAATATGTACCTGTGTCCGAAGGACGATGTGGGCATTGGACCGTGTTCGTCCACTGCTACAAGTTCATTCTTTTTACCCCTGATAATGACTTGTGGTACATTGTCATACCTTACATTTAGAGGTTTCGCCCTCTGGCAGACCTCGCAACGAGATATTACCCTTCTAACCTTCTTTGACAGTTGCTTAATGTAAAATGATTCTGACATAGTTAAAATAATCCTATCACTCCCAGAGTGACACATAGATAGGTGAAAGTTGTTTATAAGTTCATTCTCCATACTCGCAGGTATGTATATCTTCCACTTCTGGATATCCCTACCATGCAATTTATACAAGATACCAGAGCGCAATCCATACACTTCGTCTTTCACCTGTGAGATTTCTCTAGCTTTGTCCATTAAGGCCCTTATCGTGGAATCCTCCTGCTGCAAATCTGCAATTTTCCGAAATTTTCCCGTCAGAGCTCCATTCCTCGTGGAATCAATTTTCATCACGGCAATTTCGTACGCGGGGGCGGTGATAGTTTCCGGTAGCCCCGATTTGGAATTCAAACGAGAGAGACAATCACCAAAGATATTGTCAGCCCCCGGAATATGTCTAATCGTCACATCATGAGCCAAAACCTCGTGCACATATCTAGATATTCTAGAGTTCGTCAATTTGCATCTACTCAGAAACGCTAGGCTTACATGGTCAGTAAATATGATGATCTGCCTATTAAAGATATACTGACGGAACTTCTGTAGTGCGAAGTACACAGCAGAAATCTCTAGTTCCGTGATTGATGCGTTGCTTTCGGTACGCGACAGTCCCCTAGAAGCTGTGGCAATCACATGTCGCTTATTATCTTCATCTGTCTGACATAGAATTGCTCCATATCCATATGAAGACGCATCCGTATAAATCTGAAAAGGTAGGCTGTCGTTAGGCCTTTCCAACAGAATTGAGTCGGCAAAAAGCAGTTTCGTTCGATCGAATGCTTCCTGCTCTGCCGACCCCCACCTGAAGGGTGTATCCTTCTTCAACAATGCTCTGAGTGGGGCTACATGCTTAGCATAATTGACGAGAAACCGATTCTGGTATTGTAGGATACCTAGATATCTACGAACCTGTTTCCGGTTCCGCGGCGGCGGGATCCTCGCAATGCTCTGAATTCTCTCTTGGTCCGGTCTAATTCCGTCAGACGAAATTACGTAACCCAGGAAAACTGTCTCAGCTTTAAAAAATGCTGTTTTCCCCAGCTTGACTGTCATACCAGCCTCTCTCAACTTAGTGAGTACAAAATCAATATCTCTAATATGCCTACCAACATTATTGCCATATATAAGAAAATCGTCAATGTACTGTGCCAGAAAACCTTTCGTCGAATCACCAAAAATTATGTCAAGTGCTCTTAGCAGCGCAGATCCAGAACTCGCGATGCCGAATGGGCATCGGGTATATTGATAAACTTTCCCGTTATGTAGGAACGCTGTGAATTTTCTCGAGTCCTCGTCCAGCGGAATCTGCCAATACGAACTGGTCAAGTCCAAACTAGTGAATATGGAACAGTCACTGATACGGCCTAACAAAGTGTCCACTGACTCCGTCCTGAAATTATCTTTAACTGAAAACGAGTTAACGTGTCGGGCATCGATCGTTACTCTTAAGCTTCCATTGGGCTTCCTAACCCAGCACAATGCATTTACGTAAGGCGAGTCCGATACTTCTATAACTCCGTCTTTTAACATATCATTTATGACTTCGTCTGCCTGATCCCTTAAAGATAGGGGGATGGGTCTACATTTATGCCGAAATTCCTCCATTCCTACCACCTTAATTTTGTGTGTATACACTCTACACAGACCCGGCGCGTCTGAAAAGACATTTAAATGGCTACCTACAACATCCATTAAGCGTTCTCTTTCACTCTCACTCAGGCCGTGTGCCTGGTTAACTTTATCTCTCACTATTTCGAAAGTATCTGTCTTCCTATTGTTATACGCGTCTACCTGCCTAAGATCGCCCGGCGAAATCTCATTACAATATCTGGCCCTACCGCTAATGAGATTACGTCCTATTTGTCTCGCCTGGACTAATTCGCCGATACACAATTCGCATTCTCCGCAGTCTACTTGACACACTCCCCTAGTTACCTCGTTACCTTCCCACGGATTAACCTCTATAATTACATTCTTACAAATTTTGAGGTGCTCTACAAAAAATAACTCTTCCTGTAATCCTATCTCTTCCGCGGTTCTTTCATCTAACTCCGATCTAGCGCTATTGCTACTGAATGGGACATGGCCTACACTGCCGTTACCTGCCGTACCCCTAGTCTGTTTTCCCTGAAATCTAATAGCGCGTGCCATTCATAAAAGCTTTCTACTCCAATAATGATGTCGGTAGTCAACCTTTGTATCACAAGAAAAATAGCATTTAATTTCACGTCTCCGCACTCTAACTCGAACCATACTTGATATTTTACTTTTTCTTTCTTCCTGCTTAGGGCGCCCGCACAGTACAGTGAACATATCGGTAACGTTTGCAGTTTTATTCCTGAATCCCTAACCTTTTGAAAAAATTCCAAGCAGCACACATTATTTGTGGAGCCCGAGTCCAACAACACACAACACTTAATCCCAAATATTTTAGCATCTATATAAGGCAATACATAAGTCCCATTATTTTCTAACTCTGGGTTAGTAATCTCGCTCTGTCTCTTTACGCTTCCCGCGTTGGTGGATTCTTTGGATAGTGACTTATTGCACTTAGCTACAGAAATCTCCGAACCCTTGAGACTTCTGTCTAGCAGTTTCCCGAGTGCGATGCAGTCGGTTCCACTGCTATCTCGTCTCTATTTCTACTATTTATAGGCTCCCGGCCCATACTCATTCTCACCGGACTTTGCTGACGTCCGTTCATGTCTCTATTCCTACTTTGTCCCACGTTACACTGTGTAGGTGGCCTATGGCACCCTTGTGAGGCCATTTCTTGTAGGACGTCTCGCCTATCTCTCTCCTGCTCCTGTCTCCTCCAATCACCTCGATTTTGCGGTCCCCTGCTAAAATTAGGCTGCCAGAATCCCTGTCTGTAATTTCTGTTCCTAAGCCAGTGTGGTTGGGTTCTAAGCCTATTATTTCCATTTTCTTGTCTTCCCGTGTACCATCTTATGTGGTTAACCCTACGCACGGGACCAACACCTCCTCTATCGTTTCTCATCCTGGTATGACTACTCTGGTTATTCCTACTATTATTGTAAGGACCCCCAAAGGGCGGGTCAATCCTTCTCTCCCTGTTGGGACTTTTCCCTCCGTTATGGCCATTATGGTACCGACTATGTGCATTGTTGGGGCTCCTGTCCCCACCCCAGTTACTCTGATTTTGGGCTCCTGTCCTTGGGGATGAAAAGGCCGTACTTGCCCCCTTCCCCGCTTTCTGGTCGGTGGGGCTTGAACCCTTTCCTTTGCCCTGTTCATAATCTGCCTGTCCACTACATTCATAGTGCGTGGCGTCCGAACCATCCAGCGCCGTCAATAAATCTATTGTTTCCCCGAAGTCTCGGGGCCCTGCTACGATCAGATTATATCTTATGTTCTCGGGATACTGCGAAATCACAGTTTGGATCAGCTCTGAATCCGGTATTGGCGGACTGAGGCTTTTCCCTTTCTTAACAATTTCAAGAAAATAGTCTATCATAGAGACGCCTCTTCCCGCGTCAAACCTGCTCTGATTAATTTCCTTCCTAATTCTTTGTTGTTGTCTTTGTCCCCAGTATCTCTCCGAAAATTTTTCTCTGAATTCCTCATAAGTGACATTATCCCCTAGGGCCACTAGCGCCCAGTTGAGTGGTCGGCTCTTTAGGCTCTTTCGTACGACAGTCATTTTTAAGTCATCCGGCACCCCTCTTACTCTAAAGTACGTTTCTAGCTCACTTATGTAGTTATGCGGGTTTGAAAATTCAACCTCATCAAAAATAGGGTAACCAATCTCATTCAAAATGTGAGTGGGGTACTGGGGACGGCCTAAATATGCCTTGTCGTTTACATTTATCAACTCACTACGCACATCATCCCGTGAGGTCTGACATTCCTCACCAACACTATTGTTAACATGTCTTACATTTATGTTGCTACCTGATGCCGGGCTCTCACTTGTGCCCTCTTGTCTAGAAACTGCACGGTCCGAGCTGCTATGTCCGCTTAAATTTGCGGGACTACCCCCATTTAGTACGTCGTTTATTGAGTTTAGTTTACTTCTTAATTCTTCCAAACATTCGTTATCCGCCCTTTCTTTATTCTTTATGGCTCGCTTGAGACCGTCCACTTCCTGATCCATCTCACCTATTTTCTCTTCCACCGAATTCTGAATTTCCCGAACCTTTTCCACTATCGTTTCCTCCACAGCTGATTTTAGATCGCTATTCTCTCTGGTAGCGCTATCTCTAACTCTAACTTCTAAATCCTTCATACTTTCTGACATCCTATCCATAGCTATCTTCAATTGGTTCTCCATTCCGATCCCATTCTCGGTTAATTTCCCCTCTAGCTTCTCTATTTTGTCCTCCATCTTGTTTCCTCTTTCCGCTAATTTTGCAATATGATCTCTAATCTCTCTCGAACTTTCCCCCAATCTATTTTCCATTTGTTTTATTTGTTCTCTACTTTCCCTTGAATTGTTGTCTAATTTATTTTCCATTTGCTTTATTTGTTCTCTACTTTCCCTCGAGTTATTTTCTAATTTAGTTTCCATTTGTTTTATTTGTTCTCTACCTTCCCTCAGAATCTGCTCTCTACTTTCCCTTGAGTTATTCTCTAATTTAGTTTCCATTTGTTTCATTTGTTCTCTACTTTCCCTTGAATTGTTGTCTAATTTATTTTCCATGAATTGTCTCATCTGCTCCCATAACTGTTCTAGCGTCATTTCCCCTTTGCCACTGTCTCTACTCTGTTGCTTTTCCACCGTTCGCTCTCCCTCTATTTCTTGTCCTGCGTTATTTTCGACCTCCTCCCTAATTTCCATAATTTCCTCGTCCTTCCTTTGCTCCATGGTTCCCTTGTTTCTATTTCCTCGTCTTTCTCGTATTTTCCTAACTACCTTACTCCTATGGCTACGTAGTATCATCTATATGCTACTCTGTCATCTATCCGACGCTTGCTTTCCCAATAATAATCTAACTAGGCCTGTATTTGCACTCTACTCACTTCCAACAAATTACGCAATACACTTATTTCACTCTTTCCCCCAAAATATCACACACAAAAAAAAATACATATATATATACACCCGAAATATCACACCAGAAATTGAAACATATACACTTTATAATTATTCCCCCAAAATATCATATACATATATACACATATATTCATCTTCTATTCATACTTGCCACCGCCTCTCCGAGTCGCCTTCTCTGGTGGTCCCCGTGTTGTCTTCTCTAGTGTTGTCGTGATGGCTTGGTTCTGTTCCCGCCTTCCAGCGTCGTTCCTCGGCTATGCAGGGCTGAAATGCTCCGTCCGGTCCTCCGCGTTGTTTGGTGCTGTGTTCGCACCCGGGGCCGGTCACTGGAACAGCTGTCTTCCTTCGAGCCCCACGTTGGAAAGCGCCATTTGTGGGTGGGTGTCGTTATTGAGTTCCCACGTTGGACGCCATTTGAGGGTGAGTGGTTATTGTGACCACACGTTGGGCGCCATTTGAGGGTGGGTGCGTCTCGATGTTGCGTGAGATTCACTCAGGGTAGCCGAGGTACGGTTGTGGTGTAGGTTGATGTCGGGAATAATCCCAAGCCGGCTACTTATATAAAAGGCAGTGTAAATTCCAAAACTATAAGTTTATTGTCGTATTCACTTGGTAAACCCTAGAGTATGTATTTCCGGCTGATTTATACTTCAATCGTTGGTCGCAATTCTGTATCGACTCAGTTGCAGCTCTGAATAAGCTCTATCCGATACTATAAATTCAATACTCTGTCCCGTACACTACGATCGAAGCTCCTAAAAGTTGGCGAGTAGTATCGCCGATGACAAAGTCCAATCTATCGAGTCTTCGCCTGAAGAAAGACTATTAAGTTGGGCCGACGACACAAAAAAAAAAGATGTCGCGCCGTCTACACGAAGAAAAGTAGTTATCCTGTCGACACGATGTGATCTTGTTTTTTCCGCTCCCCGTCACCCTTATTTATAAAAACCTATCCTACGCTAAAACTAACTATTCTATTGGTTAAAAACTACGTCACTAACTGGCCTAAAATCTATTCCCTATTGGTCCAAAGTGACCTCATAAGCTGGGCCAAGATCTCTTCTTATTGGGCGCGAAATATGTCATCTCTAAATTTAAACTTTGGATTTCCCATAACATCTAATTAGTTTGTATATCTCACAAGAATACCCGTTCTTTGGAAAACCCAAGCTTGGCAGTATCTTTCCCACGGGTCTAGTCCGACTCCGGCTTTTATGCTTCATCGAGTCTATACGAAACCCCGCTCAAGGTGGCCCTAAATCTGTCCGATGCTGACAAGTGACGAAACACCTGTGTGAGGAAGCTAATTCTAACGAAGTCGCCAGAACATCCCCGCGAATACATGTAATAAAAATATGGAGATATCACTTCGCTAATAAATCGGTCTCTCCCTCTCCAAATTACTGCTTCACATATTCACGTCATCAGCTTAGACAATACGCTGATGTAACCCGTTCAATTCCAAACCCTCTCTGCTATCCTGAACTTTCCTAATGGCGTATACGGACTCTGCTGTACGTTTCACTAGACACATTTTAATTAATTGAACTAGTTTCTTGGGAATACCAAATTCAATAAGAATATTATATGAAATTTCTCTCTTAACCGAGTCATAAGCCTTTTTGAAATCCACGAATAACTGATGTACTGTACCCTTATCCTTCCATTTTTTCTCCATTATCTGTCGAATACAAAGAATCTGATCAATAGTCGATCTATTAGTCTAAA
Source organism: Periplaneta americana (assembly GCF_040183065.1). Classification (NCBI taxonomy): domain Eukaryota; kingdom Metazoa; phylum Arthropoda; class Insecta; order Blattodea; family Blattidae; genus Periplaneta; species Periplaneta americana. The sequence goes on from NC_091120.1 coordinate 126,568,050, forward strand.
TCCGCACTGTTGATCCCCAATAATTTCATCTACATATGGAGTTAACTTTCTCAAAAGAATATTGGACAAAATTCTGTACGACGTTATCAAAAGTGGTATTCCTCGAAAGTTACTACAGTTAGTCTTGTGCCCTTCTTGAAAATAGATCAAATTATGGGCTCCTTCCATTGTTCTGGTACAATTTAATTCTGCTTATTATTATTATTATTATTATTATTATTATTATTATTATTATTATTATTATTGTTATTATTATTATTATGAATGTGGAGGAGATATTTCCATTATTGGACAATCCTTACCTTATGAGGAGACGGAGGACGGATGGATGTTGATACATTTCAATATATTTTAAATGTAATTCGTCCATCAATCTCAAAATGGTCAAATTTCAGAGAAATTGTACCACCTGAGAAACGTTTGTCAGTGATATTAAAGTTAGTAGTACATGAACAATAATTTGTTAAGCCTTAAAAGTTTTAGTTCACTTGTTTAATGAAAAAAAAAATACAAGATCTAATTAATTTTTCGGCGTTCATGACGAAATTTATGGAAACAGTGACCACGTGTTGCTCTCTTCGGCCGAATGAGAAACACGTGGTCACTGTTTCCATAAATTTCGCCACGAACGCCGAAAAATTAATTACACAGTCCGCTGATGTCTTTGCATCTTAGTAAGCGGAATTTTGAGATAGTCACAGAGTTTCTTTACGTATATGAAAAACACCGATTTGTGTGGGATCTGAACTCTAATCTTTATTTAAAAAAAAAAAAACAGATAGAGATGCCAGAATAGAGGCTTACGAAAACTTGGCAAGGACAATGAAAAGTGATGGATTCGGAATTGCCGAGGTGAAAGCAAAAATAAAATTCATATGAGATGCGTACACTCCGGAGGTACGGAAAGTAACAACAGCATGAAAATTAACGGTGGTTCAGACGACATCAACAAACTTAAAGTAACATGGTTTCCAGTTGCTGAAAGGATTTTGTACCAAGTGGTGCAAATAAGAGAAAGACAGTCTTCAGAAATTTCGAGAACTTTGTATAAAAACATTACAATCTTAATTTATATACAATTTAAAACTGGAAATTCAAAAGGGGCTAAGTGCCATCTACTGAAACATGAGATTTTGACGTATGTGCGTGCTGTTTATCTATGTAAATACTATACTCATTCATTTATTCATAGTTTTCTATCTAAGGGTTGGTCTTTCACTGGAAACCCATCAATCTTCAGTCTTCATTATTTTCAGCCTTCCTCTTAATCTCCTCATATGATCCATACATGTTAATGATGTCTATCACGTGATTTCTTCTTCTGCTCCGAACTCTTCTCCCGTTCACCATTCCTTCCAGTGCATCCTTCAGTTTCTTCTTAGTCAGTGACAAAGACAAATTATTTTTCTCTTCCTCATCAGTTTCAGGACTATTCTTTCGTCACACGCTCCATCCTTCTCCATATTCAATTCCAGTCGCTTCTCTTCATGTCGTCTTAATGTCGATGTTTCTGCCCCATATAATGCCACATTCCACACAAGGCACTTCACTAGTGTCTTCCCTAGTTCTTTTTCCTGAGGTCAGCAGAAAATACTTAATTATCTGTCAAAACCTTCCTTTGCCTTTTGACTTCTTGGCAGCAGCTCATGTTACTACTCATAGTACACCCCAAGTATTTTAAGCTGTCCGCTTGTTCTACTTAGTACAGTGTAGATGATATCTGAACTTCTGGCTAGAAGTTTGATATTGTAAGTTACACTTTGGAACAGAATACAAATAATAATAATAATAATAATAATAATAATAATAATAATAATAATAATAATAATAATAATAATAAATTTATTTATTCTGGTGGTGATAAGGCCCTTCCACGCCACCAGATATAGGCTATGTATACATACAGCGTAAAAACGAAAATTTTATAATGAAGCAAAATAATTTCCAGGTGCTAAATATACCAATGTAATTTCCGATTTCAATTTTGGAAGTAAAGCATCTCTTATGTCGGTAGCAAGCCTTTGAATATAATGATACTATTAGATGTTGTAGTGGTCTAAGGCATCCTGCTTAGGACTCGCGTTACGGAATGCGCGTTGGTTCGGGTCCTCATGGAGGAAGAAATTTTCTCATGAAATTTCGGCCAGTGGATGGAACCGGTTCCCACCAAGCATCGTGATGCAATTTGGGAGTTACGATAGGTAGCGAAATCCGGTTGCGAAAGCCAGCTATAACGACTGGGGAATGTCGTGCTAACCACATGATACATCCATTCTGGTTGGATGATCGTCCACCTCTGCTTCGGCATGTGAACGTGAGGCCAGCAGCCGACTGGTAGTCTGGGCCCTTCATGGGCTGTCGCCACGGATTATTATTATTATTATTATTATTATTATTATTATTATTATTATTATTATTATTATTATTATTATTATCATTACATGTTGTAGTAAATTATTAGAATTGTCTGTTGCCATCTGCAACATTAGCAGGTATCTGTTGAAAATTCTTGTAGAATTCTTTCAGATATATCTACATTCTCCCTTTGAACAATCCACTTTATCACTCATAATATGCAATCTTTTCTTTATTCCAAGTTAGAAATCATCTCCTCATCCAACAAAGTTATTAGACTATTAGGCAAGCGCTATGAACAAGTTCAATTCACTTGACATGTTATGTCCTCGTGCAACATTCAGGTAGTAGCCTCACTTGAAAATGGCACTGGCGAGGCAAAATAAAGAAACCCGTGTAAACCTTTACTGGCGCAAAAGTACGACTGGAGTGTTAACTGGTGCCAGTCTATCCATGCACGTGTAAACCCACCATTATATTCATTCCTTATCGAGGAAATCTAATCAAAACGTACGCGTGCTACTATCTGTAGTGTGTTCCGCTTCCAAGTAAATAAGCGACGAGCGTTATCTGCGTATACTGTATTAACAGGATACTGTCATGAAAATGATGAACTTAATGTTAGACGTCACTGGGCGAGTCCAAATAGATGTAAGTAAATTGAAAATGAATAGTTTATTATTTATACATAAGGGGATAGACTAAAAAATATATTAACTTAGTTAGCACTATACTCTCATGGACGCAAGACAATCAAGAGCAGATTATATGCGTGAGGATCAATATCAATACAATACAAAACAATAAAACAAAGACGTATGCCCGCAATCATCGGAACCCTGTGAATTTCTGTCACTTTTACCTTCTGTTATTATCATTGAAAATATAAAAATGAAATAATTTATTGCACATGAAAATTTTAACAATGTCCAGTTTTTTACTTTCCTCATTATTGTGCACGAAGATCGTGTCATATAATTCCATAAGTAAGACATCTGACTTCATATATACATTTTACAAATTAAATAATCGTAATTCATTTTGCACAGATTCATATGAAACAAATATTCATACTTTGTAGTAAGTTTTTAACACTTTTAGTTTTATTTAGGAAACAAGAGATTTGAAATTGACAGAAATAGTTATCGTTCCAACGGTTTATATTGGGATTCTAATTATTATTACATTGTTTATGAAGCAGCCAATAAGGGAGATTCTGCTAATTCCGCAATATTAAGAAGCAAATCTATCATATTTTTATCAAAATGTTTATTGAAAAATATTATCAAGGTATGTAGACATGGACGATACCTTTCATTACCAAATGAGATGGAGAGACCTATTAAAATGCAAATATATTTAGTTGTACATACATTACAGTTGAAAAAGAGCAACTCTGGTAATTCCGCAACAGTGCGGATAAATCCGCAATAGGACTTGGCTAATTCCGCAGTAGTAAATAACTATGAAATACATTATGACAGTAACATAAAATCCAATATCCTTGATTTTTTTCTATAGCACTGCAAAGGACATGCCTCCTGTTAACAGCCTCCCAAAACTTACGTTCACGATATTGTAAAGCCGCAGTAAAATCATAAATGCACTACTGCGGAATTACCCGTACTGCGGAATTAGCCGTGTTTCCCCTAGTACTTACTATCGACGCGAATGTCTTTTCTTTTCAACTGTGAGAGAGAAAGTTGTGATATTGTAACTATGGTATCAACTAGACGGTGCTCCCAGCACATTTCAGACTTCCCGTACGCCAATTTTTTAGGTAATTGGATTGGAAGGGGTGGTCCAATTGCCTGGCCAGCCCGGTTCCCAGACCTAACACCATTGGACTTCTTTCTCTGGGGCTGCATGTAGGAGAAAGTGTACCAAACGGAGATAGTAAGCAGGGAAGAGTTCGTTGCAAAGATTAACAAGGCTACAATGGAGATACACCAGCACAGATTGGATAATGTGCAGCGAGAGGTCAGACGGCGTGCTAAAGCGTGTGTTCGTGCGAAAGGGGGACATTTTCAGCATCTGCTCTAGACAACTGAAATTAGCCTAACTTCTCTCAAGCAAACAACTCCATTAGGTGTGGAATCAAATGGGGATAGATACAGTACATTATATTCGTATAACTCGGAAACGGGGATGAATATTGAAAAAGTGTATTAGGATTGTTTGTTGCAAATAAGGTCCTGAATACACCCATATATATTATTCCACACCTGTGGAGTAACGGTCAGCACGTCTGGCCGGGAAACAAAGTGGCCCGGGTTCGAATCTCGGTCGGGGCAAGTTACCTGGTTGAGGTTTTTTCCGGGGTTTTCCCTCAACCCAATACGAGCAAATGCTGGGTAACTTTCAGTGCTGGACCCTGGACTCATTTTACCGGCATTATCACCTTCATTTCATTCAGACGCTAAATAACCTCAGATGTTGACACAGCATCGTAAAATAAAGTTTTATTATAGCCATAAGTCTCCAAATATTACATCATTCACCTGAAACAATTATTGTTCTAAAAATTATATTTGTCACTTCATCTAATTCAAGGAAAAAATCTACATGATTAAGTAGAGCCGATTTTAAGTAAACATGTCTTATTTAAATAACGACTTACAGTACTTATAGATTCAGTCAAAATAGCAGAGCTAATTTCTGTGCAAGACCATACAATTATTTTACTAATAATTTTATCATCTAACATTAATTAAATATTTTGCACTCAAAAAGGAAGTGTACAAATTATTTCTGCACAATTTTATTTAACAGAAAAATGAATTCTTAAGGATATTTCCTGGATTTTTATATTATAATTAACCTTATTTCATTTTGTAATGGACGCTGTTGTATATTTGTACTCTTATATTATCTTAATCTGCTTAATGTATATAATTTTACGTTTCCAAGAACACTCCCCAGCAATAAGCTTTGGTTTTTCGGAAGTCAGCTAATTAAAAATCATACATAATTCTGAATTTTGTGTAAAAGATCTTAATACATTTGGTGGTGTTGGTGGTTGTGGTGGTAGTGGTAGCTTCACAGCTAGAATGTGGAACATGTCAAAATAATCTTAATATTACTATAAAGTCTTAATTATAGTCACAGTCTAGTTGAAATATATACAGAAGAATTTTGTAATATAGTCTACTAGTATAACACAAAGGTTTAGTATCAATACTTAATACAAGACAAATATTAATGCAGCGTTGTTGAATGTTATAAATTCACCTACAGAATAGCAGATGTGAGAAATTTGGTACTTCTTCAACTTGGTCCTAAATAATCTTATATTTTGAGTTCGATTTTTTATATCCATAGGGAGGCTTGCAGATAGACTTCCAGATTTAGTATGAAAATAATTTTTGGTGTGAATTTATGCTGTGAACTGTTAAATAAGTTACAAAGTTTTCATGATTACATACGAGGAAGTTTATTAATGAAAAAATATGACAAGTCATTGGCATCATTTGTAGTTTTTTCAAAATGGTCTTACACGGTTCCCTAGATTTGGCAACTACTATTGTTCTAATTACTATATTTTTAGTAGGAATATACTGATACAATCTGTCGAATTTCCCCAGAATATTATTTCAAACCTCATTATCAAGTGGAAGTATGAAAAGTATATTGTTTTTAAGGTATTGATATTTACTATCGCTAGCAAAGATATAATAACAAAACATACTGAATTTAGTTTGGGAGTAATTTCTTTAATATGATTTTTCCAATTTAACACATTATCGATTTGTAAGCCAAGAAATTTGGTTCTTGTTTTTGTTGTTCTTGTTTCAATTAGGGACCTGTTGTTAATTATTGGGCTTGAAATTTGCGAGCTTGAATTTTGGCAGGATTTAATGACTTGGTGTACATATTATAGCGTGAATAGCCGCTTTGAAAGCTCAATTGTACTTGAGTTCAAATCCCGGCGATGGTAGAGTTGTATTTGTGGTGGACAACACCAAGATTGTGAGGATTTTATAAAAGTTATCCCATTTCATCCTCGTCACTTCACCAACATTCTCCACAATTTTCCTTTCATTATTTCCTCTGTCTCCGAAAATAGGGCGCTACTGTGTATGCGTGACGTCGAATCTATTCGCCATAGTCGGTATTTGTCGAAAGATTGATATACGGCAGTGAGTGGATTCTACACAGATCATAAGAGGCACCGTAATCCTCAGGATCTCACTCTTGATGAGGACATGAGGACTCAAATCTGTGGGATACGGCAGACGAACCCAGAGGTAAGATACCGATACAAGAATCAGATGGCTGGAAGGAATAAGTAGTGTGGCAAATGGTGGAGAATGCACAATCGGCAAGCAATTCATTTCCATCAAGGATGCACAAAAGTTTACACGAGCTGAAGTGCTTAGGGATGCGCCATGTCCCAACCGATAACCACCCCAAAAACTCTTAGCCTATAAGCTGAATTGATTAGTGGTTTCTAAATATGAACAAAATCCGTTCAATAGTTATCACAGATACACAGACATATAGATAGGCCTAAGCTTAGGTATATTCTATGCAGAAAATCTCATTTTTCATCAGGAATGCTAAAATCGTGTATTTCTGAGAAAATATGTCAATAGATTCTTTGCAGCGTCATATTTTGTATCGGAAATTGGAGATGTTGCGTAGTTAAATTCAGAAAAATCGTTTGGAGATGTGCAATAAAAGAGAAACACAGAGAAGGAAAGAAACACAAACATTTCTACCTTTAGCGATTGAAAAATTCAATGCCAAAGCAATTTTTAAAATTACAAAGAAATTGACAGAACAAAAGCTTTTTACCCACACCCACATATTCCTTCAGTTCGACCAATCCTTTACTCTGCTTTAATTTTCGTTCTCCATTTTCTTCCTCTTCCTTCCATACTTCCTATGCTCTTTTTTTTTCTTTCTCCTTTCTTTATTTCTTCCCTCCAGTCCATTGTTTTCTTCCTTTTCCTCTTTGTTTTTGTTGTTTCTTTACTATAACTGAATCTTCATTTCTTTTCTCTCACATTATTTTTTATTATCCTGCTTCCAATTCTTTCTCTTCTTCTCTTCATCTAAGTTCTCATTAACATGTTGGCCATAGTCGTTGATGTTACCAAGAAGAACTCATATTCCGAAACCTTTTTTTAAGAAAGGAATTAATTAACGAGTTCCATGTTTTATTTGGTCGCCCGACATTCCTAACAGGCTTATTGCATAGCGATGTGTAAAAGCTCTTTTCTGTTGTCACTTTTCATTTTCTGTATTCCTTGAAACCTTGAAGTGTATCTACTGGCTGTTCAGTTCAAAGATTAGATTAGATTAGATTTATTTATTTAACCTGGTAGAGATAAGGCCGTCAGGCCTTCTCTGCCCCTCTACCAGGGGATTACAACTATAACATGAACAATAAGATTACAATTAATATTAAATTTACAATTACAATTACAATAAAAATTAAAGTACGACAAGAATACCTGATTAATGAAAGCTAGACATTTTATCATAGAAGTTAAGAACAAAGAATATTTTGTATTTACTAAATTACAAATTAAACCTACAATAACAAAATTCTATAGTGATGAAATTACCGGATATTGAGATATTTTGTGGTAGATTAAAAGAACTATTTACAAGAAACCATGTCTGAACGAGTCTCAATTACTGACTAAGTGCCTAGTAAGTTTGCGTTTGAATTGAATTTTATTTCGACAGTCCCTGATGCTAGCAGGTAGCGAATTCCAGAGTCTTGGCAGGGCTATTGTGAAAGAGGATGAGTATGAGGAGGTGCGATGGGATGGTATTGTTAGTATTGTTTCATGGCGAGAGCGTGTGTTCAGATTGTGGTGGGAAGAAAGGTAAGTGAAGCGAGACGACAGGTACGAAGGAATAGAAGAGTTCAAGATTTCGAAGAGAAAGAGAAGTGAATGTAAATTTCTTTTCTTATCTAGTTTAAGCCAACCTATTGCTTCCAGGGATGGGGTAATATGATCATATTTACGAACATTGCTTACAAAACGTACACACAAATTATGAGCACGTTGAAGTTTCATTTTGTTGTCGCTGGAAAGGTCAGTCAGTAAAATGTCAGCATAGTCAAAATAGGGAAATACAAAGGTCTGCACAAGGGACTTTTTTAAGCAAGAGGGAAGATGAACATTTATCCTTTTTAGCACATGAATAATAGAATATACTTTTCTGCAGGTTTCTGTGATTTGCATGTCCCAGTTGAGATTATTATCCATGTGAATGCCAAGATTTTTTACCGAAAAACTGAAAGGGATATGCACTGTACTTACTTTAACGGGGGAAATGTCGAAGTGCTTTACAGCGTCGGTTTGCCGTTTGTGTCCTAATATGATTGCTTGTGTCTTTCCAGGATTGATATTAAGATGGAATTTCTTTGTCCATGTCACAATCGAGTCAATGTCTTTGTTCAATTTATCTATAGCGTCATTTATTCGATCTAAGCGGGAAGAGATGTAGCATTGAAGGTCGTCAGCATACAAGTGATAGTTACAATGCCTTACATGAGATGTAATATCACTGACATATATTGTGAACAACAATGGTCCGAGTACCGAACCCTGTGGTATACCTGATGTTATGTTAAGCCAGGAAGAGCTTCGATTCCCGGATACAACACATTGTTGTCTTTCCCGTAAGTAGGATTCGAACCAACTCACAGCAGTCTCTGACAAATGCAGATTTCTCAATTTATGGGTGAGCAGGTCGAAATTTACAGAGTTGAAAGCTTTGCTAAGGTCAAGAAGTGTTAGTATTGTTACTTTATTAGAGTCGATTGAAGTGTATCATGAATCGCTGTATGCCGTCATATGGCTAGTCGATGAGCCTAGAGAATTCAATCTTCCTACACTTCCGCACAGGTGTATTACCTATGTATCAGAGAAGTTGCATAGCAAGTACGACGTTCATTCTGAAGAGTACTTACTGATATGTACGGTAACGCCGGTAGTGGCAGGAATGTGAACTGTTTAGAAACATGTACTGAGGTGGGTTTTTTTCTTACTGTCAGAATATGGGGAGAGGGTTAAGACGATTTCTTACATATTTGTTGACATTAACTTCGACGGTCAACATGGACACGGAGCATTTGATTTGTATTGTGGAATGTTGCAGTAAGCAAACGATGATAACAAATACCCTGCGTACGATTTGGCCGCGCAAAACACAGTTCGAAAGAGGTAGGACACAGACAGTATAGACCCCCATCTGTTGCTACGTCGTTCAAGTTATACCGTACACGTTCCCAAGTTCAGATTGAACGCCTTGATTAATGGGCAACTTCTCTGACATAAAAGCTGAAACTCGCTTCAAATCGCGGACTCACAACAGTGACGTCATGACACACTTTGAAATGAACACCCAGTATTTGTATCTATCTACGTATATACAGTCATTGCAAACAAAGTGTTTTAGATTTAGTCCAAAATAAAAAAAATACAAATAAATATATATTAAAATTTGCATTAAAATTTACAAATTCTCATATTCGGTATTAAAAAATTCACTAATATTATAAAAAGACTTATCTATGAGCCCACCAGAGATAATTATTTTAAATTCACTCTTGAAATTCATTAAGTCTCTATTCCTCTTATTATCACTTTCTTACGAATATTTTCTCTATAGTTTCTTCTTTTCGTGCTCTTTTTCCTCCCTGTTCTTGCTGTATAAATAAGAAATATACTCATACATTCTTCACATCTAAATTCCTGGGATCTGCAAGTTAGTTTAGGCTGACCGGACGTCCCCGATTTCCGTGGACAGTCCCCGGTTTTCAGTTGCTGTCCCCGGGGAACAAATGTTCCCGTTTTGTCCCCAGAAGCTTTGAATTTGTTTCAATAAAATTGTACACAGAAATATTTAAGGATCGTGATGGAACTGCTCCGATTCGAGCACATTTCTGAACGGTTCTCAGTATGCGACAGAAGAACCAGCGAGCACAGTATGAGATATTCTGCACTCTTTGAAAAGAACGTAGCATCTTTGTCTTTGGTCATCTTAGTATTCGCGTTGCGTGGAAGCATTAGAACTGCCGCAGGGTCCATTTTTAAGTAGTTCAAAAATGAGAAATTTTGTGACAAACCAACAGGTGAAAAGTGGTATGATATTTTGCAACATCTCAAGACAAAATTAATTCCGTTTGAAAATCTTTTCAAAATAGTGTCATTAATCAGTGTCTTCCAGTCAGTAATTCATCAGTTGAAAGACTTTTCTCCACAGTGAACTCAATCTGGACTGATAAAAAGTCAGAAAAAAAAAGTTGAACAGTTAAAGCTTTGTTAGGTCTACAAGTGAAAAAAAACTCATTTCTCATTTGAAAAACTTAGTGTGAAGCTATATAGCAGGCCTGCACAAACAGCGCTCCTAGCGGTGTTTACCGCTCGCCGAAACGGAAAGGAAGATACTGTACGTCAGAATGACATAGACTTGCTATAGGTAGACGAGAGGGAAACGACCATTCAATTATCTAGTGGAGTGCAGTGTGTAGGCCTATTCTCAGTAACTGTTTCACGTTGGTTACCTACTGCTACAGTACAGTATGGAGGAATCCAAAAGACGGAACATAACATTTAACGATTTACAGCTCGAACTTATTGATCTTCAATGTGACCTAAGAGCTAAAGATCGTTTGAATAATAGCTACTAGCCTGTTTGAGTTTTACAAGACCAAACATTAGCAATAATATCCACGACTACACAGGATGGCTGTGAAAATGATTGCTATGTTTGGCTCAACATTTATATTTGTGAGCAACTGTTTTCTATTATCAACTTTAATAAAGGCAGACATCGAATATCTGTAACTGATGTTTCATTATAATCAGTAGGCTACTTTTCCTTTCAGCTACCAACAGCATAAAACCTCGTTTTGATGTACTGATAAATAAAAATATAACAAAATGATATTGTACATTTAAGTAGCTATACAATTTCTAGTATTTCTGTAAAATAAATATTTCTTTATTAATTAATAATAGTCCAAGATAGTTCTGCAAACACTGAACGGGAATTTATTTCATAAGCACTCGTAATAATACTTCCTTTTTTGTGTACATTTTGTACGAGATCACCCCTTCTTCTAGTCCACCCTTATAACAGAGCGCAGCTAATATCTGCATTCCGCTCATGAGCTGTGAACCGGCTCGGACAGCGCAAACCTTGTGCAGGCCTGGTACAAGGAATGAACAGATCCTTACAAGCACTTGTAAAATGTGTGTGTTAGAATTCAGTGTGTACAATAGGTTTATCATGTGGAAGAATTCCATGCATGCATCAGTACTGAAATTGAATTCTTAGTAACTATAATTATCTATATACAGGAGTTACGTGTGTTTATGCATTTAATTCAAACCTTTAAGATACTCTCTAAATTTAATGTGCAAAGTTCTAGCGTATCTATTGTTACATGTATTTTCTTTAACATTTCAATGGAGTGTGATTAGGTAAGCATTTGTGTTTTTTCTTGAAATTGCCGATGTCCACTGCTGGATCATAAAAAATCTGGTCAGCCTAAGTTAGTTGAAGCTGAACGTTGACTGCAGCGGCATGAAGCGGAACAGAGTCAATCCTGATCACTTCATAGTTATAAAAATAAACCAGATCAGAGGCAATAAAACCCCCGCAAGGCCACATCACTCTTCCCGCTCTGTTACACAAGCGACGAAATATAGTTTTCATATTAAATCTCACATGAAAAGCGTTTGAAAAAGGAGCTATCTCAGGAAAGGGGGAAGCGGATTGCGAAAGAAAATGGGGAACTTGACGTACCAAGTGCACGTGGACAGGGACGATGCGAGGAGAGGGGCATGTCGGCCGGGCAGAGCGCCAGAACGGAAGACGGATTCATCTCGTCAAGCGGAGGAATCAGGTCCATGGAGAATCCGAAAGTGAGAGAGGAAGTGCGTCTCTATACCTATGCAGTACAAAGTGTTTCGAAAGCACCCACTACATGCCAGACTACACCAGAAATCACCCGTTGATGTTACTGATAATAATTTTATGTGAAGGCTGTCTTGCCCACTTTTCGATTTCCAAACATTGACATTCAAATTCTCCTGAAAATGTTCCCCTTGCTAAGCAATATATTTTTAGTTTATTACTTTTGCTAAGTTTTATAATTGTATTGTTTTGATAGTTACAATCATAAAATTTCCTAACTATTCAGCGATTTATCCATATTTACAAGTTTCTAAATACACTACATTACAAAGGTTGTTAAAGTGTAGCCATTGCTTAAACTAACACTAATACGCAGACAAATGAAAATAAAGTAGTAATGTAGACTATATCTGTGGTGGCTGAGTGGTCAGACCGCAGGCCAAGGTTCGATCGACGCCCCCGATATGTATCAGATCTGAAGGCTTGATTGGTGACGTCACAACACATGGCCTACCGTGATAGCTGTCACCTCGAGATTACAAGACGATAAGAAGCAAATTGTCACTCAAATACATGCAAATTGATTATTTATTACATTAAAAAAACTATTATTTGTTAATTCAACTTGTTTGTTATTGGGATATATTTATTTGCCAGAGCTTCCTCAAATTAGAGGCTGCCATTAGACAAAGCATACAAAACAAAAAAAGAACAAATAGATGATGAAAGATAACAGAATAAGAAATATGACAAAAAAGTAAACAAACAAACAAACAAATAAACAAACAATGGCAGTTCACAGAATAAGAAAAGTTACAAATAAGTAAAGAAGCAATGAAAGCTAATAAGAAAAAGAAAAATGATAATGGCGCATCAGTTTTTTAGTACACTGACTTATAGTCCATATAGGTGGTTCCGTAAGAATCTGACTGACTCTCTAATTATGGGAGGGCCAGTTCATTTAGAAAAGATTTGTGCAGTCCTAGGGTCTTACAGAATTGAGAATCGAAGTTAGGTATCATTCGTCTTGCTCCAAACATCAATCCCGTGACACTGATATCGTGAAGTTGGTATTTATCTTTATAATATGGGATGGTTGGAACGTAGATTGCTCGTTTCTCCTCGTGTACGTCTTAAGGCTGTCCTTTATATGTTTCAAACCTGATGGTGGGGCAGATGATATATCCTGAGACAGGGATTCCCTAATGGCGATTATGTCAATGCGTCTGTTACTGCCATTGTCGGCAGTTCCGTGGACTTCTTCATAGACGGTGTATTTTAGATTTCTAAGGGCATCGGCCAATTTAGTTCTAATTGCATGGTGCCTATGTATACGCAATGTTTTACCATAAGGGCAGGCTTCCAGGTTATGTCCAAGGGTTACTATCTCACTGAGGCATCGCCTGCAGTTGTTGTTTTGAGACTTAGCAAATGATACTAATTTTATTCAATAATACTTTGTAAATTGAAAATAATTTTCCCTAATGTAATAATTTTTGAAACTACGAATGGAAATTACTTATGAATTATCTGCACCCTTCCTAATTATAAGTCCGTAATTTCCTCTTCTTTTTTCCTTCACTTAGACTGAAAATTCTTTTTTGTATAGGCCTAGTTGTTCAAAAATGTTTGTCGTCACTTTTACATTTGTTTTCACAAAACGTTTGCTTGCACTACAAACATCACACATACAGAAAATATCTTGTACTTGTACATAACTCTAATTCCAATGAAATAATTAATGATTTTTTACTCCTAATACATTCCTTTTTTCATGAATTTCGGAAATGAGGAATAGAAAAGGATCGTATTTAATGACGGCAACGAAACAAAATATCTTAGCTACCTAACATGCCCTCTATATACCAGTCGTAAATAATGATTACATTCATGAGCTAGGGTTTCTATTTCAAATTCATTTACAAGAAAGAATTTAGTTTTATAATAACAATAGCAATTCAATGATTTGCTTACACATGCAGCTGCATAGCCTGCAACGTAACTTAAAGTAATCCTATGTTGTTGTTGTTCAGTCAACTGTCTGAAGACAGGAATGAACCTCACAAATGATACCAACAAGGCACCACGTATGAGGCAACTAGGTCAGGAGATAATAGGGTAGGGTGGCCAGTTCCTTTCCCCCTTCACTGCACACAAACAAGTGTTCTTCCTCCGACACATATCGTCATGCGAGATATACTGTCTAATAACAGATGTACATATCAGCCAGATCCTCAATCAGAGGTAAGTAATCCTATTTGATCACTAATTTCAACTGCTTGACATTCTGAAATTTCATCGGAAAACTGATGTTTTGAACCAGAGTCCATATCTTCTTCACCATCGGTATAAGTTTCTTCATTACAATATCCGAAATCTCTGATATAAAAATTCAGCATGTTGCCGATTTAATTGATGAAGATTCAGTAATTTAATATTCTTTATAGATTTGAATATCTGAGTGAAAGAAGTATGGTAATTTCCTCACTTAGCTGCCTGTACTGTCCAAATCTAGCCTCTAAATCAGGAGTCGTCATCTCAGTGCACTATGGTGCAGGCACAGTTTGCTCGCTAGCTCAGTTCTATCCCTTGAACATCAACTGTGCAGCAGGAGGTAGGGGGAAGGAATCGGGTGATGGCAGTGGCGTCCGTTCACTTGTTCAACCCTTTTAATCAGTCTCTAATAATCATAATAAACACGGAAGAAGCATGTACTTAATTTATTTTAAGAGGAACTGTGTAATAAGTAAACTACTTTTCAGTTTAACACAAGAAACAATATGTATTTTTCCGTTATGTATTGTATCGGTTTTGAAAGTAAATAGTTTTTTTTATATTAAAGTAATTGAGAACTTACAGACCTATAGGCCTAATCCATTTTCACTATTACGAAATATTAAACAAATCGAATCCATTAGTAATATTTAAATCATGTCATCCTGTTCCTTTGTTCAAGTGTCATCAATAAAATAAAATTAATTATCCACTTTTTATCTGACACTATATATCACAAAACCAATTATTTGTTATTATGTATAACATATGAAACGTATTATCGTTTCTGTTACAAGGCTAAAGTAGGCTAAAATTATTTTATTACAATGTAAATAACAAATTATAAAATTTATTTTCGCCGTTCGTTAGCATTGGTTTTCCTGGATTTTTAAATCACTTTTCAGTTTAAGACAACAAGCAAGTTTTTCTTTTTTGTTATGTATTGCAGCGGTTTTGAAAGCAAACAGTTTTTTTTTTTTTTCATATTAAAGTAATTGAGAACTTACAGACCTATAACGCATTTTCACTGTTACAAAATATTAAACAAATTGAATCCATTACTAATATTTAAATCCTGTCATCCTATTCCTTTGTTTAAGTGTCCTCAATAAAATAAAATAAATTATCTATTTTTTATCTGACACTATACATCACAAAACCAATTATTCGTTATTTTGTATAACATATGAAACATATTGTCGTTTCTGTTACAAGACTGAAGTAGGCCTAAATTATTTTATTACAAAGTAAATAACAAATGATACAAATTATTTTCGCCGATCATTAGCATTGGTTTTCCTGGATTTTTTAATTCGTTTTTCCCTCACTAACTGGTTTATGTCAGGTGTCAATGCTCGTGTAGAACACAATCGAAAAAGACATTGTAAATTATGGTCCGAAAGTAGGCTTCTGTGATGGGATGCGTTGGCTTGGCTCGACACACTGCATAGTACTACCTCCTCAGCCAGCGTCTCGGCGCTCCAAACTAGTATGCAGGCCAGTTGACGATGGCTGCTCTAAATGATCCGTTAGAAATTTACCCAGAGGATTATATTTTAAATCCCATGTCAGATAAAAGACATTTTGCAATTAAAAATTGAAGTTTTTTTTTCTAATATGGTATGGTATAGGGTATCTTTTACATCATTTGAAAGTTTTCACATTTATTTTTCGGCGATTCCTTTGTTTCTAATCCTTCCCATTTTAACCAAATACCAATAATAATGTAACAACTCCATACTTTTAAAATTTGTATAATCTAATGTGTTCTAGAAGTTCTACATTAGTAATTTTCCATCAATCATATACACTGCAAATATGGCACAATTTCTTTAACATAATGTAAGGAAACTCTGAGAGCTGCAACATTTTTATTCGTCGAAAAAGACTCGAGTTTTGTCTAAAGAACAAGAACAATTCCTTTACAGAGTATCCACTTATAGAAATATGTTTTTTTTTTTGTGTGGAACTTGAATGAAAAATTGACTAGTTTTAGTGATATTATGTTCAGAATATACTTAGTTTGTATCAATTTTAACAGTAGGGTATAGTGCATTTCCATTTTCAGTTTTTATGAACTCTTTAATTTCGGCATTATGGATCCTATCTTTGTATTCCTCAAAGCTTCTTTTATCATATCATCTTCGCACCATTTTCTAAAGTTTTCTTCGCCCCTACAAACTGATTTTTCTGATCTCTTCTCCAGGTTTTGATGATGGTTAAAAGGAAAAATGAGTTGATTAAGAAATAAGTAGAGTAAGTACAACAAGCTCATTGACAACGTTCCTTGTAGCACGTTCTTCCCTAATTATAAATTCTTCCGGAAAATTATTGATACAAACTACAGCGGAATTTCCAGGTTAAAAATTATCCCTATGTATCACCTGTCACCACTACTGTTCTACAAGTACTGCGACCATTTTTTCGAATCCAGAACACAGCTACATATATTTTATCTGTTAATGTAGGCCTATCTATTGTGATGTTGTATACCACTATTATACATTTTCCCTTTCCCCGACATCTTTCCGGCAGTTTAGTACTTCAAAATTTGTACGCAGTTTGGCAATAGGCGGAAGTTACGTGATCATTGTGAGGCATAGTTGAGAAAGTTCTAGATCGCAAAGACATAATTTATACATGAACAGAGTTTGGTTATATGGGAATAGATTGATTAGCTGGTTTCATAGTATGGGTATTCTTTCCTCCTCTCATTACTATATGCCAGAATTGTAATAATATACTGTATGGATGTGAGGACATAGTTTATTAATGCCCGAAGTTAAATTGTATATATGACTTTTTTTAGTAGGTTATTTTACGACATTTTATGAACACCTTAGGTTATTTAGCGTCTGAATGAGATGAAGGGATAATATCGGTGAAATGAGTTAGAGGTCCAGCACCGAAAGTTACCCAGCATTTGCTCATATTGGGTTGAGGGAAAACCCCGAAAAAAACCTCAACCAGGTAATTTGCTGCGACCGGGAAACGAACCCGGGCCAGCTGGTTTCGCGGCCAGACGTGATAATCGTTACTCCACAGGTGTGGACTTGTATATATGACATTCTACAGGAAGTAGCCTAAATATTGTAAGAAGAGGCGGCCATTAAGAGTATTAGATTCAGCAACTATTATGTGATGTCATTGTCATTGTTTTTCCATAATAGGGTGAGTCCATGAAAAAGAGGAAATTTTGTCTGTGGAAAATTTTTTTTCTCTCTTTTTAAAACCATGATTAATGTGTTCTTAAAACATCAAAGAATTCAAATTTTGAAGATAAGTTGGTATTTTCAAGTTAATAAGTTGGCAGTATTGCCGTAAACATGGCTGACATCAGCTGCTTTTTACATGGTTACAGTTGTGAATGTTTGAAGACACATTGCTAGTAAGTTCATATTATAATGATGTTTTTTCTCTTATAATGCAATATTTCAGAGTATGATAGTTTAATTCCAGGTAGTTTCAAGATTTCAATCAAATTAAGAATACTTAAAATTGTTTTAAAAAAATGTAGTAGATAATGTCCCGTACGTGACACAAATGAGGTTAAGTTTAATTTTTTCCAGTTTCAGTTGCTTCCATTGTTTAACACTTTGTATGTTAACAGTATTACATGGAATCTTTGCTTTACCACAACTTTCAAATTATTTTAGCTTTTTATAATTTTATTATTAAAAATTACTTACTGTCCCGTACGTGACATCACATATGGGACGGTGTGTGTACCTTACTTACATATAGGAGTACACATGCTTTTAATGTACTGAAATCTATAGATACTTATTTTATCTTGTAACGTTCCTTTGCAGATTTAATCAACTGAAATAAAGGGGATTGCACACAATCTTTGAAGGATAGCAATATCTTAACAAGATAAGTGTAGGTCTTTTTGAAAAATTAAATTAAGATCTTGTTTGAAGTTATTCATTTTGTATTTACTGTTAAACTATGTTACTTGTATTATTATATTAAAATAAGAATGATTTTAAGAGGCAAGATAGGTTCAACAAACTGTATTTTTATAGCGTTATGGAGGAGTCTGCAAAGTCACCCAGTGCGTCGCGTATGGCAAAGATGAGAGCTCGACTGAAGACAGAAGATGCAGCAGGTTTTCTTGAAAAAGAACGCAAAAGAATTTCTGAATTACGAAAAAGGAAAAAGTCAAAATTAACAGCAAACCAAAAAGAACAATGTAGGACATATTAAAGGGACAGGAAAAGGCTGCAAAGATCAAAATTAAAAGAAAAACCAATGAGAAAGGAGAATCAGAATAAAAGTGGCAGTACTAAACCAACCTCAAGTACATCATCAGTATAAAGATGTAAGCAAACCTATGCAAAAGCTATTCATAAAACAGCACATTCACTTCCTAAATCACCAAGGAAACAAAAGGCTGTTGTGGAAGGATTAGCTACACGTGTTGGCGTGGAATTGATGAAGATAAGTGAGGCCAATTTGGATGGAGTAGGTTATTGTGAAGATAACATATTAGTAAACCAGTTTTTCTTTCGTCCAGACATTGTTTACACTTGTCCCGGAATAAAAGATGTGATGACAGTCTGGAAAGATGGAAGGAAGGAAAATCTACAAAAGTATTACTTAACTATGTTTTTGAGAGAAGCATTTCAGATATTCAGAGAGGAATACCCTTGCTTCAAAATTGGTTTTTCTAAGTTTAGAAGCCTACGACCGACAAATGTTCTATTGCTGAAGGACACACCAACAGAGCAGTGTAGGTGTCTGATCCATGAGAATTTCATATTTAAACTTAAAGCTTTGAAATATAACAAATGAATATAACAAATATACAAATGAATTTTGGAAGAGTATTCTATGTGATGACAATCTCAATTCATCATGCTGGCACAACCAATGTGAAAAATGTTCAAATGGAAAATTAATGTTGCTTCCAAGTGAGCCAGCATCCCAGTTAATTGGAAAGAATGGGAAAAAAATGAGGATGGCAGACTTACAATTAAAATGAGAGAAAACTGCCTCGGTGACATCCATGACCGACTGCTGACGGATTTTCCAAAAATTATTAAACATGTCAATACGAAAAGGATTCAACAGAAAGAATTTGAAATGGACAAAGCAAGTGACTCCAAACGCGTTCTTCAAATAGATTTCGCAATGTCCTTCAGTTGTGAATATCAGAATGAGGTACAGAGTGCTCTTTGGTCTCGTGCAAGTGTTTTGTTGTTTACAGGTGCTCTGTTTTATGCTGGTGAGTGTAAAGTATTTATTTCCTCAGACACTGTGAAAAAGGACAAGAATACAGTCTTTTCATTTTTAGATTTGATTTATAGGGACATTGTTAAGGTGAAAAGTACAGATCTCTGTGAGGAGATTATTTGGAGCGATGGACCATCATCTGAATTTAAGAACAAGTTCATGGTGAAAGTTCTCCAAATTCTTTCTGAAAAGTACAATAAGAATTTCACATGGAAGTATTTTGGGACATCCCATGGTAAAGGGATCGTCGATGGTGCTGGTGGAAACATTAAACGACTGGTAAGAAGTAAGATGATGGGCCAAAATGGACTTGTGATACAGTCAGCAAAGGATTTCGCTCAAGTTGCTGCATCTCTGAACATAAGAACCCAAATATGGTATGCTGAAGCAGATCACATTGAAGGGGATATTCTATAAAAAAAATCCATGGCAAAATGTGAAGCCGATTCCAGGGATTACAGAAATGCATGTAATAATGTGTATTTCACATGGTAATATGTTCGGCAAAAAGAATGCTTTGGCCAAATCAATTATTAGGATATGTTAAAAATGCTCATTATGATTGGTCAAAACTTCATGTTTTATTTCTTGTAACAGATAGACAGTCTATTTCCGACTGTGTCGAAAACAGAGATCTTTAAAATTTAATTTCAGTTTCATTCAGAAAATGAAGTGTAAAACTCAATATTTTAGATATTTAAGTATTACTTTCCAATAAAATATTCGCTTAATATATTTCTTAAGTGTTACTTTGTAATAAAACTTTGTTTTCAACCCTAAAGAAATGGTTTTTAATTATATTATAATGACTAAAGTAAACAGCTCATTCATTAAAAGTGTACAAGTCCCATACGTGACAACCCTTATCCCGTACGTGACAGAGATCTTTTTTTCTCTCAAATCTGATAGATGTTTTGGAGAAAAATTGAATACACTTTACTTTAGCTTGGAACTTGTAGTGTATTTGAAAAAAGGTTTAACTGTTTGATATCAATTAGATGAGCTGAATTTTGAAAATTAATTATTCTCTTGCAAGCAATGGTAGACATCTCCTTTCCCGTACGTGACATTTATAATTACTTCGAATCTATCAAAACTTTCGCATTTAGGTATTTACTAAGTACCTCAAAAATAACTAATTTTATGTATATAATACCCAAATAAACCTTTCTTGAGAAATGAGTTTTTCATTTTCATTTACATAAAAAGCTACTTTATTATATTCTGTACAATTGTCCCGTACGAGACAATGGATTTATCAGCCGTAAGTAATAGGCTTAGAAATTATAGCAGGAAAGATTATGTGGTAAATGGTAAAGACGGTATGATGGTAAAATGGTAACGGTAAGTACTACTACTCCTTCCTCGTGTGTCATTCATAATTGATTTATGCCCACAAATTGCTTGCCAAGAATGAGTTCTAATGATTTATGCAGTTTCAATTCAAGAAGCCACTATTTAAATCAAACGGTTTGTTAAAAGTCACTGTTAGGTTGGAAACCTCCTCTATTTTCCACCAGTTACTATCAAAATGTTTTCATTTATAAAAGTTGATATAGAGGATTTTGAATCTATAGGATTCATATAACAAACAAATAAACAACAAACAAAGACTCATTGGACACACTGTATAAGTGGTTCACTGGGAGAAACAAATTAAAAGTAAGCATTTAACAAACCATCCGTGTCACGGGTCAAAGCATTTAGTGGGCGACACCTTCCCGCGCCAAGTTGTGCCAAGTCCTACGTTGTGCAGACGTCGCTACTTTTAATAAACTTGTGGTGGGAGAAGATGGGTTAACAGAGGGCGTTACCGAACAAACAATGAATGTCATTAGAAGCTTTAATACTAGGTACAGTAAGGGCCACAAGGTTCACCGTTGTGGAGTAACGGTTAGCACGTCTGACCATGAAACAAGCGGGCCCGAGTTCAAATCCTAGTTGAGACAAGTTACCTGGCTAGATTTTTTCTGGGATTTTCCCTCAACCAATTGAGGCAGAATTGCTGGGTAACTTTCAGCGTTGGACCTGGGACTCATTTCGCCATCATTAATTCATATTATCATCATCATCCATACCATAGTCCGGGTTAAATTCACGGTGTGACGTGCTATACTTGTACAAAAGCGCGGCCGTTCGGATATGCAATCATTCACATAACAGTAGTGTTAAGCACAATAAGCCTTCACGCTGCAGTGTAAGCCTTCGGTCAATCCGTACAAGAGAAAAAAAAAGCCACAAGAACAAGCATTGGAAGCATAACCATAACTTTAATAGAGCTCTCGCAATTACCTCCAAATCAATAAACTGTCAAACTATCAGATTTTTCTCACAGCTATGAATTAGCTGTTAATCTAGTTATCACCATTTTTTCTATTCTCTTAAATTGTGGTAGCTACCCACGCACCCATGATATTCCTATATATTTAAAGAACTTGGTATACAGGGCTTTAATTTCAAAACTACCCAGTATAAGTAATTATTTATTTCAGTTAAATTTAATTTATTTCAATGAAATTAAATTTAATTTAAATAAACAACATGTCAATTTAGATATTGAGCGGGAAGTTATAACAAGTGTTAATAGCATATTTTTAGGTTTCACACTCTCAACCCTAACCCCTTTGAAATTTCAAATGATATCCACATATTTTGACACATTTGAAAGAGTATTTAATTGTTGCAACATTTCATTCATTTGTTTTACAGTTTTTGTGTTCTATCGACGCCTGACAATCTGGATTGTTGTTATGGTGAATTGGTTGTAGAATGAAAACAGTTTATTTTGGGTAATTTTTTTAAATTTAATTAATTAAATTTACTAGACTGAATGTCCAAAATGTGCTCCATTGTTGGCTAAACAGTAATACAGCCTATTTCGGCACTCTTCTACATAGCATTGCCATAGTATCAAAGGTAAAGGTATCCCCTTCACATGCCTTGAAGACACTTACCATACATAATTTTTTTATGGCTGCTCATTTACAATCTGTTATTTTAAGAACATTCAGTAAATGTGATGAAATGTAAGTCACGTGAAACTAAGAATTAAAACATAAGTTTTCTATTACTGGAAGCGAAATATTAAGTCTAAGAAATGATGACGATGAAGTCGATGTGTTTAGTCGGTGTTGATAACGTTTACTGTAAGAGAAGGTTTCTTCTTTTATGTTTGAAATTTGTAAGTCTGGATGTAATGTGAAGTTAGATAAAAAAAACCATAGTACGTTGGCTATACTGCGAATGAATTTTGATTCAAATCTTCTAAGAATATCAATGTTGGAGCTACTGGCAGAGCTCCACAACTGTATTCCATACGTCCAGATTGGCCTGATGGCTGATTTATATAATAGGATTTTATTCTCCAGAAAGAGTGGAGGGTGCTTGTTTAAGTGTTAATTAAGTTGCAATAATTTGAGTTTGTCTTCCTTTTTTTTTAGTTATAATATGTTGTGTCCAGGCTAGATGTTCATCTAAGTATAGGGGAGAATTGGGCAGTATCGGACATCGGGTAATATCGGATAGTGCGTTTCTTTCATCTACCACAGATGGTAGTACCTGAATGACATGGTTACGTAACTGTATGCGGCATCACAGCAACGTAACGATGTCATTCAGGTATTATCATCTGGTTGTAGATGAAAGAAACTCACTGTCCGATATTACCTGATGTCCGATACTACCCAACTCTCCCCTAGTCCTAGGTATTTCACATGAGTGTCTAGTGGTAATTCTTAATTTATCTTAACGTTAGGGCATTTTTCTCTATGTAACGTAAACGTAATATGTTGACATTTAGATCAGTTTGTCTGGACACCCCATTGCAGTAGCCATTGTTATAAGTAGTCAAGAGAGATTGTAGATATTGCGAAGCCTAACGAAGACATTCATATGAGGCAAGCATAGCAGTGTCACCAGAAAATGTTCCAATAGTGGTGTTATCTATTACTGGCAGATCATATGTATATAGTAGATAGAGAACAGGTCCTTGAGGAACACCTGAGCTAATGCGATGAAGGGACAGAAGTTCATCGTTATACTTCACTTGGAAGTAGCAGTCATTGAGGTAAGATTTAAGCAGAAGATAAAATGAATGAGGAAGCAGCAATTTAATTTTATATAGAAGACCATCATGCCAGACCATTAAACTTGTTTTAAATCAAGAAAAGCAGCTGAGTAGTAGCGTCGTGATTCAGAGTCTTGTGAGATGATGTTGACTATACGATGATCTTGTTCCAATGTTGAATGACCTTCACGGAAACCAAACTGTAAGTCTGGAATTATTTAATTTAATATTGGTTTCAGGCGTTGCAGTAGCAATTTTTTCAAATACCTTAAATAGAATAGGTAACAAACTTACTGAAAGATAACAAGATGGATCAGTAGGTAGCTTCTCTGGCTTAAGTGTGTTAATTATTTCCGCTACTTACTTTCCTCTGGCTTGGAAATTTAGTAACATTTAGAATAGCATTGAAAATTAAAGCAATAAATGCGTACTCTTTTCTGGGTAGTTCTTGTAGCACGTTTCTTGTGATTAAGTCATATCCAAGACTTTTGATTGAGTTACAGTAAGTATGGTTCATAATAGTGATTTTGACTTCAGATGATGAGAAAGATTTTATGGAAGGTGAAGTCTGGAATGGAGTATCCAAATATTTTAGTATTTTTTCTTCAGTTGTACTCCTTTGTTCTATGGGTTCAAAGACAGTAGAAAATATTCTGCAAAACATTCGAATTTTTCTTGAGCACTTCTTGCCCATGTATCGTCTGTTTTTTTCGAATTGGCGGAATATGAGACTGAGGTCTTTTTAACCTCCTTGTTGCGTTCCAAAGTGTACAATATAAAGCAACATCTGGATAGAGAGTTTGAACATACTGAGTAAAAGAATCAGTGGAGTAAATTTTTAATTGCCTTTTCAGCTGCTGAACAGCTCTATTAAACAAATCTTTGTCCTCAGGATATCTCGAGCATTACCATAAGCGATGTAGTCTAAGTTTTCTTCTAATTTTGTCATTATGACAGCCGAATACTTGCTTCTTTTAGTAACATAAAAGGGAGGAGTTGATTCTCATGTCGCAACTAATATGATGTTAAAAATATATAGGTCTGTATATGAACAGAAAATGAGTTGCAATGTATAAAATACGAGCACATCGCTTTCTCCATGGACTAGAACTAGAACACCCTCGCAACCGAGATCATCTCCTTAGCCCACTGTTTAACCAACTGAGATATTTCAGTATGTTGGAAAGTAGTGTGGTATTCACATCTAGTTCTGGTTGACGGCGGGCACTTTAAAAGTAATGCCATAATTACTCGCCTCAAGTTGACCTATTATTTGAAGCGATATTTTATAAACATAGTAATCACGCCTTACGAAATATTCGGCGCTATTGCTGACTTCGCACCATATATATATATATATATATATATATATATATATATATATATATATATTACATGTCACAATGCAGAAACTAAATGTTAGTACAGAGAAGGAACCGAAAGACTAGCAGCAGTTTCTAGTGGGCTTATTGTGTCTTACCGTAACCATAGTTGGAATGATTTCTGAATCCGAACAGTTCGATCTTGTACAGCTGTCAAAAGAAAAAGTGGCCGCTCTCCTGAAACAAAGTTCCCTTCGGGTATCTTCGCTACAATTCGGAGACAGGCGATGTTACATGTTCTTGGACCACGTTGCCTGATATCTACAGTTATAATTGAAGTATACTGTGTGTTATTCGATAGCATAATGGTAGCATTCAGGCCTCTTATTCATGAGGTCCTGCGTTCGACTACCACCTCCTGCTTTTATGTCCTTTTTTGTTCTGTTTTTGAGAGAGACAAACTAGACATAATGGCTCCTTTCTCTTTTATGATTATTTTAGTAATTAACATCAGGTTCATTAATATATTATGCCATGACTTTACCATTATCATTATGATATTGTGGCTGCAAATGGAAAGAAAAAAGATTTTATTCTCAATAAAATATCTTTCGTGGCATAAACATAACAAATTTACTGGCGTCGGCCTTAAAACATTCAAACAATTAAGCGTTCAAAAAACAAAACAAAAAGCCACAATTCAATATTTAGTCTATCTTCCTCTTATCTCGATCATCTTGTAGTCGAGTGGGCATGGAATTGACTAGTCTTTGCAAATAGCGACTGTTCTTAGACACGATATTCCAGGCATTCTGAACATACATACATAAATGTTCTGTCCATGGGCAGGTCTTTCATTGCAAACCCAGCAATCTGCAATCTTTCCTATTTTCTGCCTTCCTCTTAGTCTCCGCACATGATCCACATATCCTAATGTCATCTATTATTCTTTTCAACCAGAGACCCAACCAATTCCTTTTTCTCTTTCTAATCAGTTTCAGCATCATTCTTTCTTCACTCACTTTTTCAAACACAATTTTATTTCTTATTCTGTCTCTCCACTTCACACGCACCGTTCTTCTCCACATCCACATTTCAAATGCTTCAATTCGTTTCCCTTCATTTCGTCGTAATGTCCATGTTCTTTCCCCATACAATGCCACACTCCACACAAAGCACTTCACTAGTCTCTTCCTTAGTTCTTTTTCCAGAGGTCCGCAGAAAATCCTTCTTCTTCTATTAAAAGCTTCCTTTGTTCATGTTTGCAGTTTTCTTGGGAAGGATAGGCCTAAATGCGGTAACATCCCGTTGCTTTCCGCACACCACTATCTCTTTCGCATCTTATTAAATTCCAGGGGGCCCAAGCGTGGAGATGAGGAGAGTGGATTTGACTAATTGGGCCCTCCGGACTTCACCGAAAGTCACGGCAAGGGTTAAATATTAATTCTATCAGGATGTTTGACCCGGTCAGAAACCGGGAAATCTCAATTAGCCTTTGCTCCTCGCATCCTGGACTAGCTTCTACGAATCATCAGAAAATCTTAGAGTGTGATTGGGCCAATTTTTCCGAAAATGTTTCCACACTTTTGCTCTCGTAGCTCAGCGGACGAACGTCGGAATTCAGATGTCAACGTCTCAGGTTCAATTCCTCGTTACTCCTTTTCATTTTATTGTGGTTCAAGATAGTATAATGTAATAATACAAAAAGAAAAACTAATACCAGTATTATGCAACTGGATTTTTCCAAACCTAATATTAAATTTATGTTATTTATATCGCTAAAGAACGATTACAATATAAATAACTTGAATATTATTTATACAGTATCACTAAAGAACGATAACAGAATATAAATGATACATATCGGTTTGTTTAATTAATATATTGGGAAAGAACAATAACAATATAAATAACTTGAATATTGTTTTATAATGCTAATGAAGGAAAACAGAATATAAATGATAACTTGAATATTATTTAAATCGCTAAAGAACGATAACAATATAAAAAACGTGAATATTATTCATATCGGAATTTCACAGATTTATTACAGATGTATTTAAGAAATTGTAGAAGAATAGTAATTAGTAACAGTGTCCTATTTATTCTTCTTGGAGCCAAATTTGCAACTTTTAAAAGTGTGGTTACTATGTTGAAGTGTATGTGTTGTAACGGATGCTTGATTTGTTATGTATGTGAGTCAGTTATGGGATGCTTGATGTCGTCGCAATATCGTAATTATAGTTTGATTGTGTTTGTGTGACTATTGTGTATTAATTTATGATGTATGGTACGGAAAGCTGCATATTTGTGTTATAGAAGTGTTACATATGTGTGTTGTTAATGTTTTTGTATGTTTCAAATTGATACCTGATATTTGTTTTGCAATCGCAATGCCTAATTTACGGATTGTTTATGTTTTGTTTAAATCGCGTAAGCTAATTTAATTTTCTTTTCCATTTCTCTTTATGCTTATCTTTTTTGTGTATAAAACTATAGCCCTAACATACATATGTAAAATAGGGCTAACCCCCATTGGAGATACAATAATAATTATTATTCATATCGTTATAATACGATAACAGAATACAAATGATGACCTGAATTGTATTCATATCTCTAAAGAACGATAACAAAATATAAATAACGTGATATCCATAAAGAACGATAACTGGATATAAATGATAATTTGAATATCACTTACATCGCTAAAGAACGATTAAAAAATAAAATGAAAACTTGAAGAAGGCCCGAACCCACGACCTTTGAATCATTAAACAAGCACTCTACCGCTGGTCTACGAGGCGCAGATATGGAACACTTTCATAGTTCCGGAACTCCTTGTACAAGCACATGCCTCGTCTAACATCGCCGCGACCCGAAGTGGACTTTGAAAATATTCGCTGTTCACGAGTGCGGCCACTTTTTTTTTTTTTTGACAGCTGTACATATCGTGATTCAACTGTGTGAAGCCATTATGTGGATTCAGCCAGCACAACTTACCCCCTAGTCTAGAGTGTACTTCTACCCTCCCTCAAATTGATGCTAGCTGTACGCCAGTAAGAATACATCACGCCACACTGTTTTGGGTAAATACTATTGAAGTGATAATGAAATGGAGAGTGATGGCAGAATGATAGAGGAAAATGGGAGAACCCCAAGATAAAAGCTCAGGAACCTTAGCTTTGACCTCCACAAATACGACTTCACCCTCACCGAGATTCGAGCCGAAGTCTACAGTCATCGAAAACTCGTGCTCTGTACTCTGCCAACTGAGCTACCAAGAAGGCTAAATAACTTATTAAAAAAGTGCATTGCTTGTATGAAAAAAATCTTCCTTCACGAAGACTCGACTTAGAACTCATTCCGTAACGCTAGACCAAGGAATAACGCCTCAGACCACGAAGTTACGATGCGGGACATGAATATATTAGCCATAAGTAATTTTATTCATTACAAATGACACAATATTTAATAGAGATTGAATTACAGTATACTACACTGCCTTCCCTTTAGCGAGAAAAAACAGCTACCAGGCTATTTGATCGAAAGAATGTCTGTTCTGTATTACAAACGTCGATTCGTTCATGACATGAGTACCCGGGAACTGTAGTTTCCTATCTCGCAACAGTTCGTCCCATTAAACTCCTAGCAAGTCATTTCGCATTTTCCTCTGCAGATCATGCACAAGTATTCATTCACGCTTTTATAAATCTCGCCAGTACGACTTGTTCGTGCGGTTTGAGATCGTGCTATGCATGTCTACGGGCTGTGAATTGCAAATGGAATAAATGCTGCATTGGTTTTCGTTTACAGAAGCTTGGGTGTAGTAGGCCTATAAGAATATTTTCAGCACAGTATTGCTCATTTGTAGAAACTGCACAGCCATTTGGTTGAATATTTCAGTAAATTAAATGTACAAAGTGAATCTAAAATAACATTACAATACTTTATGATGTGTTCTCTTTTCTTCTCCTAATTTTTTTAAGTCTATCGGCCTGTGTTACAGAAAAAGCTGCAGAGTGGGCTGGCTGGCTGACTGGCTTTACGAGGACTGGTCCCGGGACGGTTATGATGTGTTCTCTTTTCTTCTCCTAATTTTTTTAAGTCTATCGGCCTGTGTTACAGAAAAAGCTGCAGAGTGGGCTGACTGGCTTTACGAGGACTGGTCCCGGGACGGTTCCCCATTGTGCGCTCAGTGATTGTCCAAGTCCAACATAAGGCTCGGGTGGCATTCGTGAATCTAACGCTGACAGGTGGACCATTATTCCTCAGCCACTGACAGATCCAGGCCTTGTTTCGCGGACGAGTAGCCTTATAAGACCTAGGGGCTCCGAGCCCAAAGCCCTTCCTGATCAGTCGACGCTGACTGGTGGGCCATCCTGCCTCAGCTCCTTATAGAGCCAGGTCCCATCCACATACGAGTAGCCTAATAAGCCCCAGGGACCCGGAGCGCCAAACTCTTTCTATATCTGCATCCCTGACTACTCCCAGACCTCACTCTAGCCTATCTATACTATTGCAGATGATAGGTAAAATAAGGGGGAGATAGAGTGTTGGTGGAATGATACAGGGGAAACATGAATACCCCGAGAAAAACTCCCTGCAACACCTGCTTTGTCCACCATAAATTCCTTCACGATCTCGCCGGGGATCGAACCCAAGCCGCCTGGATGGAAGACCATCGAGCTAGCACTTGAGCCACAGATGCGGCCTACGGAGTGGGCATATAAAGCTTGCGACAGTGGCCCCAACTACGAATACTTTTAGACTTTATAATATGTATTCCATTTTTGTATAAACTCTAATTGCTGTTGTAGGCAAGAACAAAAATCGATTCTTAAAGTATGGGACATACGAGGAAAAAACAACGATTTCGTCCTCCTAATAGTAAAAGTCTGCATTTTAGTTCCCAATGCAGTGATGATCAAAACGGTAGAGAAACTGATGAAGGTAATCATCAATAGGCTACTTAAGCTACAGTTTGTGGTGAAAAAGAGGTCCACACTAGATATAAGAAATTAATCCCAGTGTTGTGAGAAGGCAGATAATTTTTCACGGGGAGCAAAGTGAAAATAAAAATAGATTAAACAAACAATAAAAGCAAATAAGTGGGTGGGTGGATGGGTGGAATTCGTTAGCAGCCATTTCCCTGTGATGAGTTCTGAGTTGATGTAGCCTGTACTATAGTTGAATCCATAGTTTCATAAAATACATTAGTCCAAAGAAGTAAATTTTGCAGGAGAGACGTAAAACAATTTTGACCTAAACTGTGAATGCATGGGTAACACGAAACTGCTATTTTAAAATAAATAATATGATGTGAAAATCGCTTGCCTCAAATTGTGGTTTCAAAAATGACTAAGCCTATCTGCGTCTACATAGTGAACATCGTAATAGTTTAGCATTTTTCTTTGGCGGAAGTTGGATACTCTGTTAAATGCGTTTAGCGGCAGTGTTGCCTACTGTACCGGAATTACTATACTCCGCATTGCCATAATTTGAGCAGTCTTGCTCTTGGCTATATTTTTTCTATACAGAATGGAAGTGAAATAATCTTGCAGATTGAAAGGGACGATAGGGTACACTGAAATGAATAGAAAACCTATATGACGGTTTGTGATTAAATTCACGGTTAATTATAAAATTAAGTTTGAAGTTTCAGCAGTCAGGTATCTTCGCCGCTAACACACTCTACTCGTAAGAGATGTAAGAGGTCGACGAACTCGGTGTCTCGGTAGGTGAGCTGCTCTCTGTCTCGATGTTAATACTTCCTCGCAACGTACAGTGGCTTGAAATTAGAGGTTTTCAAAATTAAATTTACACGAAAACAGTCCATGCTATTGAAATACGTTAGATGAATCAATTATTCTTTATTAGATTTCCTATCGATATGAATAAAAATCACGATCCTACTCGCAATAGTTACCGAATAAGAGTTTGTTAAACATTCGGGAAAAAATATTTTCTTCCGAAAAAAACTATGAACTGTTGACCGATATGATAGAATACATTGACAGGAAAAGAAAAAACGGAACACTCTGAAATCTTTAGCATAAACTAAATCAATTGTACATTCATCAACAGTTGTGGTAAAAAAAATTATCTGAGTCAATTTTAAACTTCTAGAATACAAAAACTTTAAGTTCAACTTTAATACCGATGTTTGCTACGTAATAACATTAAAAACTTGTTTCTGCGCAGATGTTAAATTGAAGATCTATGGAAAAAAATGAATAACGCAAAATTTATGAGTCCATTGTTGCGTTTTCAATTTGATATAAGACAGTCATTTTGTGTTTTTATCAAATATGCCTCTCTCATCTTATGAAGTAGCAGCTGTAGTGGTATTGGTGGAAAACGGCCACAATCTTCGACACGTTGCCCGGACGTTGAATGTATGCTGCATAGGGTACTGCATCGCCTTTGGGAAACTCAGCAGTACACTAGGAGACTGGGCT
Organism: Periplaneta americana; assembly: GCF_040183065.1. Lineage (NCBI taxonomy): Eukaryota > Metazoa > Arthropoda > Insecta > Blattodea > Blattidae > Periplaneta > Periplaneta americana. Next base: position 126,599,654 of record NC_091120.1, read on the forward strand.
CAGGCCGTAAGAGAAAAACTTCAGTCAGAGATGATCGATTTTTGGTGCATCAGATCTTGCAGGACCGGCACACTACCGCTGTCGAAGCCCGTCAATTGGCTACGCACATCAACATCAGTGAACGGACAGTTAGAAGAAGGCTTGATGAAGCAAATCTGAGATCTCGGCGGCCCGCAACTGGTTCGCTGCTGTCTGCAGAACAACTCAGAAATCGCCTTGCATTTGCAAGGAACCACCAACATTGAACACATGAAGATTGGAGTCATGTACTCTTTGCATATGAGTCCAGATTCTGTGTAAGAGGACTCGATAGAAGGGAACGAGTATGAAGGAGACCAGGAGAACGCTATCTTGACTGCATGATCTCTAAACGCACACCATTTGGAGGTGGTTCCATTATGGTCTGGGCGGGAATATTTACCAACGAGAAAATGGAGCTTGTCCTCATCGAAAATAGATCTCTGACGGCAGGACGATATATTGATGAGGTTCTTCGTTTTCATGTGGTTCCGTTCTCGATATTTGCAGGATAAAATTTCATCTTTATGTATGATAATGCCCGTCCTCAAGCTGCTCGGTGTGGTCAGATTTTTTGGATGAAGTTAGTATCGTGTCTCTCGGGTGGCCTTCATGCAACCCGGACTTAAATCCGATAGAGCACGTATGGAATAATCTAGGAAGACGTGTTCGAGGCAAAGATCACCCTCCAGAAACAATACAACAATTGAGGGAAGCTTTACGGCAGGAATAAGAAAACATTGGGCAAGAATGCATTAATACTGTGGTAAGGAGCATGCCAAGCCGAATGGAAGCTATCATTAGAGCAAGGTTGTGTCCCTGATGCGGTTTACTCTATCAGCAACAAATTGTTTTAATGTGTGGACAGGTATTAATTCACACTTATTAATTCAAACCTTAATTTTATAATATTTTGTTTTTAATTTTACGATATTTCCTATCATAGACTTATTTAATTTACCTCAAAAATCAATTTCGTTTCATAATAATTCATGAAATTTCCATAATTAAATGTTACATGGAAATATTCAAGGTGTTCCTTTTTTTTTTTTTTTTTTTTTTTTTTTTTTTTGCCAGACAATGTAGTTTTTTGTTACATACAACATGAGCTATTCGCTTTGAAAATCTGCAAGGCTATTTCAATTCCAACCTGTATAGTTGCTAGTCTAGCATTCCTAGTTATTAGAATGAATGTTAACTAATGTTAATCTGGTTTCGCCATTACTAATCGGATTTAACATACGGTTGTAATATGATGTAAGAGTAATGGAACGGAGAAAAATTCTCTCCGGCGCCGGGATTTGAACCCGGGTTTTCAGCTCTACGTGCTGATGCTTTATCCACTAAGCCACACCGGATACCACCCCGGCGTCGGACAGAATCGTCTCAGATTAAGCTCCAACTCTTGGGTTCCCTCTAGTGGCCGCCCTCTGCACTACGTCATAGATGTCTATGAACGTAGGACCGAAGTCCACACATGTGCTGAGGTGCACTCGTTATGAGTGACTAGTTGGCCGGGATCCGACGGAGTAAGCGCCTCTGCATGGAAATATCATATGTACTTCGGTACATTAAAATAATATATATGATATGCGTAAATCACTTCGTGATTTAAGACGGCGCTTATTCCGTCGGATCCCGGCCAACTAGTCACTCATAACGAGTGCACTTCAGCACATGTGTGGACTTCGGTCCTACGTTCATAGACATCTATGACGTCCAGACGTGCAGAGGGCGGCCACTAGAGGGAACCCAAGAGTTGGAGCTTAATCTGAGACGATTCTGTCCGACGCCGGGGTGGTATCCGGTGTGGCTTAGTGGATAAAGCATCAGCACGTAGAGCTGAAAACCCGGGTTCAAATCCCGGCGCCGGAGAGAATTTTTCTCCGTTCCATTACTCTCACATCATATGATGACGCAGAATATCTGCATGGAAATATCATATGTGCTTCGGTACATTAAAATAATATATACGGTTGTAAGCCTACTTTTAGAGTCAATATGACCCGAATTTATATTTCTTGCTAGAAATATATAAATTAATTTCTAAAATGCTTATTTATGTTTACAAGAGTGTAAAAGCATTGTTTATTGCACTTTAATATAAATTAGGATAGTGTCGCATATTTAGGCCTATTTTGCATTTAAAACATTATATACTCAGTGGGAAAATAACACAACAATTAATTAATATCCTACAAGGAAAATTATAAATGTTATTATTTACAATTTCGGCAAAAGTTAAAGGCGTGAACTTTGCAAATATGTTTATGACAATAAAACTTACACATAGTTACTTTTGTTATCATTGCTAGATGGAGAAAATTTGCTTTTGGAGAATGCGATCCCGAAGCTACATATTCATTACGTTGTTGAAGTTTGACAATTCTACTATATCTGGGAGAAAAGTAGGCCTACTAAACTCATTTTCTTCCAATTTTACCAATACTTTTTCCGTAATTTATTATTTCATATAATATTTCAATCTACCGAGGATTTTTTTGTTTCACTTATCCATAATTGTTTTACAGATACCGGTGCGTTATATAAAATATAAAACACTAAAGAAAGGAACTTTCCATAACTTAATCAGAATTGACTTTCAGTCGACTGTTTTATCGTCCACTTTGTATTATTCAGATATCGACACAGGTATCGGCTTGGTTGGCGGAGTTGGTATAGCGCTGGCCTTCTATGCCCGAGGTTGCGGGTTCGATCCCGGGCCAGGTCGATGGCATTTAAGTGTGCTTAAATGCGACAGGCTCATGTCAGTAGATTTACTGGCATGTAAAAAAATTCCTGCGGGACAAAATTCCGGCACACCGGCGAAACTGATATAACTTCGGTAGTTGCGAGCGTCGTTAAATAAAACATAACTTTCAGCTAGGTTGACAACTACAAATAAAATATAAAACAAGAATTTATATTTTCACAGATTATTTTAATAGTTCATTTTTTTTTTGTAATTCAATTCACTATCCATAATTTTCACAAATAATGAGAGCCTCATTGTGATAAAAGACAAAAAAAAAAAAAAATGAACTCAGTCGTCAGGTAAAAGACGCAATAATTGTGTCACTGTCCGTGGGAAACTGGTCACTGTATTGACTGTCACGCGTCTGGCCTTACGTGACTGTTGGGTTTCTTGAGACAGAGTACATCACATGATCTCTGGTCAAATGAAAACATTCTGCCAGAAATGTAGGGTATAAATACATCTTAAGGTAGGATATTTGGCGGGATTGTAAAAATAAGTAATAACAAAGAGTACTGCGAGCGTCGTTAAATAAAACATAACATTTGTTAACAAGTACTAGCGTACTAAATAAATGAAAAAAAGTACTAGACCCAGTACTAACGTACTGGATACCTGAGTGAACATGCTCCAACGTCACAAACTCATAACATGCCTACCACTGTTCTAGAGGGTCAATTTTTTTGTGCGAAATGTTTGTACCATTATGCAACATTTGCGAACCCTGAAATTTAATTTCGAGGGGAAAAAATTTCAGCCTTCTTCGGTACGGCCTACAATATATTCTGCAGCATTTTAAAATTAAAATGTCAACACTAGAAAGCACGTACTGATTATGCCTTTACATATTAAATTACAATACTTACACCGCGCTGACCACATATCGCGGGTCTTATACTATAAGTAGATAAATTGATATTTGTTTTGTTATCTACTTCGGTGGGTTATTTAAATAGTAAGCTTAGATATCCATTATGGTTTCTTAAGTTAAATAATTTATTTTAAAAATCTGCTATACAGCATTAGTACACGAGGAGACAATAGGCTGGATGCGCAAAAGCTATTTCCTAATTATCTCAAAACAATAAATTTGCATTCATCTAGTTATACAGTAATACGAGACCCGCGATATATATAGATATTAGGGTTACGTTTCTAAGATTAAGTATTATGAATTTATGATTGGATTTCCTAGTCACTTCCAAGGAAAGGGGCTAATAAAAATGGTCCACCTCATACCTTTTAAATCTACAAGTTACGGTATTTGTGCATTCAATGCAGTGTGGAAATGTGTGCGGCCACGAACAGATGGGGCGAGGTCTCAGTAAATGGATACCTGTGTAACGACTGAAACTTGCTCTATGGATACAAAACTTGTAATGGAAGCGTCCGCTCTCCACAACCTTGCGAAAGTTTGTTACGGATCGAAGAGCAGTGACCCTCCAAAACAGCTCAATCTCTGAATGCATGTTAAAAGCATACTTCAAAGACCAGGTTAAAGATTAACAAAGCGTTAATGCATAGGATCCCTATCTATGGTCCATACCACTGGTAAAATGACCTTATCTCAATAAGAAAATTTCTCTCGTAACAATCGAATTCCGATAGTAGGCCTACTGGAAGTCAATCTTCCTTAAGAAATGATCGAGTGATGTCATTTATGATTACATAATTAGCTATTTGTTTTTCAATTGTTTCCAACAAAAGTGACCAATGAGGTAAAGGTAAAATGAATTTGACATTGCAAAAGTAAAAGGAACGTTATTGGAGGTCACAAGCGTTCCAATGTGGCGAAATGGTACAACGGGCATTAGTAAAACTCGAATTATCAGTTCTCAATTTCACCCACAAGTAATCCCTAGCATTCCTTTTTGTTAAAGAGGCTGATTGAATCACGGGACACAAAGCCGCAGGATAAATTAGTTCAACTGGGCAAACCTAATGACCCCATTACAAATCGAATCCGCAATCTCCGACTTTGGACGTAGCGCCTTAACCATTTTGTTATCGCTAAGTCCGAAGATTTAGTACGAATGCAGCCCGTAACGTGTAGGAAGAGGTAGCACTGTTTACTGCTACACCGTGCAGGTACTTACAGTCAACTCAAAACACTCATGCAGCTGTCAGTCTAATACGATTTGTCTCTACGTAATAATTACCATGCGTAAAGCAAAAGATTCAAAACATAAATTATATAAGTTGGTGCAAGAATTCGGAAGTGCTGTAAATATTTCACAACAAACGGCGAATATATTGCGCACAGAGTATATGAAATACAGATAAGAGGAAGTAAAACAAATATATGCAACAACACTGCGGCACACAAAAGAAAACAAAATGAAATTATATTTAATTAAACAGGATAACGAAATGTCATTATGCGAAGAGTCTCCTTCAAGCAGCATACAGTCTCAATTTTTTATGGATTTGAGTGATATAATTTACATTAATACAACATTTAATGAGGCAAACAATAGACAGACCTATTTTAAACAATTCTTGGAAACATACACTGGCAAACACGTTCCTAATGATATAACATTGCGCACAACCTATTTACGCACATGCTATGAAAAGATTTTAAATGTTGTAAGATTGTGGCTGAGAATAACATTTGGGTGTCTATGGATGAAACCACCGATGTCTGTGATAGATACACAGCACATGTGACTGTAGAAACTCTACTTCAGAACAGTCCAGGAAAAACATTTTACTTACAAGTTACATCTGAACGTCTCGAGAAAGTAAATTATTCTACAGTTGCAGCCCTATTTTATCATGCAATGCCTATTTGGGTGGCCACAAGCTATACCATCTGAAAACCCCCTTCTGTTTATGACCGATAGTGCTTCCTATATGGTTAAGGCAACCAAAGAATTAAGAACGAAGTATTCAATAACGATACATCTCACTTGTTTAGCACATGGACTGCATAGGCTAGCAGTGGCAGTAAGAACATCTTCCGATGATGTCGACAATTTTGTATCTCAAATGAAAAGGTTATTCCTAAAAGTTCCTCCTACAACTAGAACATTTAGAGATTGCACCTGAACTTCCTCTACCCCCTCAACCTATTTTTACGCGATGGGGAACTTGGCTAGAAGCAGGAAATTATTATGCCAAGCACTACGATCAAGATTGTCAACGTTCTAGCTAATCTTGAAAGCCAAGGCAGTTCTGCCATTAAAATAGCCAAATCTCCTATAGCTGATCAAATTTTAAAAATATGACTATTATTAACAATCTTTGAGTTATTTCTGAAGCTATCACCATTTTAGAATCATCGCAGTTGCCAATGACTGAAGTACCAAAACAAGTCGACAATATCACACATATTCATAATGGATTACCTAATTTTCCAATTATCACAAACTTAAAACAATTTTAATTTTAGTCGGTTATTTAACTACGCTGTATTCCAGACTCCGGAAGCGCTCATAACTTCTTCCAATGTTAGCCTCTATTCCATATCTTTCACCCTTGTCGCAATCCTGACTTCCATTCTCCTATGTTCATCCCGGCTTGCTCGATCCCAGTTCCTCCCTCGAACCCCTCTGCTGTCGAAAAGTCGCGTAGCTAGGTTCGTTGATCCCTCGACAAGTAGAGTGCACCCGTTTCCCTGCTCCTGACGTCGAAAAATCGCGAAGCTAGGCTCGTTTGATCCATAACGCCTATAGAGGTTTTTCTCGCTGTTGAAAAGTCGCTAACCTACGCCAGCTCGATCCCTCGATTGCGAGCAAAGACGTTATAATAGTATACTAGACTCACACAGAGCGCTGGTGTGCTGTCCAAAATTGAAACCAGTCTGCGCACGTTTACGCCGCCATGCTACTGGTAGAAATAGAGCGGTAAACACGATTGTCATACTTGTCCTTTGTTTTATCTCGGGTGTTTTTAGTGAATAGTGTGAAAGTAATGGCAATATAATTTTGAAATATGATATATTATCGCCGCGGACTCATGCTTAACATGTCGGCATCATACAATAACGTGCGGTGTGGTTTAAAAAAATAATTTTGCCGACCGATTGTTGCTCTGTAGGTTTCACTCTAAGCCTCACGTTGTCACGTCTACTTTCTCGATAAGAATAAGCACTAGTTTGTTATATTGTTAAATGGCTATTATTATTATTATTATTATTATTATTATTATTATTATTATTATTATTATTATTATTATTATTTCATATACGAGTACGTTGGCTTTCTTAACTCTTAATAATAACTCTTTAATAATAATTTTTAATCACATACCTTAATGTTCGTCCTCAGCACAAGACATTGCAACCTCGGGTTTAGTCTACGTGGATTAGACAAGTAAGTGTCATTTAATAATAATTGAAGCAGCTTATTGGTTGCATTATTGAAATTGAGGCGAGTGATTGGAGCGGCGACACAAGAAATTGAAAACAATAATACAATTAAATTTCAAAGACCTGCCGAACGCATGAGGCCGCTCAAAGACCTGCCGAATGTTAACCCTGAGAGCGCGGCGATAATACCATCCCTGTTTAATTTTCCAAGCTATTTGCAAAAGGTACGATATAATATTATCTCTGTTGTTACAATATCAATATCATTAAAAATCAATCAGTAGTTTACGATAATAAAGAATACTTAATTGTTAGTACAGGTATATCAGACTAGAGAAATCCCACTGAGTGAATTATTTAGACTTACACATCAGATGTTAAAACATTAGTGGAAAGATAATTTTTTGTTTTTATTATGTAAATGAATTTATCTGCAAGATAATAAACTTTCATTCAAGATCCATATATGGATAAATAAATATACAGATAATAAATAAATAAATAGCTATAATAGCTAAGCCTCCTTTGTGAATTTATGATTCAGAGTTCACCTATAAATAACTCTTTTACATTTTGCCGGATATATTTTATTAACAAAAGCAAGGAATGGCATCTTATTGATATTGCATATGTGCATAAAAATTATGTACCATCACTCCGCAAGCAATGATAATATATCTATTTTATTTATTTAAAATAAAAATACAATATGTAAAAAATCCACACATAAAAAGTATGTGTTTTTTTTATCTTGCATAAAGTGATTGTTTAGTTTTTAGGTCTTCACGTTACCTATTGTTTGCAATGTATTAGGTACCGATACTTTTTATAATTGATAGCATTCCCTTTATTAATTGAAGAATGAATTCAATGTAATTTGGCTACCTTAGCATATTATATTTTGCCAGATTACCTATGTCCTGTGGTCTAAAAGTACCGGTAATATAATTTATTTTTGTTTCTCTAAAACTTAACAACAAGTCTATACTGATTATCGCATATTTATTTCACTTAGGAATTTGATTATAACAAGAACTTGTGTAATCAAGGTGCATATATTTATGTCTTGTGATCTAAGAGTTAGTATGGTAATATAATTTTAGATTCTCTGAAACCTAACAATTTGCTGATTATCGTAAAATTATACAATCTATAATGTGTATTGTGTAGGCCTATTTATGGATGTATCGGTATGTTTTCTATAAATTGCTGCATACGTATTTTCTTTTCTTTAATGTTCTAACACATATCAATGAAAGTTTGAATATGTTTATTTCGTCCTAATTTTACGTTAAACGTCGAAAATGGCCATAATATGTCAATTTTAGATCATCACAGCGTTAAATTGCGTGATTTACGTACTGCTATTATTTGTCTGGTCTCCAACAATATGGCGGCAAGCGCAGCGTTCAATTTGCCCCGGTTTCCTCGTTTCGCGCAGCCGAGACTGTAGGGGCTTGATTGCGAGAACTAACCTCGACCCTAGTTTCCCCTCTCTCTCTCTCTCTCTCTCTCTCTCTCTCTCTCTCTCTCTCTCTCTTGTTTTCCTACCCTACGTCGTATTCTCTAGGCAACTCTTCTATTTAAGCACTTCCGTTACTCCTGTCTCCCTTACACACAAATTCTACGTCATTATCATAACTCTTCACGCATCATCGTCTCAGGATGAACTTCTAAATTACCAATTTAAGCTTCGGCCCTCTTGTCCCATCACTCCCGTTTCTCCTTTCCCCACCTCGACGACACGCCAGAGCGACGTTACCGGAGACCGGCGCACGACAGAAGAAAGGTAGGACTTCTATACATCCTCTCAGCAAGTTAACTACAGTAAATAACGTTATTCTGTTTTACGACACTGAAACAATCTTGGAATTTGCTATACTAACGTACGTAAACAAAACTCTACAACAGTATATGGTGCAGACAGATAATATTTTTTAATTTTCTATTCTCTACTCCGGATGCGCTGTCACAACAGTTCAATTAGTATGACCAGTATAACAGATCGCTGGAAGAAATCCATATTTTGCCAATAGCGAATGTAGTATTGTTAGTTGTCGCAGACGGATAAGACCCATTGTTTCTTGCTTGCTTGCTTCCAAGGTCAACTAAGACCACTCAAAGAAAGGACAGTTGGCAAAACTCGAAAATTGCTTTTTACAACTACTTTTTTATCTCCTATGTACACTTAAAGGCAAAAAAAAAAAAAAAAAAAAAACGAGCCGCCGACAATTCCTAAGTTCTAGATACATAACATTGTGCATGCTTGTCTCCAGTAACACATAAGCAAACCATTTAAATTTGCTGTATTTTGTTCAATAGTCTAAGATATGTTATAAAATCGAATGTAAGGTTGATTTTGGAAACATCAGGGCCTCTGAAGAGTGAACTAATAATAATAATAATAATAATAATAATAATAATAATAATAATAATTATAATAATAATAATAATAATAATAATAATAATAATAATAATAAAATTGATAAATACAAAATGAACCGAAGCTAATATGAAAAGGAAAAGCACGTATTATGCCAAAACAACATTAACTGTCACAGTAGCGTAAGTCGTTACGGGATTGGTTTATTGAACAAGTTGATAGTAGTAGCGCAAGGTTCGAATCTTCCACAGTCCTTTTTTTTTTATTACAAATTTGTCATCATATATGTCTCGCAAAGCTAGAATTATGTGGCGATATTTCTTAGAACATGCCCAAACTCTTATAAATAATAAACCTCCCTCTCTCTTCTGAGCAATACTCCTGTCTGTTAAACGTTCTGTCTCGTCATTACGCTTGAAGATAGCAGAGAGACAACAACTTATTGTCCTGGTTCGCTTAACTTACTCTGTGTCGATGGCGGCCAGAGAGATTGGTGTCCCATTGTCAACTGCTAAGTGGTGAGCTAAATTGTTTATCGAGAATGGTGAAGATGTGAATGAATGTCCCATTCCTGGTCGACCGCGCATCTCTACAAGGGAAGAGGTCGCCATGTTATTGAGTGAAGTTCAGAACCACCCCTTTAGAACTACCTCTCAACTCAAGATGGCGACCAACTTTTCTGGTTTCCCACACACCGTGAGGAGAGGTTTTAGACAGCGTGGCATACGGTGTCGTCGAGCTGTGAGGAGAGAATATTTGACGATAGAGCATGCCGTGGACCGTCTAGGTCTAGCGTATGCTACTCTCCGACAGGACTTCGATTGAAGAAATGTCATTTTCTCCAACGAGGTAATTGGCTCGAGTAGTAACGATGGTCCTGCCTAGTTTATCGTATGGATGGCCACCGATACGATGAACGCTTCGTGAGACAATTTAACAGGTCGTGTCGCGTGAACATCTCATGTTGGGGTGGATGTCATACGGGCAGGACTTCTGGAACGCATCCACAGGCGGTTTACGGCAGAAGTCTACGAACACATTTTGGTAAATGTAATGATCCCTTCCGCCCGAAAACGATATCTAGAAGGACCACTTTTCTTCCAGCAGGATAATCATCCGATACACACCGCCAACGGGATTCAAAGATGGTTTACGAGGAGGCGTGATGTCGACCCAGTCGAATGGCCTCCAAATTCACCAGATATCAACCCGATTCAAATTTTGTGGGCTGCAGTCAAAAGGATCCTACGCTCTAATTGGGCAGAACAACCACCCGTTCGGACACCTGAGGAATTGTGGGACAGAGTTCTAGATGCGTGGGAGGAGATGGCCAAGAATTTAGACCTGTTCCATAATATTGTGGACTCCATGCCTTGCAGAATGAGTGCAGTTGTTGACGCAGGTGGTTTGTGGACGAGATACTTGTCCCCACCACAGGCCTTTTTTTGTTAATATATTAAAAATTGTTTGTTCTTGTTAATTTAATTATTTATTTGTGTTTGATATGCGTCCGGTTTTTAGGATGTGAAACAAGTATTTTTGTTTATACAGGCCAGGTCTCGCCTATTAATAGCCCACAGGTGATGGGCAATAATACGTTAACAAGGCAGGCATACCGAAGTTTATTAACAAATGCCATTTTACATTTAAACTAATAAATTAATTAAAATATAAAATAAAAAAGTTATTTTACTGTAACGGGAGGCGATCTCACAACCTCGGGAACGAATGGCAGACATTTTACCACTGGGCCACACACAGCTCGCAAGATTGGATACATTGTAGACGGATGACTTTCAATGAAGAGACACCACATTAATGCCTTGATACGCTGTGCGTTTGCACGAGTGAACCGCGCGATAGAACTTACTAGTATTTCTATTGACCAAGGGTCGGCCCATTCTTTCTGCCGTTAAGTGTACATATATATTCCAATTTTCCAGAAACGATCGTTCTTGGAGACTTTCGAACTATAACGTTTCACTTGCCATTTTACCATTTGCAAGATAGGAATTTCAAAATAAATTATTTTCAGTAACGAAATTCAAAAGAAAATCGTTTCAGTTACGTTCATATCGCAATTGTAATCGATTATGGCGCCCAAGAATTTAAATTGTTTAACTATTTCAAACGTCATATCTCCTACGGATATGTTTTGAGGACTGTTTCTAGTTTTGGCGGTAGGTATTACCATATAATTAGTTTTCTCTTGATTAATCATTAATCCCATTAGTTAAACTGCATTAGAAAGTTCTGTAGTTAATCGTTTAAGATTTGCCAGGTTCCTAGTGATATAGGTAATATCATCTGTGTATGCACATATTTGACTTGACTTCAGGAATATATTGCCTTTTTGGTCGACTTTTTCTATGGCCTGAGTATTGCCAAGTTAAATAATGTTGTGGATAATTCGTCTCCCTGTTTCACCGCAGCATTAAAAGAGATGCTATTACTGAGTTTGTTCCCGAGACTAACTTTTGCCTCAGTATTACACATGGTCATTTGTATGAGTGTAATTAACTTTCAGGTTCTCAATGAGCAAGCAATCGAGTAAGACGTGATTGACTGCGAGCCTGCTAAGTGCAGTAGTGCAGTAGTATACGGAAGCCGTTTCATAGTGAGTAATAAGTGAGGTGAAAAATCTGTGGAGAATGGATACCACAAGTCTAAAGGCGACCATCGATAGTATTAACAAAAAATTGGAAGATCTACAAAAGGAAAACAATATATTAAAAAAGAAGGTGAAATACTTAGAAGAAGAGAAAAGGAGGAACAACTTAATTTTCTTTGGTATCGAAGAACAGGTGGAAGAACAGTCTATGGACACGTATGAAGTGATAGTAAATGTGTGCTGGGAATGGTTAGGCATTGACATTGGGAATGGTCAAGTGAAAGAGGTGTATAGAATGGGGCATGAGGAAAATAGGTCCATATTGGTCCGACTAGCAAACCATCCGGTTTGGATTGTAAGAAAGCATTGAAAGACTCGACCATTAGTGTAGATGAAGATTTTGAATACGAGGTGAGGTGTAGAAGGAAGGTGTTAGTGCCGTTTACGAAAGCAGCTAGGAATAATGGGCATTATAAAAATTCAATTAAGGACAAATTGAAAATTAACGGGAAGTTATTTGATGTTGAATTTTATTTGGAAAACTTGAATGCGTCGGAAAATGGAGAGAATATTGACGAAAGGAAAAGATTAGAGATAAAGGAGAGAGTTAGAAAGATTGTTAATAATAGTGGAAGAAATAGAAAAGGTAAAGTTGCGCAAGACATGAGGACAGTGACTCAGAAGACTGCGAGGCAAAAATGTCGAAAGAACCCATCGTCAGCAAATTCCACTCAGGCGGTGAACTCTAAGGCAACGGCTGCACCATCTAGTAGACGACCAAGCCCAACCCAGCGGAACAAGCATAGTATCAGATGGCAACAGAATTGGAGAAAGACAGAAGGGGAGAGAGAGTAATGCTGAGACTGGTGAACGAGGAAGCGAGATAAGTGCGGGGAATAGAAGGGAAAGTATTGAGTGTGTAAAGCGTGCCAGGAGTGCGAAAAGATGGGGCAATAGTGGAGAAAAACCTGTCTATAATCTAAGGAAATGGTGCATCAGTGGGTTGAAATAATAGTAGGTTCAGCTAGGTAATGGATAAATGGAAGTGAACTGTTGTACTTTTTTCAGTGTTAAATAGTGTTATAAATAAAGTGTTGCTAGGATACGAGCGCTAATGTGTTGTGTGAGAAGAGTTTAGACAGTGAATATAATAATAGTTCAAGTTTTTAGTGAAATAGTCAACAAGGGTTAGGTCTTATATATTAAATAAGTTATATGTATTGTTATTTAAAGTATTAAGTTACTTATAAAGGTAGGAATGATTTTTAAGGGAAATGAGAATAAGAGAAGGGAAGTAGAATAGTAGTGGATAAAGTAAAAGGATGGTCAAGTGAAAGTGAAGGAACATGAAATACATAGCAAGAAGAGGCTTCGAATGTCAAAATACGTCTTGTTTAAAGTTGTAAATAGTGCAAGTAAGGGAATGCTGGCCCGAATAGAGAAATGTGAAGGCCAGCAGGACCGAAGATTTTGACAAATATGTGTCATGTCATGTCATGTCATATGTCATATCATATCATATCATATCATATCATATCATATCATATCATATCATATCATATCATATCATATCATATCATATCACATCACATCATATCATATCAATTAACTTTCCAGGGATACCTAAGTCTCCTAGTGCTTCGTAGAATGCGTTTCTGCACACTGTCAAATGCTTGTCTAAAATCAATAAACAGCAGATGTAATTCTTTACCCCATTCGTGAAATTTTTCCATTATTTGTCTTATGATGAATATTTGGTCTATTGTATACTTAGCGGCAAAAAGAATGAGCCGGCCGACAATTTCTAAGTTCCAGAGACATAACATTGCGCATGCTTGTCTCGTCAAAGTCATAGTTCACCAAGTAACACATAATTAAACCATTTAAATTTGCTGTATTTTGTTTAAGAGTCTAAAATATGTAATAAAATCGAATGGCGGATTGATTCTAGATACATCAGGGCCCTTGAAGAGTGAAATAATAATAAAATTCCTAATTCCTAAATTCCTAATTCATTCCTAAATACGCCACCATTCAAATACGCAACAAATCCGCAGTAGCCCAAAGAACTAAACGCTTTTCGCAGTTATATTGGGTCAGAAATGAAATAAAATTCCAATATGTTAAGAAAGAGCACCTTAACAACAAATTGTATGACCTTCACTTACAGCTTAACAAAAATTTAGGTCAGCTCGCAGATATTGCTTATTGCACTTGCACTGAGAGGGTTAATGCCCTACTAGAGAAAAAGTATTCCACATTAAACAAGAAATTAAATGAATTAATTCGTGATCAAAAGCCTGCAATAGTTCAGACAACTGATACCACACAACAAAATAATATTGTCAATTTAACAACTCTTCAACTAACACCGGAAGAAACTCAAATCTTGAACAGGGGTTATAAACATAACTATGCTACCCATGATGTTAAGAAGGTCATAGACGATCTCATTATCGAAACGGAGTCCCCTATCCAAAGTAGCTCGCATCATAACAAGGACTATTTAAGAGACCAAGCAGCCAAAATTATCGAAAATTATTCTAAAAGCCAATCTTCAAATATACATACTCAACAAGCAAAATCAGTCAATAACAAAATTAGAAAACTAGGAAAAAGATTAAAAGAAAATAATATAATCCATGTCAAGGCAGATAAAAATAATGCCATTGTTTTAATGACTAAAGACGATTACATTAATACAACCAACGACTTCATTAATAAAAATGATGTAATAGAATTAAAAAGTGATCCTACAGATTCATTTCAGAAACAGATCAAACAAGCCATTAAATCAGCTTCAACAATTATCCCGAATTCCAATGCGCATAAATATATGGTACAAAATCCTTGTGCACCATTTTTAAGAACCCTCCCGAAAACACATAAAAGTGTACTTTCCATGAGAACAGTGGTGAATAGCGTTAGGGCCCGTAATCACAAAATTAACAAATTCTTGCATAATTTCTTAAAAAATACCTTGCAGCTTGAAAATAAATACTCTTTAAATAATTCGTTACATCTCATTGATAACTTGAAATCAATTAAGTTAAACAAGAATACCAAATTAATATCTTTGGACATTGAAAACCTATATTCCAATATTCCCATTAAGGAAACAATAGATATCGTAAAAGATAAATTAAGATCGAAGAACATAGATCACAACATCATAGAACAAATTGCCAACTTACTTTCCGTTTCCTTAAAACAGAATTATTTTTCTTTCAATGACAAAATTTTTCAACAAACTAAAGGCTTAGCCATGGGCGATCCCCTATCTGGTCTCCTTTCGGAAGTGTTCTTACAAAGTTTGGAATGTAAACAAGTCCCCAAGTTAACTACTCAGTATAACATACTCTTCTATGCCCGTTACGTAGATGATACCCTCATACTTTACAATAGTAGTAGTGCAATCCACGAAGGTGTTCTCAAAAGTTTTAATAACCTGCATCCTAATTTAAAATTTACTTGTGAGACAGAACATAATAGATCTATAAACTTTTTGGATTTGAACATAACCATTCGAGGCTCCACTGTTTGTTATAATATTTATAGGAAACCTACAACCACCAGTCATTCCATCCAATTTGATTCCAATCACCCCTACACACATAAGATTAGTAATTTCCGTTTTCTAGTTGACCGGTTGCTCAAAGTCCCTCTAAACAGAAACAATTATCAGGCTGAATATAGATACATTGTAAATTTAGCACAAATCAATGGCTTTAATAAGAATTTAATTAACAATTTGATAAGAAAACGCTTAAATAAATTTAAAGCAGAAACCAAAACTAATAGCACTTTAATAAGTTCTGTCAAAAAGACTAAAACCATTCACTGGAAACCCATGACATTTTTCGGTAATGTGTCGTACAAATTAGGTAACCTTTTTAGAAAAGAACAAATTAACGTAGCATCCCGTACCAACAACAAACTTAATAATATAATTCCCAATAACATTCAAAATTACAATAAATTTGCCAATAGCGGTATCTATTACAATGTAAAAACTGTCCCAGTAAATACGTTGGCCAAACAAAAAGGAATTTTCGCACGCGTTACAAAGAGCACGTCTCTGACTTCAAATTCAATAGGAATAAATCGAAGTTTGCCACGCATCTCATTTCCCTTAATCACGAACTTACTGGCATAGAAGAAGCCCTTCAGGTCTTAAAGACTATTAACAATCATAATTATATTAATGCTGCGGAGGAACTATATATTACCACCTTTTCTAATAATAATGATAGCCCGCTCCTTAACGAACAATATCCAAATTCAAATAACCCGCTGTTTAAAATCACACGCAAGTAACGGTCATTCATCCACTAGTCGTGCAACGTATACAGTTTTCGTCATACGCTACCACTTAATGTAAAGATCAGTAGTGTCGCCGTCCTCATGGATTTCAAGACGTTCTTCCATTTTTTGTAAGTATTGTTTTAGAAGATTTAAATAATACTTAAATGCTTCTAAATATTCTTTCATTCTAACCTTACAATTTACAGGACTTTTCCTCCTCTCCATAACGGCCACACGACCGACCTGTTCGTAGCATCTTCAAATCTATCTTGAAAACTGTATCTGCAATGACAGAAGAGTTTTGCTGTTTCCTTGGTTCACACACGCCTCTTTCAACACAGTGATTCTACACACATCGTGGAGGCTTTTTGCTATATTCTATTCTCTGTTTTTAAGTGATATTACAGTTGTAACTTTGGTTTTTAACGTCATATACCAAGTGTTCACTTTTTATAACATGTTCCATTCGACCTACACGACCTGAAGATGCCAATCAAAATTGGCGAAAACGTTTGTTTTTAAAATCTGTGTAAATGTTATTATAATATGTTTTATTGTGTTTATGTTGAGTATTGACTGAATAGAACTCATTTTTCAATTAACATTGAACTTAACGGAACCAATATGCCTTTGAAAATAATAAAATTGATAAAAAACAAAATCAACCGGAGCGAATATGAACAGGAAAACCACGTATTATGCGGAACCGATATTAACAGTCACAGTAGCATTCGTCGTTACGGCATTGGTCTATTGAACAAGTTGGTAGTAGTAGCTCAAGGTTCGAATCTCCCCCAATCTCCTTTTTTTATTACAAATTTGCCATCATATGCCTCGCAAAGCTATAATTATGTGGCGATATCTCTTAGAATATGCCCAAACTCTAATAAATAATAAACCTCCCTCTCTCTTTCAAGCAAAACTGCTATCTGTTAATACAACGTTCTGTCTCGTCATTACGCTTGAAGATGGCACCGAAACAATAACTCATTGCCCCGGTTCGCATAGGTTATTCTGCGTATGCTACTCTCCGACATGACTTCGATTGGAGAAATGTCAATTTATCCGACCAGGTAATTGTCTCCAGTAGCATTCTGCGTATGCTACTCTCCGACAGGACTTCGATTGGAGAAATGTCATTTTCTCCGATGAGGTAATTATCTCCAATAGAAACGATAGTACTGTCCTAGTTTATTGTATGAATGGCCACCGATACGATGAACGCTTCGTGAGACGATTTAACAGGTCGGGTCGCGTGAACATCTCGTGTTGGGGTGGATGTCATACGATGGGGCAGGACCTCTGGAACTCATCCACGGGCGGTTTACGGCAGAAGTCTACGAACACATTTTGGCAATTGTAATGATCCCTTCCGCCCGAAAACGATATCTAGAAGGAACACTTTTCTTCCAGCAGGATAATCATCCGATACACACCGCCAACGGGATTCAAAGATGGTTTACGAGGAGGCGTGATGTCGACCCAGTCGACTGGCCTCCAAATTCACCAGATATGAATCTGATTCAAAATTTGTGGGCTGCAGTCAAAAGGATCCTAAGCTCTAATTGGACAGAACAACCACCCGTTCGGACACCTGAGGAATTGTGGGACAGAGTTCTAGATGCGTGGGAGGAGATGGCCAAGAATTTAGACCTGTTCCATAATCTTGTGGACTCCATGCCTTGCAGAATGAGTGCAGTTGTTGACGCAGGTGGTTTGTGGACGAGATACTTGTCCCTACCACAGGCCTTTTTTGTTAATATATTAAAAAATTGTTTGTTTTTGTTAATTTAATTATTTATTTGTGCTTGATATGTGTCCGGTTTTTAGGATGTGAAACAAGTATTTTTGTTTATAAGGCTAGGTCTCACCTATTAATAGCCCACATGTGATGGGCAATAATATTTTTTCAAGGCAGGCTTAACGAAGTTTGTTAACAAATGCCATTTTACATTTAAACTAATAAATTAAGTAAAAGTTAAAATAAAAAAAAATAATAATTTTACCGAACTGGGAGGCGAACTCACAACCTCTGCTACGGATGTCAGACTTCTTACCACTGGGCCACACACTGCTCTTAAGGTTTACTACATTATAGACGGACGACTTTCAATGAAGGGACACCACAGCAATGCCTTGCAGTGGGTTACATTTACACGAGTGAACCGCGCGACAGAACTTAGCATTTCTATCGACCAAGAGTCGGCCCATTCTTTTTGCCGCTAAGTGTACTTCTCTTTGGGCGGAATCCACATTGGTTTTCTCCCAAGAGTTGCTGGGTATACTTCTTCATTCTATTATTTAAGATCCCTGAAAGTACCTTATAGACATTAAATAGTGTTATTCCCCTATAGCTGACACATGACAGTCTATCTCCCTTTTTGAAAATTGGGTATATTATCCCTGTTCTCCATTCCATTAGCATGTCATTTTCCCATATCTTTGCTATCAGTTTATGAATTAACAATAATAAATTATGTCCTCCATTTTTAACAAGTTCTATGGTTATCTGATCATTTCCTGGAGCCTTATTGTTTTTCATTCTTGCGAAAGGTATATACTAGGCCCGCACAAATGGCGCTCATTGAGCGCGGCCACTCCTTCGGAGTGGGAGAGCCATCTAACAGCTCGTCGGAATTACGTAGGCCTGCTATAGGTAGAGGATAGTCCTCACAGCTATCTGGTGTAGTGTGTATTATCAGTAGCTATTTCACGTTGTCTATCTACGGCTACATAATGAAGGAATCTAAAAGACGGAAAAGTGATAATCAGGCAAATTCTTCAATATTGCATGGGAAAATGCTTATTTTTTTCACAGCAACTGGAGTCAAAATTTACCTGCCACAACGTTTGAAAGAAAGAGGAAAACATAATATAATGCGTCATTGTTGAAAGTTTCATTATTACATGAGGTAGGTACCTTAGAATTTATTAACCTTCAACAATTTAAATAGCTCTCTTCAGGGAAAAGGCCAGCTCTTTGTTGATATGTTGAATAAATTACGGGATTTCAGTCGTAAACTTACACTTTTCGTAAGTCAGTTTCGGGAAGGTAATATGGCTCACTTTCCAACGATAGAAACTGCTCGTGATGAAGCCATGTGCAAATATTAATTAAAATTCAAAATGAATTTAATTGTAAATTCTAAGATCTTGTCTTAATTTTAAAAAAAGTTTAAAGTTATCATAATAAATTCTTTCAACACCAATTGAAACAGTGACATATGATTTACAGCTTGAACTTATTGATCTTCAATGTGGTCTAAGGGCTAAAGACCGTTTGAATAATACTACTAGTCTGACTGAGTTTTACAAGACTAAACCTCAGCAACAATATCCACGATTACACAAGCTGGGTGTGAAAATGATTGCTATGTTTGGCTCAACATATATTTGTGAGCAACTGTTTTCTATTATCAACTTTAATAAAGACAGACATCGAACATCTGTAACTGATGTTTCATTACGATCAGTACTCTTCCTTTCAGCTTCCAACAGCATAAAAACCCGTTTTGATGTAGGCCTATTGATAAATACAAATATAACAAAATGATACTGTATATTTAAGTAGCTGTAGAGTTTCTATTATTTCTGTAAAACAAATATTTCTTTATTAATTAATAATAGTCCAAGATAGTTTTGTAAACACTGAACGGGAATTCATTTCATGAACCAGTACTTTTGTGTACATTTTGTACGAGATCACCCATTCTTCCAGTCCACCCTGTTAGAGCGCAGCCAATATCTGCATTCCACTCTCGAACTGTGAGCCGACTCGGAGAGTGCAAACCTTGTGCAGACCTGGAGATAAGTGTTACAGACTTCATTGAGAGACACACTAAAGGGGATTGCATTTGGTTTCAACAAGACGGGGCAACTCAGAGTACTTCTTAGAGTACCACTATTCATTGTTTTTCAAAATTCTACCAACCATTCTATTTGATTAACTGAGCCAGAGAAACAATTCACGATAAAACCGGAAAACATCCCTTTGTAATAATTTTACCTGATCAGAGGAGTTCTCTTTATCAACTTTTGCTATAACAAACCGAAACCGAACATCTTTCTGCAACTCACGCCAGCCCTTCTCTTTCTACGAAATCTTAAATAATTCCCTAAGTGAATAACATTATTTCATCCTAAAATCAAAATATGTAACCTTCGTGATTTTTTATAAATATTTCTATATATTTCAACAAATTAAGTCAAATTACGCATGTTGTTATTTGTGGAATAATAATGAAACTATTCGCATTTTAGTAGGTTAATTTGTCACTACGCAAACGAATGAACTTCATTAAAATTTGTCAAAAGAGGCAAATATGGGCCAATTTTCCATTTAAGATCATAAAGTAAAAATGTTGGGCAACACATCGGCTAAATAAATAATACCTGGCAACGCCGGGCAATTTTTGGTATGTATAAAAAATAAACTTAAAAATCTCAAATTACGAACATACATCCCATAATAATATATCCTTATACATCCTATAGGCCTAATATAGCCTTAAGACACAAAACAGGCCTATTTCAGTGGATCAAAACAGCTATAATAGCTATATAAATAGCAAAACTAAGTTTTACACAATCAATAAAAATACTTGCCTCTTAATTCACAACAAGGGCACAAAAACAATATTTGAAACTCTTTATGAAAAAGATGCAACCACAACACTGAAACCACGACACTTCATCCATTAACTTTACAGGCTCAATAACAAAATGAGTAAAGGAAGTTCTGCTAAGAGGGTAACAATTTTATGACTGCCACACGATAAGGAACACTATAAAACTAAAAATTAAATCAACATTTTGGCCAGCTTTTGTGCCTCTAGGAAGCACTGTACGACGGTCCATACTGCCAGAGATTCACTGAGGTAGTTGAGAAATATTTTCCCTGGACGCCTAATTTCTCGACTTGGCGATATGAACTGGCCGACTCGATCACCAGATCTTACAGCTGTTTTTTTTTTTCTATGGGGATATCTCAAACAAAAGGTGTTTCAAACCAGACCATACTGTATCCAGGATCTGAAGAACAGGATACAGGAAGTTCAAGAAATCAACGAAACCCCAGGTTTTATGCCATTTTCAGGAAACATTAACATGCAAATAAATTGCAATGTTCAATCCATCCTGTGTAATTTTGATGTTTAAACAGTACAGTCACTTTAGATCAGTGGTGCTCATTACGCGGCCCCCGGGCAGCATGCGGCTCTCAAAGACATTTATTGCTGAGAATTATTTTTTAATATCTGTAATAATGTGCAACAGGAGAAAACTTTGGTTACCCTGCATCATTGCTGGCAATGAAAGTGTTCAACAACAAGTAGGCGTATTTGTTTTCTTTAAAGAAAGTGGTGTCATTCTCATGTGCTTATTATGTCTTGATATAGTAATGGGTCATAAATGTTTTATGTCTGTATATATTATAATAGAATGCAGTCAAATTTTGATAACAAGTATCGAAAACATTCTCAATCAAGGATAGAAAAACTGAAAATGTTAAAATTGTTCTTAATGTCTGTACAAAAAGTAATGTATTCTACTCTATATCATATTTCAGAAGCAAAAAAAAAAAAAAAAAAAAAAAAAAGGGCATTATACCACGTAGCAGAAATTGAGCCATTTAAAGATGCCGACATTGTTAAGTAATGCCTTTCAGATGTATGTGGCATCTTATTTTATAAATTTCAAAATGTAAAGCAGATTACAAGTCAAATAAAACAACAGATCAATCTACTCGCATTGATATGATTTTGCAGAGTCCACCCTTCAGCCTTCAGCTTCAAAATGCCAGTAATATATGAGTCGTTCAGAGTAGAAGTGGTGTAAGTCAAAAATGAGTAATGAGAGTTAAAGTAAACATTCTGTAAAATACAGCGCAAAGTCGCAATTAATATTAAATTTATTTAAACCATTAGTAGTCAGTGAATAGCACGAAGGACATATTAAATGCTACTTTGCGTTGTATTTTACAGAATTTTTACTTTAAACCTCATTACCCAATTTTGACTTACACCACTTTTGCTCTGAACGGCTCATATGTGTTCGTTCTGTTCCTTCATATTAAAATAATAATAATAATAATAATAATAATAATAATAATAATAATAATAATAATAATAATAATAATAATAGGTCAAATAATTTAATGATTAAAGATCAGCGCCTTTTGTTAAGCTTCAATACTGTGAAATGCATCGTAGCTCTCGGCAAATTACTTTTTCCACTTCTTTAATTTCTAGTGAGTACCACTGCTTTAGATCATGTTGAAATTCGTGAGAATTAACTGCCGGACAATGTACATAGGGTCACCAAACGTCCAGATTTTGCAGGACATGTTCGAGTTTTTAAGGTGATTGGAGAAGTCAGAGAAGATTTTCGGATATTATGTAGTCTTTTCAACATATAATATGTCTTCTAGAAATGCAGACTGACCCATTTATTTATAGCTACCAAATACACAATAAAGTCGGTAATATTCTTGCAATACAACTACCGGTTGCGATTGTTGCGTCAGAAGGTAAAACGGAAACACTACAGACGTAATACTTTTTATATAGTATATGTATAATTTGCTTATAATAAGTACAGCATATTTGCGCGGAAAGAAACATGCATGTCTACTAAAATATTTTTGCGACACTTTTTTTCTAAGCACAAAATGTCGTTTTAATACCGTCGATGTCATAGGTTTCTGATTTTTAACCAGATAACCCTAACCGTTATACTTTCTCTGCATCGATTCCAGATGAACTTGTAGGTACTGAAAATGAACAAAAGAGTGCCATTATTTTAAGAGAAATCATTGTACACAGACGGACAGACAAAAGAGCTATTGCAAAACCTCTAAAATCTTGAAATCGATTTACAATATTTTCTCTCCCCACCTCCCATAATGGAAAGGTAAAAATAAGACAAGTAAATTCTTCATTAATCAAACTCAACGCGACACAGGCATTTGAATACACTCTGTTTCTTCCGGGGCTTCGATATCTAGAGCCGGAGTCTGCAGTCCGGAAGCGCTCGAGAGCCTGGAAGGCATTGCATGTGATACGGCTCGCCGCGCCTGTCTAGGTTGTGTTAATGCACACTGCTGTGGGTTTTATAGGCAGTGAAGTAATGACAGCTTGTCACAGCAAGTGCAGGTTTTAAAAATAAAACACGAGTCCAGGACGTGCTACATAATGGAAGCAATTCACACCCCAGCAATTACACTCCGGCTACTAAAGGCGAAATGTGTCTAATTTGTGTTTCATATAGACTAGTAGCTATTGACTGCTTGAACTCAAAATTCAACAAATAATTTGGTTACAATAGAAGCGTGATACGTATTATTACCCAAAGAAAGACGGCTAATATTCAAAGTCCCAGATACAAGACACTATGCATGATCGGAGATCCAGAGCACAGAATACACAAGATAACGCGTAACAGTTAATGGATTAAATTCACTCTACTTGGTTTATTACTGGAACTTGTTCCTAAACTCATTTGAAAAGTGCAAGAAAAATGTTAATTTGTTGTAAATAATACATAAATATTCTACAAATGTATCCTTATTTTTTAATTTTTATTTGTTTAATACGGAGGAAATGTACTGACCAGAGACGATTTGCTTAAATTTTATTTATCCATGACCATAACGAAAAGCATGCCTTTACTAAATACTTTTGCGTTTGTAAAGTAGGCTTTTATTCAACATTACTTTATTCCACTAGTGAGGTATAGTAATATGCGTTACAAGAGCGGTATGTTTAAGTTTTCATGTTCGAGGAAAAGTTTTAAAAAGCGAAACGTAGTTGAAATGAAATCTCCATCTTGGTTTCTGTTCAATGACGGCAAATTTGCAAAACAAAAATATCTATCTTCAACGTTGTTGCTTTAAAATGTTTTCTGTGTTTACTATACTCCAGCAGGCCGTCATATACGTCTGTCTTTTTTTTTCCCCCAGTCTATAATTGCGAACTTAAAACAAACGGCTTCCTTAATGTTACATGCATCACGAATGCAGTAACTTTAGTGGAGTTGTAGAGTTTACTTAATTTTTGCAAATATTTAAAAACAATAATTAACAGTGCAATTTAGGTGAAATTGCAGTGGTAAGTTTCCAATTTATAACTATTACTATATTGAACGTCTCTAAAAATAATATGTTAAAAGCCTAAAGCAGTAAAATCAATATGTCACTTAAGCGGTAAGAAGAGGAAAATTGTTGTGTGTGTTAGGTTGTGAATACTGAATGTGGAATTTTAGACTTACCGCGGATTGGTTTTGTGCGGAAACCAAGCAAATACGCACGATCTCGCACAAAAGACAGTTTGAACTTTATCTCACAGTTCATTAGTATTTTCCTAGCACCCGGGCACACACGTATACTTTTCCATTGAACTATTCTATTACCACGGCCGACTTGATGTTCCCTTCGCTTTTTGTATACGGCCTTGACAATAGTAATATTTTCCTGAAATTGGATAATTTCTCAATTCCACCACGAGGCGCTGTCTGCCAAGGTATGGTGTCCACAGAAGAAATACTCAATATAAATTAAAATAAATGATTAAAGAGTAATAATAACACTTATAAATAATAAATAAGAAAATAATAAGTATTATTATGTTTAGTTCTGTTAATTATGGTAAAAGCGTGAGTTTAAAAGCAGGTAAGGTACCACATAGTAACCTGTTCAGTTTAAGTAACGTGATGACAGAGGCGTAATTTTGTAGTTCATTCGCTGAGTAGCACCCCTAGGCTAAACTGCGATGTTTCAAAGTAATCACTTGGGTAATTATTTACCATAATTTGTACTGAGTTTTATAATTTCACTCACTGCACTGATACATTTCACTTGATATTGCAGATTCGAGAATCATAGTTTCAAGATTTTGCGACTCAGTGGATTATAAGCCGCATTCTTCGAAGGAACAAGTTTTTCAGTTAAAGCTACTGCAATGTTATCTAGAAGCAGCCTAACAAATTTCACAGTACTGATATTAGCAAATCGATTTTGGCCGTCTTCATCACAAATTGGCATTGCAAGAGAGGGCATCTACACAGTAACGGCTCAATTTCTGAACACAAATTTCTGAATCAATTTTGCATGAATACTGCCTTCATCGGCCTCATTCCATGCATTTTCCTGTTCTTTATGTAACGGATCTCTTTCAATTAGTTGGAGTTTTTCGGTTGTTTTCGTTATCTCATTTTGCTTCTCTTGTAACACCTGATTAAGTTGTGTAATTTTCACATGCAATCTGTTAATTATTTCTTTTTAGCTCCACAAAGTTGACAACGTCTGTTTGCCTTGCTTTACGGTCATTTTCAACTGGCAAAAAGGGAATGTCATTAACTGATGCTGAGCCACTCTGAACATCTTGTTCAAATAGTGAAAAATCAGTATTACTAAAAGATTTGCGATTCTTGGGTGGAGGGAGATCAGTTTTAGTAACTGTTCGTCATGATCTTCTGATATCTGTCACTTTATACCTAGGATAATGAGGGAATATTGTTGGCATAGCATTTGGTTTTAATAGTATAAATTTCCCATTATTAAAATAATCTTCTTCCCTGAAATGTAAACTACAAACGACTGAAGATGGGGAGTTGCTTTAGGAACAAAGTCTCGGCGTGAAATCACTTTAAGCCATTTCCGCATCTTTCCCTTACTTACTTGCTTATGGCTTTTAAAGAACACGGAGGTTCATTGCCGCCCTCACATAAGCCCGCCATTGGTCCCTATCCTGTGCAAGATCAATCCAGTCCCTATCATCATATCCCACCTCCCTCAAATCCATTTCAATATTATCCTCCCATCTACGTGTCGGCCTCCCCAAAGGTCTTATTTCCTCTGGCCTTCCAACTAACACTCTATATGCATACATGCCCTGTCCATTTCAAACGTCTGGATTTAATGTTCCTAATTATGTCAGGTGAAGAATACAATGCGTGCAGTTCTGCGTTATGTAACTTCCTCCATTCTCCTCTAATTCCATCGCTCTTAGCCCCAAATATTTTTCTATGAACCTTATTCTGAAACACCCTTAATCTCTGTTCCTCTCTCAAAATGAGAGTCTAAGTTTCACAACTATACAGAACAACCAGCAATATAACTGTTTTTATAGATACTAACTTTCCGATTTTTTGACAGCAGACTGGATGACAAAAGGTTCTCAACCGAATAATAAGAGGCATTCCCATATTTATTCTGCGGTTAATTTTCTCCCGAGTGTCATTTATATTTGTCACTGTTGCTCCAAGATATTTGAATTTTTGTCCACACCTCTGGAGTAACGGTTAGCGCGTCTAGCAGCAAAACCAGGTGGCCCGAGTTCGATTCCCGGTCGGTGCAAGTTACCTGGTTGAGGTTTTTCCGGGGTTTTCCCCTCAACCCAATATGAGCAAATGCTGGGTAACTTTCGGTGTTAGACCTTGGACTCACTTCACCGGCATTATCACCTTCATCTCATTCAGACGCTAAATAGCCTAAGATGTTGATAAAGCGTCGTAAAATAACCTACTAAATAAAATAAAATATTTGAATTCTTCCACCTCTTCGAAGGATACAACACCAATTTTTATATTTCCATTTCGTACAATATTATGGTCACGAAATATAATCATCTTTCTCCGTCACTCGGAAATTCGTGGAATGATATTGCTCCTCCACTCTTTTTTTCTATTCGAAGTACACAATAGTACACAACAATACGTCATTTTGAATCATATCACAATAAACTCTCATACCAGTAGAAAGAAGCGCAATGTTACTAATTATAATCGTACAAAAAACCATACACACATTCCACAGTGAACCTTGGGAGTCACTGTCATCTGGCGGGAATTTAATATTTTCTCGAATACAGCTTTAACATAGGGATCAAAATGAATTGTCAAGGCCGGTAAAGGAGAAGCGAAGCGAGCATCAAGTCGGCCGTGCTATTACTCAAGAAGTTAATATATTAGTTACTAGATGTCACTACCTCTACTTATTTATTACCATTTCTTTTAATATACATAAACCCAATCTCTTTCTCTTTTCTCTATCTACTACGTCGTAATTTGTGCATTGCATCCATATCTAATATATATATATATATATATATATATATATATATATATATATATATATATATATATATATTTTTTTTTTTTTTTTTAAATTTGTAATAAGTTACCTTTTGGGAGGCGAGAAGACTGAAACCTGCGAAGTTGGATTTATAGGATTGTATTAGAACCCGCGTTAACCAACTGAGCTAAACAGACACGATGACTAATTACGTTTTAAAATTCCTCTTAAGTTTACAGAAGTAAAATGTGAAATTATTTTAATGACATTAGTCCCGTGAACACTTCTAAATAATCCCTGAAACTTCAAAAAGATGAAAATACACGTTCAAATTAAATGAAAAATATACATTAAAATTATATAATTAATTATAATTTGTTATTTATCCAACGCCTTAGATACCATTCTTCATTAATCATGGCCTCCTACATAATGACCTACCTAGTACACGTATCAATTCTAAAATCCATGCCGTGATAAATGTGATTATATGAGGACTTATTTTCAACATATTTTCTTTTATAAAACAGAATATTTCGTTATGGTTGTGGAAAAATTACGTATGGTACTTGTACTTTTATTTTCCTTTTCCTTTCTTTCTTTTCTTTCTATCCTTATCATTATTATTTCATTTTTGTATTAGTTTACCTCACTCTTCATAGATGGCTTTACTTCTTCTCCATTTTCAGTCTTACTTTCTCCTTTGGATAAATTGTTTCCTTTCTTCCATTATAGCTCATTTATTCCTCACGTATAAGGAGCGACCTTTAGTGATCACGTGACTTGGGTTTGGTTTGTGATTAGTTATTTCGAGGGAGCATTAACATACAGTTTTACTTTGAGGGAGAATTTCAATTTGTGTGTCTGTTACGAGGAGACCTTGTTGGAAGAAGGTTGGGCGACGGTTGAGAAAAGTTCGGTGGGAATTGTGGGTGCGTGTGTTGAGCACCAAACGACTAGCTGTGATGTGATACCGGAGCAACCGGGAGTCGAACAGGGATTGTGATTTATCGCCCGTAATAGTTGTTTCCAGTCTGTGGAGCGATGTACGGTGTGAGAGTGGAAATATAAGAGTGAAAGAGAGAGGTCATTGTTGGGCTGGATGCGCGACCGATTCAGCAGGATTGTAACAGGTTTTTTTGGTATTATGATAGAGTTGGTTATGTGTGAATTATAGTAACAGTCTGGTATCTTAAAGAGTGAGGAATTAGAACTTGGCTTTCCTCAAACAGTGCTATATTAGATATAGTGGGTTTGGTAACTGAGATTTATTCAATGTCAGACAAGCTAGGACTTGTCGAATTAATTACTCATGATTCCAGCTAGGGAAAACAGATGGCATTACTAGTGCATGATTTGACGAATGCCAGGTCAGTGAATTGAAATTATCAACAAGTTTCTTGAAGGGCGAATTATGAGTGATTGCACGTTTTTGTGAGACATTGGTTCATAGCTATTTTTCTTACTGGTTGTTAATAAATGTTCTTGAAGTGAGTTTAAGTTTACATTAAGTGTTTTCTTGTATCACCTTGTCAAAGAGCTTGTCATCCCGATCATAACGTTCTACGGCAGGGCAAAGATTTATTATTGAAGTGCTGGTTACTCGATACTTTTTTATCAACTATTCAGAGTACACAGTGTCCGACCGTTCCAGTGGTAGCCAGTCGCGTGGTTATGATCGGCGCTTGTAGTCTCAGAGGCGAGGTGATTGATATTGTGGTTTTGTGTTTTATCATGTGTTTCATGATGAACACTGAAGTGGTGGCGTGGCACACACTCCGTAAAGACGAGCTGTTGTACGAGCTGAGAGCACGTGGGGCGGAGGTGGACTCCAACGCGGATGTTACTACGTGGCTTGCCAAAGCTAGAGAACCTGGATTCGTGTCTAAGCAGACCCCGCGTAAATACCTCCCATATTGTATTGCTAACGAACTGTTTAAGTGCACAGAGACGGTAGAGTTTTTTTTTTTTTTGGAAGCACTGGAAGATTTGAAGTCGGATTTCAATAAAGACCGTTATAGAAGGATATGGAATAGAGTGTTACATTGGGAATGGCGCCTTAAAGATATACTCGCGGTTAAGTTGGAATCCGTTGACAAAGAAAAATTTTGAGAAGGAAATGCAGAGGTTGGCGAATAAGTTGGCAGGGTTGAAAAAGGGTAGGAGCCAAGAGAGTCAGACATCATCTCAGGATATTACTAGAGAGCAGACACAGGGTACAGGAGGGGCCGGTCATGGTCAGACCTCTGTCAAAGCTTCAAATTTGGACAGTAAGAGGGATTATCTTAGTTTGGTGTTTTCGAATATGCCTAATCCGTTCGACTCGGTGTTAAAGAAGGGGATGTTTTTCTCAGTCAATAGTGTACAGGCAGTTATGGAATTTTTGAGGGTATTGGTGCAACTTGGCGATATTTGTCGGTCTTTTCGCCTGGACGGGGTCTCGTTGTTGCATCTTATTTTCCCTTTCGCGAACGGCGTGCTAACTAAGAGAGTTTTGACAGCCATCGAAGATGAAAAAAACCTTACTAGATTTTTATAAGTGTATTTTGAGCGAGATTATACCTGACAAGACTCGTCATCTTCTGTTCCGGGAGTATTTTTACCGCAAACAAAGTGATAGTGAGACTCTGCTTGAATACGCCGAAGAGTTAAAGCTCATTGAAAAGGTTTTTGTAGCGGGGCTTTCGGAGAGACAAATAGTGGATGCTGTGTTGTCGGGTGCTCGCGATCCCGAGGTCAGGCTCAATACCTGGGGGCCGGCCGGCCGCAGAATTTTGTTCAGCTAGACGCGCTATGTGTGCGGAGTCAGGCGATATTAGATGGTTGTGTTTTGGCGGGAGCCACCCCAAGTAGATCAACCGGCTCTGAAGAAGTCAATAGGTGTTTTGTTTGTAACAGAGCAGGGCATTTTGCCCGTGAGTGTAGACAGCGGGGCAGAGCCATGCAATGTAAGAGGACGAGTGAAGATACTGTTTCTTCATCACAATGACTAAGGTCGGGTTTTAAGAACCCGAATAACACTAAACGTAGAAATTTCTCTCTCGCGATGATGTCTAGTGGTATATGTGCAGCTACTCATGGTCAGTGTCCGGTTACCGTTGTGCAGCTAGGCAAGGAGCTTGTCGAGGTGTTGTTGGACACGGGTAGTGTGCTCTCTTTAGTCAGAGCGGAATTAGCACGTAAGAAAGGATGGGAAATTACTCCTGGGGCGGTGAAATTGTTTTCGGGTATTTCCCAGTCTTTTTCTTTATCTGGTAGTGTCAATTTGAGGGTACAGATCGTACAATTCGTGTGGAAAATTAATTTAGGTGTGGTTGAAGATTTGGTTTACCCTGCCATTTTAGGTACTGATTTCATGGTTAAGACGGGTCTTATGGTGGATATCTCTCAGAAGGAATTTTTTTAAGTTCTCACCGTTGGACAAGTTCCCCTTTGGCGGTCAGTTGAAGCTACCCGAGCTACTCCCAGTCAGAGCGTCGGCTGACCCCTTTTTTCAATTGGGTGAAGTGGATAGTCAAGAGGTTGAATTGGGTCATTTAAGTGAAGATCAGGTTGATCAGGTGCGCCTACTTGTCGCTGAATATTCAGATGTTCTGTGTAATCGATTGGGGTTGACTACCATAATAGAGCATGAAATTATTTTGACTGATCATGAACCGGTTCGTCTACCTCCTTACCGCCTTTCTCCACCTCGCATGCTGTCTATGAAAAAGAAGATTCAAGAAATGCTGGGTAAGGGGATCATTAGGCTTTCCAAATCCAACTATTCGTCGCCTATATTTCTAGTCCCGAAAAAGGAAGGGGATTTCCGGCCGGTTGTTGATTTTCGAGTGCTTAATAGTAAGATGAGTATCGAATCGGTCCCCCCCTCCCTGACATACATGCTGCTTTTCATTGGTTTATCGGGGCCAAATACTTCACTACTTTTGACCTCAATAGTGCTTATCATCAGATACCGCTCAAGGAGAAGTCACGTCGTTATACAGCTTTCGCTACTGATTGGAATTTATATGAATTTTGTAGGGTACCTTTTGGTATTTCTACGGATGCTCAAGTCTTAACGCGTTTGCTAGACTCAATCTTTTCTGATGTTAAATTTAAACATTTGTACCATTACTTGGACTTGGTTGTCTATTCTGAGGGTTTCGAAGAGCATTTGAGTCATATCAAGGAAGTGTTGGATAGGCTCAGGTCGGCAGGTCTTACCGTTAAGCCTACTAAGGTGGTTTTTGCCAAGAGTACCTTAAAGTTTCTTGGGCATTTGGCCAAGCAAGAGAGAGTTATTATCGATCATGAAAGTTACCTTGGCTATTAGGGATTTTCCCCCTCCCATGAATGTTAAGGCAGTTGCTCGTTTTGTGGGAATGGTAAATTTTTTTCTAAGTTTATTCCAAAGTTTTCGGAGTTGGCAGAACCGTTGAATCGGTTGCGTAAAAAAGGAGTCAAATTTCGTTGGGATCAGGAACAGGGGGTTGCCTTTCTGGCTCTTAAGCAAGCTATTGCTAGTCCCCCGGTATTGGCTATGGCGGATTTCCGTAAGGTTTTTGTGTTACAGACGGATGCGTGCGGTAGTGCTGTGGCCGCCGTTTTGTTGTAGGATTTTGGGGATGGTTTGCGTGCGGTTGCCTATGCGTCTCGTACTTTGATCAGGAAAGGAAGTATTCGGTGTACGAATTGGAAGCTTTGGCTGTGTTATTCGGGGTGGAAAAGTTTAGGATGCATTTGGAACACAGTGAGTTTGTTTTGCAGACTGATAATCAGGCTTTATGTTGGGTTTTGGCTCGTCCACGTAAGTCTGGGCGTTTTGACAGGTGGGCTTCGAGGATTTCCGCGTTTCGCTTTAGTGTCGAACATGTTAGGGGAACGCAAAATGTGGTGGCTGACACCCTATCCAGGATGTTTGGCGAACAGGCTAGTGCTGTTCCGTTGGTACAGAGTGCTCCTCCGGTTGCTCTTCCGGTGTTATGTGAAGTGCCTCTTTTGTTTCAAGGGGTTCGAGAGGCTCAATGCCGAGATCCTGAATTTGGTTCCATTCGCGAACGCATTCTGCAAGCACTTGATATGACACCTTATAAGTTGAGGGAAGGTATTCTCTGTTATGTTACTAAAAGTGATCAGAAGTTGAAGGTAGTAGTACCTAACGAATTGGTCCCCGCTGTTTTGAAGTATTACCATGATTCGCCCCCTGGGGAACATTTAGGTATTTATAAAACTCTGGGGAAAGTCAGGGAACAGTTTACCTGGAAAGGCATGGCTAATCAAGTGTCCTAATATGTTAATATGTGAAGGCGTGCAACATTTGCGATTTGAGTAAACCGGCCTTGAGGACCAAATATGGACAACTTGCTTCATCTTTCGCGGATCAACCTATGCAGAAATTGTTTGTCGATTTTGTGAGCAGTTTCCCCTGTTCTAAATTTGGCAATACTTACATTTTGACAGTGGTCGATGCTTTCTCGAAATTTTGTTGGCTATTTCCCCTGCGGGAAGCTAGTACGAGAGCTTTGCTATCCGTGTTGAAGCATATTATTGCGTCTTTTGGGTGTCCGGTGTTTTTGGTTTCTGATAATGGTCCTCAATTTGTGTCTAGAGAATTTAAGAAGTTTTGTTTCGATGCGGGTATTTCTCATATTACCACTGTCCCGTACTATCCCAATCCTTCTCAAGCTGAAAGAGTTAATAGGAATTTGCGGTCGGCTTTGATTGCTTATCATGCACGTCATGAGGCACACAAACAGGTACCATTTGTTTTGATGACGGGTTTATACGCCCAATTCTCCTCTTAGTAATTTGTGGTGCCTCAGCGACCTGTTGCCAGATTCTCCTGATCCCTTCTCCTTGCGACGCTTGTGGAATAAGGCTAGACGCAACCTACGGTTGGATTTTCTGAATCGGGCTGATAGGTACAATCGCTCTCGTTTACTAGTTCCTTTTGCGGTAGGGGATGAGGTGTATTTACAGGACCAACCTATTAGTAGTCGTGCTAAAGGTTTCTCAGACAAATTAGCATACAGATATAGGGGGCCTTTCCGAATCTCTTCCTTCGATTCTCCTGTCACTGTTAAATTGTGTGGTCCTCAGGTAGACCCTCTCCGTGCCCACGTCTCTCAGCTGAAGAAAGTGGGGGGTGCTCGCCACCAGCCACATGGTTAGGGGTTATTCCCCGTGATGTAATACCTGTGTGGTGACCGGGTCAGAATAGCGCCACTGCAGTTCATGCATGAAGTAAGAGTCTTCTAAAATGGACACCTTTTCTCCCTTAGGATTTGTAAAAAGGGGGAAAGGATTTTTTTTTTTTTTTTGGTTGTGTGTGATGTGTCTGGTCGGGTTCGCCGTTCCAGGGATTTGACAGCAGCGAACGGCGTTCCGACAGTGCAGACGGTTTGGTGTGAGACCTGATCCGATTAGTCGTCAGGTCACTTTACTATGACAGACGATTTTTTCCAGATAGATTTATGTGATCTACTACTGTGTAACAGCTTATATTCCACGTAAGGAAGACTAAAAAGCTAGTGAATATTGTAAAGGTTAATGAAGAAGTGTGTACATCTTGTATGATGTGTAGACAGTATATGAAGACTGAAAAACTGGCGTAACTAGTGAAGAAGTGTCAACATTGTTGCAATATGAGAATTGATATGTGTTAAAGCAAGTTAAGAAGCATTACTTAGAGTATCGTATTGTTCATTTACTTTCACTCACTTTTGGGGTTTTGAAGTTTGTTTTCACATTTATGAATTCCCGGTCGGGGCAAGTTGCCTGGTTGAGGTTTTTTTCCGGGGTTTTCCCTCAACCCAATATGAGCAAATGCTGGGTAACTTTCGGTGCTAGACTCATTTCACCGGCATTATCACCTTCATCTCATTCAGACGCTAAATAACCTAAGATGTTGATAAAGCGTCGTAAAATAACCTACTAAAATAAAAATTCACATTTATGTATGGTTGTGTATTTATTCTTTTCTGTTTCTGTATCATTATGTGTGTATTTCATTCTAGGTTGGCTTTTCTGTACCATCACAGCTCGGGCTATTTATTTTGCGGGGCGGGGGGCCGTTTACCCGCAAAATTATCTTTACCTTTTCCTTCTCGCTCCTCATATGTTTCATCTTCTTCTCCTCCATGACCTTTTTTCTTGTAGTTTCCATTGTCCCTAATTTCTTTTCTTTTCCTTTTTCTTCTTCCTTCCTGTCTCTTTTAGGATGTTACTGCTTATGTGTGGATTATTTCCACCGATTACGTTTTGTGTGTATATCTCTACTGATTGCGCCATGTGTGGAAGCGAGCTGTGACTACTACCCAGAGGTCTGTGGATCGAAGGAGATTGGTTGCTTTGGGTGACTACGACGGACTGTAGCCATACGAAAAGGTCAAGTGGGTCGTGGGGGAGCACGGTGAGGTACCAGCTCAGCTCGCGAACGCTGGAGACCTAGACCATTTACGTTCGACCGTCTGGATTTTACAGCAGTGGCGTCAGTGCTGGTTGTGCACTTGGATGATGCTTATACCCAGGGCATGTGATGGGACATGTCCGGGGGGGTTGGTTTTCTTTGGTAGCTCACCTTGTCCACGCAGTATTAGTGGTTCTGGGTTTGGCGCTGTTCAGAAACTGCGCCAGTTTCGGGGGGGAGTCTGTGCCGTTTTATTTCGGCACACTACTTTTATTTTCCTTTTCCTTTCTTTCTATCATCATCATCATCATTATTATTATTATTATTATTATTATTATTATTATTTCATTTTTGTATTAGTTTACCTCACTCTTCATAGATGGTTTGACTTCTTCTCCATTTTCAGTCTTACTTTCTCCTTTAGATAACTTGTTTCCTTTCTTCCATTATAGCTCATTTATTCCTCACGTATAAGGAGCGAACTTTAGTGATCACGTGACTTGGTTTGGTTTGTGATTAGTTATTTCGAGGGAGCATTAACATACAGTTTTACTTTGAGGGAGAATTTCAATTTGTGTGTCTGTTACGAGGAGACCTTGTTAGAAGAAGGTTGGGCGAAGGTTGAGAAAAGTTCGGTGGGAATTGTGGGTGCGTGTGTTGAGCACCAAACGACTAGCTGTGATGTGATACCGGAGCAACCGGGAGTCGAACAGGGATTATGATTTATCGCCCGTAATAGTTGTTTCCAGTCTGTGGAGCGATGTACGGTGTGAGAGTGGAAATATAAGAGTGAAAGAGAGAGGTCATTGTTGGGCTGGATGCGCGACCGATTCAGCAGGATTGTAACAGGTTTTTTTGGTATTATGATAGAGTTGGTTATGTGTGAATTATAGTAACAGTCTGGTAAATTAAAGAGTGAGGAATTAGAACTTGGCTTTTCTCAAACAGTGCTATATTAGATATAGTGGGTTTGGTAACTGAGATTTATTCAATGTCAGACAAGCTAGGACTTGTCGAATTAATTACTCATGATTTCAGCTAGGGAAAACAAATGGCATTACTAGTGCATGATTTGACGAATGCCAGGTCAGTGAATTGAAATTATCAACAAGTTTCTTGAAGGGGAATTATGAGTGATTGCACGTTTTTGTGAGACATTGGTTCATAGCTATTTTTCTTACTGGTTGTTAATAAATGTTCCTGAAGTGAGTTTAAGTTTACATTAAGTGTTTTCTTGTATCATCTTGTCAAAGAGATTGTCATCCCGATCATAACGTTCTACCGCAGGGCAAAGATTTATTATTGAAATACTGGTTACTCGATACTTTTTATCAACTATTCAGAGCACACAGTGTCCGACCGTTCCACTTGTGAGCGTGATCTTTATTGCGCGAGTGGAAAGTTTTGAGCACGAGGCGTCAGCCGAGTGCTTAAATTACACGAGCGCAATAAAGATGCACTTACCTCACAAATACCATAAATAACTATTTTATTCTCTTCCTAACCGTAAATCAAATGTAATAAGTTTTCAATTCACGACTATTTTAACAATACGTTCTAACCAATATAATTTAGATCTTACAATGACATTGTTATCTCTGACTGAAGTTCCGACATTTCTTGCTTATGTGTTACAGATACGGAATTAAAATTTGGAGCGTATGTTGATGGGAGTCCAGATATACGTAGGCAATAGTTTCGAACGACTGTCCATAAGTAGTATATATACAGGTGCTCTTTATGCACACGCGCAGTATGAAACTTATACAATAAGGAAGCTCCAAATTTTATTTCCATATCTGTACATCTATTATCAGAGAGTACATCTCATTTGACGATGTGTCAGAGAGACAACAATTGTTTGTATACATCCTAAATCTCATTAGTGAAATATGTTAATTGTGTAACACAGGCTTGCAGAACCCGTAAGTAGGGGAAATATGACGTCAGCCTCACTCCACTTCTATTGGGGTTGATCGACTTCAGCGTAGAGTTGTTTACATTCTCTGCCTTTGGCGGCACTGTAATTTCGAAAAGGATTGTAATAAATTCATTGTATTTTAAATGCGTTATCTCGTTTTAAGGTTTACAGTTATGCTAGATTTCCTGTCGGTAGTTTCTTTAAGATTACTTTGCACCTAACCTGCTTTAGATTTTCGAAAACTTTCCTCCTATCATCACTACGGAAACATAAATATATAGCATTTAAGTAATGAACCTTGAAAGTCAATATTAATTTCAATTCAAAATGAACACAACAAATGACGTCCTTAATTTATTTACCCGAAAGTTTGTGCATTCCATAATTCTGAATATGGGCTTTGTTGAAATGTGGTTCAATATTGAAATGACGAGTAGAAATAAATTGGATGGGACACAGTAAACAAGCAATTCTTTCGTCTTCTTTAACAACTAAATAATCATATTCCCATTTCCTTTGGGAGTAGTATTTCTCCACGGGTTTAGATTTTGCCATGTTCCAGTTCTCTTTAAACTGCAGTACGCGTATTGTGTATTTATTTATATATTTATTTATTCATTTATTTATTAATTATTTATATATTTATTTAACTGGAGTGCGTTACAATGTTGAATGACATCATTGACATCCGGTCATATAGCTATCACTCACTTATAAACGTACAATTTATTTATTGTCCTATTACTAGTAAACCCAGTTAAGGGAACCGGGTAGTGAGTAGGGATAAAAAATTCGAATTTCTATTTTGTTTAAAAAAAGTACAAAACTTGCTCTTTAAAACAATATACAGATTGTGGGAGTATCTCTGCAAATAAGTCCTTTAAATGGCCTCTTTGACTTTAGCGGTACATGTAATTCATACATCTTTTTTTTTTAATGCAGTTTTCCGTAAGTAGATATTTTTCAAACCTGAGTCCATTTTTCTCTGAAACTACTGAATCAATTTACATTAAAAATTTACAGTGTTTTCTGCAGCTTGTGTTCTACAAAGTAGACCTACGGGTTTATAAATATCCTACACATAACACTAGGAAAAAAATATATGCATTGAAAAAATGGCGAAAATTGTCAATCAAAGTTCAATTTTTTTTTCTGTTTCACTAAGGGTGAAATATTTAACTAAATTTTGCTTTAGAATTTACTATATATATATATATATATATATATATATATATATATATATATATATATATATTACTTGATAACTTAAAAAAATAGAAGGCATGTGAGTGAAGATCGTAGCAAGTTATATGCACCTGAAGACTGAGATACATTTAGCAAAATGGGAAAACAGATTTTCAGTTAGGGCTTTTCTTTTGCACTTAAACACCACTGAATTCAGAATGATTGATTGTATAACCATGAAAATATTTATTCCACTCTGAACACTAAAAGCCTAGAAATAATGAACTAAACTTTTGTACTGAAATTCTTTAATCGTACTGGCATCACTACCCAGTCCCATTAAGACCAGTAATGCAAGTTTTGTAAAAGAAGGAATTAACTTTATTAATGCACGAAAAATCATAATAAGTTCTTCAAATAAAGTCATTGGTTTGTTGCCTGCATGCAACATTTCGGACATTTCATTTTAGTAGAATACAGAGCACGGAAAGACAAGTCGAGGGCTGTACTTAACTTATTTTAAACAAAAAGTGGACTTAATCGGCTTTACTAGTAATAGGACGATATATACATAGGTAGACCTTCTTACATTATATGCACACATACATATTAAAATTTATTTTACATGTCTTTTAACTTATTTATTTCCCTCGTTCATTTTTCTCTTATTTTCTTAAGGTATGTTCCTAAGGATTTTATTATCTGTTCATTTGTAATTCTTGATAGCGTACTGTATACTGCCGCCGCAAGAATGAATGTTGATGCAGCCGAGCGTAACTAGAACGTATGACCGCAATGGTAAAAAAGATGGGTGGGGTAAGGAGGGGTGGTAAAGCAGTCGTTCTGAGTAGCTACAGTTCTGCCGGTCTGGTATAACATCTTAAGTCTGATTAGTGAAGTATGTTATCAGTCAGCGGAGTGGAAAGGAACTGGCCATCCTACCTCATTACCTCCTGGCTTAGTTGCTTCATGAATGATGTCTTATTGGCGTCACTTATGTGGTTGCAACCTTTTTTCGGACAATTGACTAAAGCCTTGGTGCATGCGACGTGCGAAGTGCGTGGCCCGCCTCGCACAAATCCGGACTGCACGAGAGATAGTGAGTGGTTTCTATGACTGTGAGATGCGAGGTCTACGCTACGCACCTCGCAAATGACTGTGAGATGCGAGGTCTACGCTACGCACCTCGCAACTAGGCTATAAAAACCACTCCACTATCTCTCGTGTAGTCCGGATTTGTGCGAGGTCCGTTCAGAAAAACCAAGGCTTTATACTCGCAATGTGTTCAATGAGGGCTGTGATTCGTGCTCAAGTGCGCAGATACATACCGAGAATTATAAAACATTGTTATTTAGAGAAAAAAAAAGGATGTTCGGTATC
This sequence comes from Periplaneta americana, assembly GCF_040183065.1. Taxonomy (NCBI): domain Eukaryota; kingdom Metazoa; phylum Arthropoda; class Insecta; order Blattodea; family Blattidae; genus Periplaneta; species Periplaneta americana. The sequence goes on from NC_091120.1 coordinate 126,638,982, forward strand.
ACACGATAAACCTACGGAACGAGCCATTCGTATGTTAGGTATTGTAAACGAACCACATGCAAAATATAAAAGGAAGGCAAGCAAGTCGAACAAAACGTAGTCATTCATTTCTACTCCGAAAAAAGTAAAGTCATACCTTTAAATAAAATAGTGGTTGATGAATTACACGAATGTTAAGGAGAAAAATTTTGCAGTACTATGAATACCATAAAGAAATACCTACAATACGCAAACTATTAAGTTTCTGCAAATAAATCAATTTTACTTGGTGTAAGGAAACTCTTAGAACAATACTGAAAACGTTCGGTTTCGTTTTGCTAGATACAAATACAACATGTGTCGTACTATGGTTGAACGACCTAACAATGTGATTAAAAGAGCGCGATACCTGCAGAACGACAGAGTTCCTGGTGCGTATACTAACAGTAGTGAGGGGCAGAATTTATTATTGTTCACGGAGGAGGAAGAATAGGATTTATAAAAGGTGCATTGGAGCTACGTGATGCGGGAGTGATGCATCAATTGTCATCATAAGGTGAGTATACCACCTGTTGGTTGTTTAACCTTGTTTTCCGCAACAGTGGTGCCAGATGCGTGGTGCATGCTGCGTGCGCTTGGCCAAGTTATAAATCGGGTGATTTTTCTCTTTTTAACAACAATAACATTTAAAATGACTTCACCAAAAAACTCATATTACATTAAAAACGCGCAACCGTATGAGCCACAGAGACGAGATGGGAAGACACATATTTATCCAGCCTTTTGGTCCCACAGCAGATAGGTGACGTTTCAAAATACTGGCAAAGAATGATATCGCATGAATCGCTCTATAGACCTAGACTCTCCATCATCAAGAGTTGGCCCATCCTTTCCTTGGGGAATGGCACCTTTGAGGCCTGCACAGGTCAAACTTTTAAAGCTCGTCCTGACCCAGCTCATTCATCTTTGAATCCAAATGCAACCTGAGTCCGAAATTCCATATTCAGCCTTAAGGTTGTTGATAAAAGTAATCGAAGCTTGTCCAGGCTAACCACATTAGACGCTTCTAATGCCCACATTTCTAGAAGCCAATAGTGAACTACAGGATCCATAAACCCTTGGCCTACCAAATTGTGACAGTACATACTCTTTAAAAATAAATTAATTGTGACAGCCTGTATCCTGAAGTTAGCTTGGTCTTGCCTTTTACTAGTCACATAATTTAAAATTAGCTTGTAATTTGATTTACTTCCGATGCCCTTATGACTTTAGTCAGATGTGTATATTGTTCAGTTCCACTTTGCTTTGATCACTTCATTGAAATCCCACACCTCCTCTTTAAAGATTGAACAGCTGTCCAACACTATCAGCCAGTAGAAAAAAGTTTGTTGTTCAGGTATCGTAATTATTTTAAGCAGAGGTTTTATGACACGTTTGATGCGAAATGTAGCAATGTAGTCACGACATTGAAATACGTGTGTTTGGTCTTAATATACTGGTATTTTTTTTCTTTACGTTACCAGAATTATTCTGTTAGATTCTAAATAGGTAATCATTGGAATGTATCTTGTGGTAAGACGCACAGTTTTACATGGGAATACTCATACCATTGTTTTTGTGATAAGCAATGTATATTATAAGCATCCTTTTGTGCCGTTCTAAGCATTCGAGATCAAGTACATCCCTTGTTAGTAAACTTGGGTAGTGTCCTATAACTTAATGCATATTACTATTGCGATAAGTGTTCTCTTAACGTAAAAAGCACTGCTTGGTCACTTCTTAATCCGACAAAATAATTGAATTCTTGAGCCTCACAATCTCTCCAGCCTGCATCTGTAGGTACGCCTATAACGGCGTTAAAAATACACAACAGAGAAAATAAGCCAATGACATCATTAAAATATACGTTATATGACACACATAAAAAAGGTCAATTTTCTTAAAAAAATAAGTACTTTACAACTGTTGTTCCAAATAGACACTTCTAATTGCCCGAAGAGTCAAGGCATTCAATACCTTCACATTCTGTATATTAAAACTCAACTTGACACATGAATGTAACAAAATCTGTCTAAAATGTGTACATTAATAATATATTATGGAACAAGTATAATGTTGTACTTTATAGTATGAGTCAATGTTTAGGAAACGAACGAAGCAAGTTTCCTAATTGTGACGAATGCATTAACTGTATAACATTATAAACGTGTTTAATGCGTTGTGGTTTTGTACGACAGCATTATAAAATAATTAATAAAGAAATAACATATCAAATTTGTATAGTCTGATATCAAAGTTATGAAGGGATTGCTATGAAAGTAATGATGAATTCAAATCGCTTCATAACATTAAGTTTATGGCACAAGTTATGCCGTCATAATACAAACCATGACGTTTTAGTTAGCATGGTAATATTTTACGGCTCTGGTACAATAATGCGGCATATTACGCACGATTTTCACCAACGATAAAGTCTGTCTATAATACAAGTGAACAAAACATTTACATAGGTACCTAATAATGTCAATTTTTTATGCAAGAAATAAAGAAAAAAAAAACCGTTTGGGCAGGTTTTAGTTATACAATTTCAAATAAAGACGTATTAACTGTTAATACAAATTACAATATTTCATGTGCATTAGTTCCGACTAAATTTATTCGTAGACATTAATATAAATAAATTGGGCCTATGCATAATACTTTTTCATAAATCGCAAGTCAGTAACAATTTAAAAAGTCCGTGATATGGAAAGTAAACTCAATAGTCTTTAGTGAATGTACGGCACATGTGGCGCAAAGAAAATTGAAAGAAATGTTTGGAAAAAAAGAGAGTGAGAGAGTGAGTGAGTGAGTGAGTGAGACAGAGAGAGAGAGAGAGAGTGAAGTTATAAATTTTTCAGTCTGGCTTCTTGTGACGTGGAACGGTCATTTTCCAGTATAAGACTGTGTTCATCGATAAAATTGACAATGAATAAGAAAATGAAAATTAGGTACACCTATCTACAACTCTTCAGCAGTTAACGAGCAATAATACGAACTCCTGGTAAAAAAGAGCACATTATTTATATTAACATTAGATAATTAAAATGTATTACATATTTTATTACAGAAACTACGGCTTCACCTTACTCGACGGCGCTGTTTTAATACAAATATTGTTTTATATACAACGCGTGGATTAGAGCAGCTGGAAGCGGAGTTGTCGCATCTTGCAGAAGAAAATAAATATTATCGATACTAAGAGGAAGAAAGAGTCTGAAAAGAGACATATAATCCAATTATATGATTCGTGTTGTATTCACAGCTGCCTGTTATGCATCAGAATCAATTACTGTTACAGAAAACCTAACCCTTTCCTTCGCCTTATATCAAAGTTTCATGAGTCCTCTCTTTCTGTAACGAAGTATAGAGGACGGCAAACAAGACTTGACTCTGGTAACTTACATAGCAGCCCCTCACCGCCGTCATTCTATTTCTCTGACGGACGGCATACTGACACTTTATTTATACGGATAAATGTTTGTTTATATTACCATGCATAGGTAGTATCTGGCACCTAGAACTTCAAGCAAGACAGCTATTGATTACACTCTATAGTCCACGCCTGTAGAGTAACGGTTAGCACGTCTAGCCGCGAAACAGGTGGCCCGGGTTCAATTCCCGGTCGGACAAGTTGCCTGGTTGAGGTTTTTTCTGGGGTTTTCCCTCAACCCAATATGAGCAAATGCTGGGTAACTTTCGGTGTTGGACCCCGGACTCATTTCACCGGCATTATCACCTTCATCTCATTCAGACGCTAAATAACCAAAGCTGTTGATAAAGCGTCGTAAAATAACCTACTAAAATAAATAAAAAAATACACTCTATATCAGATGTCTTTGGAGCAGATCATAACAAGGGTCTCGACGCACCTCATGTTATCGCTGCGCTCCCATTGGTTGGCGAGTCATTACTTAGCGTTGTAGACACTAGCTGACTAGCGCGTGCATATCCTGGTTACGAGACGGTATTCAGAGATGCGTCCACTACTACAGTTCTATTGCGTCTAGCATCTATGCGGTGTATGAGCAGATGACAGCAGTACAACTAGTGACTGATGCAAGAAGGTATGTTCAAAGACACATTACTTTAATTTTCACTTTTCGTTATATGAACGTAGTCGGTCACTTAATTCATACACAGACATTTAGTATCGTGTGAACCGCGCTCTCTTGCATTTCGTTCCGTTGTTTATATCTGCTCCAAAAACATCTGGTATAGAGTGGAGTACGTCGTTCATGAGAGTATTCATACGTAGTGTAGCATATTCGATCATCTACGATTTTGCACGGTCCGCCAACATGTGGGATTCTTGTCAAGAATATTTGTCTGATACGCTATGTTAGGAATGTGACAGAAAGCAGCAATACGTTCAGCACGAATGGGCCTCCGTCCAGTTCAGTCACGATCAAGCGCATTGTCACTATGGGTAACGAGGTTTAGTGAGGGGACGATCCAGTAATTCTGTGTCAAGTCCAATATTCTCCTTACGTTTTCCTCTTTTTTTTTTTTGATGGAAAATCGTTTACATTTACTTTTGTCATTATTCCGAATATCCTCTTCCTCATCTTCTTCTTCTAGTAGAATTGAAATTGCACACAAATCAGTAGTCAGATGTAAATGTTTTTTACAAGTCGCTATACTGCTGGATTGGTATTTTGTATGATGATATGAAAGCCCGCAGAAATGATGTGCACGAAACGCTACGTACCACTAAACGATTTATGTATAATATGAACAGATCTTTAAGCTTAACCAATTTCAATCCTTGTAAAACAGATCGATGCGACGTAATTGATGAGCTAACCTCTTGAAGATCTGATTTTGGATTTCGCATCAATCTTGTTCGCATATCAATATTTTCTGTAGGGGGCTCTCTTTGCATAATGTATTTTTTATTGTTTAAAACGGGGTCCTTTCATGCCACTTCTGAAACAGTGAAGGACTGTTGTGTTGCTTTCATTTGTGCTCCTTGCGGAACTCACCTCGAATGTTGTAACTTTATGTGGTTCAAGTAGAGAACGGCCAGCTGCAGCCTGTGGGGGGGGGCCCCTCTGTAGGTCTACTTGAGAGGGTGGCCACGCAGAGCTCGCCGTCTAGTCTTGCAAAGGGTCGGTTCCGCTATCTCTGTCGCCTAGCATCAACCTGCCAGTGCACGCCCCCACACTTAGTTCAATTTTAAACCTGCAAGGGGACGCTGTCACCGAAGCTTTCTCCCACTTCAACTGCCCGACGTGACGTTACTAGTCACGTGACGGGAAGGAACCAGAGCCATCCCTAACAAACGGCAAGCTTCTACAGCGCTACAGACAGAACTTCTCTCACCTTCAAACCAATCACTTCTTTTCTCTCCTGACGCTTCAATCCCTCACCATTCTCTCTTACAACACTCCCGCCTTCGATTTCCTCCCGTTTAGCTAGGCTTGCTTGGTCACCAGCTATCCTTGATTTCCCTCTCTGTGGAAGCCCATCGCCGGCCATTTGTCTTTAGCAGAGTATCCCTCTCCCTTCAGAGGTCGTCAAATCGCGGGCCATGTTTGCAGAGCTTCGATAGACGAGAACCCCCCTCCAACCTACTTCCCGTCTCTTAGTTCTCTTACCCAAAAAATTCGCCCCCTTTCCGAGCAAGCCCTCTTCAGTTCTCCCTAGGCACTCCCGTTTCCCCTCTCCTCCTTTTTCATACTAGCCCCATCGCTACCTTCCCCTTTGTCTTGTCTTCACTTTTCTCCAGGCACTCCCGTTACCTTTCTCTTATATGTTTAGTTCTAGCATCAGCACACCTTCGAGTTAGCTTCAATCAGAGTTCTAGGACCAACCATTTCAACATTTTAGATTTTCTCAAAGGCACTCCCGTTTCCCCTGCCCACGGACTAGTGAAGAACGTAAATTATTTAAATTACTATATCTGTAACCTGAGTTTTTACTTTCTACAATATCGTAACATCATCCTCCCCAACACACATTTCGGCCCACCTTGCCTCGTCACTTCCGTATCCCCTCTCTCAACCTGTCACAACAGAGTCAGCAGAGGAACGTCAACGGAGTCCGTTACACGATAGCACATTAACCTAGCCATGGTTATTTTACGACTATGGCCTCGTTGTAAGAACATAAACGAAGCTAGCTACTGTTTGGTAGTCTGACTTGTTTTCCGTGCTCTGTAGAAATATCAAATGGATTTGTTTAAATTAATGGCCTGGTTAAAATATTGGTAATGAAGGAAATAGGAACTTTGTCTAATTGTCTTTATTTAGAATATGAGAATTTTAAAAACTTTCTTTGAATGATACCTGTTGTTATCTAGAATTATAACACATTTTCAATTATCAGGAATAGGCCTAATATAAAAATCAACTTAAAAGTAGAACATTAATATCGTCATAACAATCAGCCTTTGCATCACCAATATTGTTTGCAGGCAGATGCAAGCGATTTGGTAGCAATACTTCCTGACAAATATTAATTATATAAATCTATAAACTTTTTATCTCATTAAAATAAAACTTTCAACGGACATTTATAATGTACGCCACCCACTTTCTACCGTCACCAGTGTCGTACTACCTTTCATCTAAATATTATCTGGTATTCTTTCTAACGCAAATTGATAAACTTATAAAAACATTCTTATCGCCAAGTAGTAATTCTTGCATTTTCCATTATATAATATATTTCATTATTTAACGTTTTAAATCTGAATCCTAATGAAGTCATTAGTTAACGTAGTAATTTCCTAGAGACATGGGCGTAAACTTGGTCAACTAGGAGCAATAATAATTGTTCTGATCTTAGCAGAAGGTAAAAGTATTAATACAACCACGAAGTCTGTTACTGTATGTCATTCTTTCACATAAGAAAAGCTGATAACAGGAGCAAAAAAATCATGAGCCAGATCTTGAGGTATCGGTGGACATTGCACAATTTCTCTGCAGACACGCCAAGTGTCTCTACCCTAGAAGCGAGCGACGAAAAAATCCCTATCTTCCCAACCCCTACTCCTTGCCAAACAAAGAGACAGCTGTTTTCCGATATCGACGGCAAACACAGCGTGGATCGTAGTTGGGAGCATTGCCTGTTTGCAAGACGTCTTTCATTCTGTGACCAAAACACGTACGTATATAGCCTACACTGATCTGAGCCATATTGCACAATGCTTACGAAAGAAATAACTGACAGACACGAAGAAAATCACGTTTTAAGTCAATACAATTATCATCTTATAATATGTGCATTTAAACTCGAAACAAAAAGCAAACAGTACAGAACATTTTTCTGCAAGTACACTTGATTATAAAAATCTTTAATATGGTATGATATATTATTAATTCCACATTAAATCTCAGACTGTAGTGTAAGTCTTCGGGTCCCTCCTCCGTACAAGAGGAAAAACTATAACTATAGTGTTTCTCTATAAAACAAATGAAATATTACACAAAAATATATGTTCTTTCAGATGTTAAAAAAATAGGGTATAATTTAAAAATATTTTCTCTCCATAAAAATATTCCTTTCTAATTGCAAGGTTTGATGTGTCCAAGCTTGTTTCCCAAAATCCGCTCATTCAATTTTAATTACAATCATGCATTACTTTTGAAAAGCCCTGTACATACAGACAATTGTGTACAAATATGTTTGTAATATTAGAGCTCTGTCGCCCTGGCAAAAGGACAAGTTAGTGCTGGAAAAACACTTCTGAGTGGGGATATGAGAAGTGCATTTTCATACTCCAGACAGAGCGGGTAGAAGAGAAAGTGACGTTACCTCCTCTAGTTTAGTGGTACGTCGCAGAGTGGCGCTAGCTCTGTTTTCCGTCCCCAGTTTCAGGATCGCTATTCGAGCGAATGCAAATGGTTTTAAAAAATAACGCATTAGATAGAATGCATTGTAGAGTACTTTGTTACAATATTTTACTTGTTCAAAAATATAATATTACTACATTAACAAATTGTGAGTTTTATAACACAACCCTGGATAGTAAATATAATAATTAATCGAAAATTGGAACATTGTGCCGCCTTCAGCCAGAAATACGCAAAAAAGTACAGTTTCGCAAAACTGAACATTTTTATGGCATTATAAAGTACGCATTGACATGAAATTATAGTTTTTATACACAAGAAAGAATGTTATATACTAAAGGAGACACTTCATTTTCACCAATAGTTTTTATCTACTATTTAGTCATTAGTTGCAGTTGTATCTGGTTTATACGTAATTCAGGGGAACAAAAAATATTACTGCAACTTAGACTCATAAATTAAGCTTCGATATTATATGTATGCTAATGTAAGTTTGATCTTTTGAAATATCTAGGTTATTTTGTGTTTTGTAAAATTAAAACAATTTAGAGTACTGTTTTAACTAGTTGTATGCTACTTACTGGAGAAAATTAAATTAAGGACTTTTCCATGAGATCTATTACTTTCTTATATGCTCGATTAGAAACCTCTTATGATGTGGAAACGTAATAAACAAATGTAATAAAATTGTAAAGCAGATTAAGTTGTAGCCTAGATGCAAAGTAGAATTATACTGTACTTTTATTACCGAAATAACTTTTACGTTAATTACGACTAAAGTGCCATTATTGAAAATAAAATAATTAATAATTAAACATGTATATTTAATGAAGTAGAAGCTAGGTGCTTGGATTCAATTAGGAGTTCACAATTAGCACTTGAATACAGCACATTTTTTAACCGGCATATAGATTGAAAAATGTTCAGATGTAGAAAGTCTATGGTGATCATCACAAGATAATCATTTTCTAATTCCAAAATGTCGCTCTAGAGGATCCTGATTTAATTTGTTCTGTCAGAATATATTTAAATCTGCTATCCCACAAGAATTAATACCTATATTTCGTGAGCGCTCTGAATTGTCAGTCTAAATAATTCAAGGGTTCTTTCTTAGGCAAACGTGTTCTTTGCATTGACAATTACGTGTAATATATTTTCTAAAATCGTGTAATGCTAGGATCATTTGTACAGGGCAGAGGAGGAAGTCTTTGAGTTCAGTGTAACTGCAAGGACGTTCATTCACCTTCTGAATTCTTTTGTATTTTCACTTCCCTCGAAACCCTAAAAAACGTATCGATTTTGAAAAACTCACACTAAACAGCTGAAATGCTGAGCTGGGGTTCATTCTCTGGAAGGAATTACGGTCAATGCAACTAGACATAATTTTGGGCGTTCAGGTGTGAAGTAATGGCACATAAATGCACACAAGCGCAAGATCAGCTAAAGTGTTCTTCTGATTTTCGGATGTCACATCCAATTATTTTTTTACTCTGATATTTCACGATGCTGTATCAACTACTGTGTTATTTAGCGTCAGTGGAATTGGTCATAGCCAGATGGTATTTGGTAAGGGTACATTGTTATGAGAAAGGATTGATGTCCTCTTCGTTGGATATTTTCTCTTCTTTTCTTTTTTTTTAAGATATCGAGGCAAGTTTGGGAAAATGTGTGTTATGGCATATGGTTTTGGTCGCCAGTTCTTGCGTAGAAGTTCTACTTCTTTACCGGCAATAATAAATTTATCGGCTCTTACAATCAAAACCGCAGAAAAATGGATATGACAGATATAATAACGAGCATACAGTTTTCTATCTTCGTGGAATTGCTCTACACCAGTCTGAAAAATAGTCTAGTCTTTGGGTGGATAAAAGAAACGTCTCTACCTTACAGATTATATAATCGGATTTACATCAAGAACAAAACAATTAGGCTTATTACTACTCGCTCACATAAACGGCACAATAAAAATCACCCGCTCTGTCCACAGTAATAAGAGGGAAACTGCAGTCCATGGATGAATATATAATTTATCCATGTGCAGTCTTAGAACGATCGCCACGCCAATGTTTCGCTCAGTTGCCGTGAAGACACTAGAGAGAGTTTAAAAGTCCCATTAGACCCTTGAGGAGTTACCAAACTTTTTATTCTAAACGCTCTGCTCCACAGCTAAAAGTTGTGTAGTACAGGTACCTGCCGAAAAAAAAGGTGAATCTTTCTTATGTCTCAGCCACTATAGAAACTTCATAAAATACCTTGAAAATGTCTTCGATTTATAGTATTGGTTAATAGAAATTGATGTGATCACTGGGAGAGCTATAAGCCCACCCAACCCGCCCTAAATATGTAGGCCTACCTTATTTATACACGAAAATCGTCGTGCGTGAACGAAGAATACCGCCATATTTATTTAATGTAACAGTGGGTTTCAGTGTTGCCAACATAGTAATAATACTACATACCTAATCAAACCTAACCTAACCTTTCTCATAATACACACCTAATCAAATCTAATCTGTCACATAATACTACACACCTGTTTTAACATTCCTCACATTTAACATCATTTCGTTTTCATGTATTGCCGGCTCTGCCAATCGTGTCGGTTTCCATCTAGTGGAAGTGGATCGTACTAATACTACTAATTCGAAGAAGACGCTATGGCGACTTTCATAATAATTACATTTTACATGTTTCGTGATATAATAAATGTGTTAATGTAGTAATAATTCTATATGTATGATACAATAAGATGTGAAATGTGTTGTGGTTGTGATAAAAGTATTGAAAATTGGCTTATAGCACCACACTGGCAGTGATAGGAGTGTGCAATATTCGTTCAGTGGCTGGTGGATGCTCTAAATTGACCAAAAATAGTTTATCAGCTCAATTAATCTTCATTATCTGGAATTAGTAATATTACTGGTAAATAGTACAATAGAAGAAACTTCTTTTTAAACGTAACAAGGGAGTACGTGATCTCAGAGTCACAATGTAAAATTCTTTTCAGGGTTGCACAAACCAGTAAGAAACAGTATTTATTTTTCTCACTCTTCAATTACTAAGTCACCATCACCACAATCCTCGAAATGTTAAATAGTGAATTGTGCTTGTACTTACCCCGTTCAGATGTCGAAGCAAGGCTTGGTCCGCGGCAGAAACCAGAGAGGACAGCCCGAAAACGTAATCCAATTTATTGTTGCTTCTTGGACTATGAGGCTCCACAGCACGAAATAAAAAAGTATCACACTTCACATGATCACTTCTCAGTGAAACACGCACAAACATCTCACTTCACATTATGGATACACACGGATTTTTTTCATAACATACTGATACACTATGAGCGTAATATTGTCCAATAAAATAAATAAATTCTGAGAAACTGTTACGCATATATAATGGCGACAGCATAATCACACGAGTGTAAATGTAATTTCAATTGACAAACGTGTTTCGTCTTCTGTATTTATATTGTGTAGTTCACTGTTGTTGAAATACTTTCTTCAAAGCCATTTTTCGTCGTCACAATACCTGAAAATTATATTATTATTATTATTATTATTATTATTATTATTATTATTATTATTATTATTATTATTATTTATCAGTCTTTCTAGCACCATTAAAGATTATCTTATTGGGTTACAGTGTGAGTGATAAAGAAATGAATATTTCACAGTGCAAAAATATATTCAAATAAATTGCCATCTTAAAAAATAAGAAACGTGTTTCTTAAGTGGTATTTATTCACTGTGCAACAAAATAAACGTTAATATGACTTCTTAGTTTAAGATCAAATTGGCTAACAATTTTTGTCAGTTCCTGTACGTGTGCTTAGTAAATAGGCCTATGCGCTTTCGATTTTTTTTCAATCACACGGTTCCGTTCACAATCCAACCTTGAATTTCCTTCCATATAAAAAATTTAAACCTTACTTCTGTCCAACAAACACGAACTGTACATCAGCTGACTTTGTTAATGAGAAATTCCACACATTACGTAAACACAGAATCATCGACGAACCAAAGTACATGTGTTCAACGAAATATAAATCATGACCAAAGGTAATAAATTAAATTAAATATTATTTCGAATTTATAAAGCAGATATATTGTAACATAAACTAGCTTAATTTTGATGCAAGGGCTGATCACCCGTTCACCAACGAAAATGCGAACGTCTTCATTGCAACAGCACCTGAAAGAAACAAGAAAAAAATAATTCGTTCATATTCAAGTAGGTAATTAAAAAAATGTTATAAATTCAACATAAAGAAAGAACTGTATTTGAAATCTTGTAAAATTATTCACCGCTGAAAAGTGTCAACAGTTTTTAAAAGAAAATACGTTAAATAGAAATACTTCAACGGCATGTCTATATTGCAATTTACAGAAAGTAATGAGAATATTATAGGCTACTTCGTGTTCTGTTTAAGGCTCAACTCACACGGACCACAACTTTGCGATTATTTTGCAGTTTTTGTTCAGCAGAACCGACCACACGCGGACTTCTTTTTTGCGGTCGCTTGAAGTACATATCGACCACACACAACCACATCACAAACTTGCTATTTCCCAAGAATGCGTCTGTCGTTTCCAAGGATACGGTATCGGCGGCGTGTGGTTGGCGTGTCGCACTGTGTAAAAGCCATTCACACGGGGATAGTTTACAGGAGTCAAGTGCTTGAAGTAACTCGACTTTCCTTCGACTTTTCCCGTGTGATATGGTCGAGACAGTCAAGTTGTGACTTGGCGGTCAAGCAGAATTTGAGTTGACGGCTCGTCAACTTTTGTGTGCACTTTCCCATCTAAACTTGACCAACTTGATTCCATCACTTTCCTCGTGTGAATGCTAACTTGTAGCAAGTAGCAACTTGCAAGCAGATATTGTGGAAAGTGTGATTGTTTAAATTAATAGCTAATTAATTTAGGTATCTAATTTGAGACTAATGTAACTTTCAAACCCCACATTTTAACAATTACTAATTCTGCTTACAAATCACTTGGATTTGTAGTTCGACATTATTCAAGCAACCACCTGTTTTTAGGTTAGGTCTACACCTGGTTAGAAGCAAGTGGAATGTGCTACAATAATATGGAACCCTCGTTGCAAAAACAACGTTCATTCTATCGAATTGATACGAAATAAATTCCTTTGGTTCCTATATTATAAGATATTCAAAATACTTGTCCATTCCAGATCCCAACTTACTTAGATTATTGAGATGAATTTTTGGTTTCCATATGTTCACTGACAGAAGAACGACTTACTCGATGATATTTCTCAGAAAATTATGAACAAAAATAATATCGATTCCGCAGAAATACTCAAACTAATTCCAGTTTATATCCCTCCGGATATATGTAGAATAAATTTGGTATTTAATATCACTAGATCGAAAAAAAAATATCACAACTTTTCCCTTGTTTTGGTCCTACAATTTATTATCAATTTATAATTTTTTTGGTCAATACTGAATAATTATAAGCTACATCTCTTTCATGTTTTCATTTCTATTGCTAATGAGTTGCATATAGGTACCTATTTTATAATTGCTACTCATGTGAATCATTATCAATAATAAATTATAAGTTAAATTGTTCACGTATATTTATGTGAAGAAGGAGCTTTAATGGGCATTTAGCCTGTGTACTTTAAGTCATAATAAATAAATAAAATATATATACAGTATATATACATCTTATTGTAACATTTTTAGAATTGCATGAGATGTACGAACTTCTATGAAATATATAGCCTACAGCACGAGAAATACTTAAATAATAATAAAAATTAAAATTAAACAAGAGGGAATTATATCAGAAACTTGTTACGAAACTTAAAGAACAAGGTGTCCATAACATTATTGTAGAAGTGGTTCCATAAAAAAAAAAAAAAACTTTAAAACATTGTACCTCCAAGCATACAACATTCAGAGCGCGTTTTTTTTTACATGTGGAACATCGTTTCAAGTTTAGTGTCTCCGTGTGATCACAAATATGTCAAGTTTAGAGACTTCAAGCACTTGACTCCTATAAACTATCCCCGTGTGAATCAGGTATAAGTTGCACTCGACCACCGACACCGACAATTCTGTAGTTGTTCTGTGGGCGATACCGACCATTCACGACCACAGACGTCGACAATGATTTCAGTTTGTGGTCCGTGTGAGTTGCTAACATCTGTTTCCATATTAATTCCTGACCGCCCACAAGTGGACCACCGTTTTGTGGTTGTTGTGTGGTCCGTGTGAGTTGAGCCTACGGACAGTATGCTAGACCGCTCCCTGTTTTCCCCTTCTCTATTTATCTATCTTTAATTCAATTCCTCTGTTGCTTTGTCTACTTTTCAGTTCGGACGAGACCTGTATCACGAGACGTTCATGCGGGTTATCTCATTTTTTTCCTCAAGCAATGTTACCAACTGGACGGAAATTCCGTCAAAACTGAAATTTCAAAGTAGCGGATGGGGAAAAAAATGGCTTTGACGGGTGACGGATTTTCTGGCGGAAATTACGATTTACTTCGCTTTTGACTCTTTTAGCTGCTGTCATTTTTAACTGTTTAATTTTTTGGAGGATTTTACTTTTCCTTCGAACAGCCCTGCAGATGATGTGGATGAATTTTTACTTTAATCAAGATTGGTAAGTAAGTTTATTTGCTTTTTACTTGTATATATAATATCGAGTGGTTCCTTTTTATTTTGACAGATTCTGACGGATTTCCAGGTGTTAGACTGACGGGAACACAATTTGTGTTAGCAACAACACTGTTCTCAATGATATTTTGTCTGAGATGATAAAAAGAAAGGAGAGAGCGATCCAAGAGAAAATGCTTGAAAGCGATGGGACGAATGTGACGTCAAACTACTCCTTTTATGCCCCATAATACTCCGCGAAATACCTCCAAGTTGCTATAGGCTGCTATATCACATGGCGAAATTTAAATGTCTAATTAAAATGTTAATCATGGTTATTTGTTGCGTGTGTGGTGTAACAGCTAAACCAAAATCTTCAGGAAATGCCGTGACCTTCCATATGTAAGCATTATATTGTTATATTTATGTATAATGAATGGAGTTCATATAATAGTATGCAGGCCTAACCATTATGGCTTACGTTCTTTACAGTTTTTTGAAAGATTTAAGTCGTAAAAATGAATGGCTAAAATTTATAAATACGCCAAATTGGCAGCCAGCGGCAAGAAGCGTTCGCAACATTTCCTGGAAGAATGTTTTTACAGGTCCTCCTCCTCCTCCTCTAATGTTAGATTGAAACCAAATGCAGTTCCAACTTCGCATGTGGAAATACTTAAATATGTAAAAAAAAAAAAAAAAACACACAGATACAGACACAGACACAGACAGACACACACACACACACACACACAAAACAGTCATTTATTTCGGAAACTAGTGCATTAAAATTTTCGAGACAAAAAATTTATTACTAAAGCACATGTGACCTTTCACTTGAGCTTGATTTCGTCAATCAGCCTTAACAGGAAGTAGGGTCAATGGCGTATTACTTTAAAATTTCAAATGGGAGTCGTGGTCAAATAAGGTACCATTTGATAGAACTCTTCAAAACAAACAACTTTCATAGGAAACGTTTTCATTAATTCTTACTCTTTCAATGAGAAAACGTACGAAAAGGCAATGCCATCAATATTGAGAAATGTTACAATACGAAAATGTAAACAAAACAATTACTGTTGACAGATGTTACTAAAAGACTGGACAATGCCATTAATTTTTACAAATGTTCAAACTGTCTGCCGCTCTGAGCAGCACACATCCGTAATCTTCTTCTAACACTGTCAGCGATTCCTAACACTTCGGCGTGGCCAATGACTGGAAGGTCTCTAGAATTCGCTGCTTCATGTCATCCTTTGTTGTGGGACGATCTTGATAGACGATGTTTGTTAACCGTCCCCAAAGATAAAAATCCAAAGATCAAGTCAGGAGATCGTGCTGGCCATGCCACAGGATCGCATCTGTTTGTAGTACGTAGGAGGTATTTGTAATCACTCTTAACTTTTAGGTAATTATTTTATTAGTCACAAACGTAATTGCAAAACTAGAAAAATGTACATACGTAGGTAAAGATATAATAAAACACTTCCTTCTTATTGTACATTGTTGGGCAAGGCCACCTGATCTTATTACCTGGCTAAGTGCAGTGTACATGTAGACCTGGCCGTAGATACTGTATTACGATGACTAAAGAAAACACTGCTGAGCGAGTAAAAGAAGGGTAGTTTACTTGTATTCACCCCTCGACGGTGCTGCCGGCCACCAGGTCTACACTCAGCCGGTAATTGTGCGTGTGTACTAGCCTATGTCAACATTAAATGTACTTATCTAGTTTACATTTTCTTCTCGTAACATTTCTCAGTATTAATGAGATTATCTTTTCGTACGTTTTCTCATTGAAAGAATAGGAATTGATAAAAACGTTTCCTATGAAAGTTGTTTGTTTTGAAGAGCTGTATCAAATGGTACCCTATTTGACCCCGACTTCCATTTGAAGTTTTAAAGTAATATGCCACTGACCCTACTTCCTGTTTAGGATGATTGATGAAATAAAGCACAAGTGAAAGTTACACATCTGCTTTAGTTACAAATATTTTTATCTCGAAAATTTTACTGCATTAGGTTCCGAAATAAATGACAAGGGTGGTCTGAATCACCCATTGCCTTTTCGTATGTTTTCTCATTAAAGGATTAGGAATTAATAAAAACGTTTCCTATTAAAGCTGTTTGTTTTGAAGAGCTCTATTAAATGGTACCATATATGACCACGACTCTCATTTGAAATTTTAAAGTAATACTTCCTGTTAAGGCTGATTGATGAAATCAAGCTCAAGTAAAAGTTCACATGTGCTTTAGTGATAAATATTTTTGTCTCGAAAATTTTAATGCAATAGTTTCCGAAATAAATGACTGTTAAGGGTGGTCTGAATCACCCTGATATTTCAACTGCCATCAAACTCTGACACACCAAGGAAAACTGCTCTTAAAAGAGCAATTCTAGAACTAGGTACTATTAAAAAAAACTAATTTTACGGCGTTAGAACTGGCGTTTAAAGAAGAAAGTCACAAATTTAAAAGATATGATTAATGAATTAGAAGGAAAAAATTTTCTTCAGGGTGAAATCAGTGAGGTAACATTGAATAATTTTGTAAATAATCAGGACCTCATTGAAAGGTTATATCACAAACATAGAGGCAAACCAGTACCCAAAAAGTATCCCGACAGTATAAAGAAATTTGCACTCACGCTGAATTTCTTTTCCCCAAGGGCCAACAAATATGTACGCAATGTGTGTTAGAAGATTGTTTACCTCACGAGAAAACTTTGGGTAAATGGTACAGCAATATTAATGCCAAACCTGGGTTACAACAGAGAGCATAGAAAAAGTACAGAATTCTGAGAAGCCTGTAGTATGTTCTTTAGTCATGGATGAAATGGCTATAAGAAGACACGTTGAATGGGATGGGAGTAATTACCATGGTCTAGTTAATTTTGGAATTTCCTTTGATGACTGAGGTCTAGAAGAAGCATCTCAGGCCATACTTTTTATGATTGTATCGGTCAATTAAATTTGGAAAATCCCAGTCAGTTATTTTTTCATTAATTCAGTTTCAAGTTCACAAAAAGCAGAACTAGTGAAGCAATGTTTGAATATCCTTTCAGAATGTGGTTTCAAATTAATTAACCTAACTTTTGATGGTGCTCCTACAAACATTTCTATGTCTCAGACCTTGGGTGGATGTTTAAACATTCATAACATAGAAACAAAAATTATTTCAAATAATGCATCCATATATATCATCCCTGATCCGTCTCACATGATGAAATTGATTAGAAATTCCTTTACAGAAATAAAGATATTTTATAATGGAAGAAACGAGAAAATCGATTTCATCTATCTCGAGAAACTCAATGAGCTTCAGGAGAAGGAGGGATTACATTTAAGTAACAAGTTAAAAAGGCAGCATATTAATTTCTTAAAAATAAAAATACCTTTTCCAAAGCCTCCTTAGTACTGTACCATGTTACAAAATATCTGTAGATGCAGTAACTAATGTTTGTGTTCATTATGACAGTTATCTTTAAATAACTTGAAAACGATTAGAGTCATCTCATAACAGATTGCACCATTGTTTTGCTCAGAAAATTTCACATGATTTTGAGTACCTGCATGCCTTTCCATTTAAAATTTCAAAGTTGCATTCAAAATGGCGGCTTTTGAGATAGCTGAGAGCTAGAATCGAATGTGTCACTGGTAGAGCATTTGATCTTACAAATATTGAGAATACCTATAGTAATCGAAAATCAAGCATATGGAAGATATTTATATGGTTCCAGACTTTTGATTCAGCCCTGTACTATAAAGAATGTACTTTTCTGTATAGTACGGTATTTTAGAAAGCCAGGTATTTAAAAACTTAGACTCAACAGCATATGTCTACCTATGCTCTAACATATGAAGCTCCAAAAATTACATTTTGTTATACGCAAATGGCTTAGAATGGATGTGGAGATAACAGGAGTAAATTAGTAGATTATTATATCAATGCACATTTCACTGTAGCTTTATTAAATGTGTTATGGTTGTTACATTTTCATTTCTACTTTCTTTTATTACTGTTCACTATATTCACCAACTTGTCCACCTTTGCTTCGGCAGTTGGCGTGAGGCCAACAGCTGGCTGGTCGGTTTAGGTCCCTCACAGGCTGTAGCACCATGGATTATTATTGTTATTGTTATTATTATTATTGTTATTATTATTATTATTATTATTATTATTATTATTATTATTATTATTATTATATTCACCAACAGAAAAGAAAAGCTTTTATAAAAAATAACACCTGCTGAATTTTACTAGACTTTCAAAATATTCATAACACAAAACCGAATTCGTAATCGTAATAATACAAACACATCGGAAAAATAGATTAACTATGGATAATTTGACGGCCATCCTATTCTAGTACACCTTTTTAGTTCCACAGTTTCAAGCTTATGGCCCAGGGTTGTATTCAGTTCAGTTTGGTTGAAGCGGTCTCACAGACGTACAGCAATTGCGTGCGTTTATTTCATATACAGTGCATGTTTTTATTAATTTCATTTAATTTTTCGAATTGTTAAGTGGTATAACCGCAGTCTAGTATATACAGTCGCGAAGCTTGAGTTGATGAGAATACTAGGAACAATATACTGTGCCGATACTATTTCGCATTGTCTATGATAAAGGGCCATTCACAATGAAAATTAAACATAATCGTAACATAAACACAGAAGTTTGTGCCCAGGCTACCAAATGGGATCATTCACAATTATTCACATAAGCACTGACATAAACATTACCGTAAGACGTTAACAGGAAAGTTTGCAAACTCCAAACTTTCATCCTTATGCTTACGTGATTTGCAAACAGAACACAATCATGGAGCACTGAAGTATACGACAGAATATGAGGAAATGGCGTCGTTCTTATGTTTCCATGGTTACCAAGTATGTTTGCTGTTATGTTTATGTTCCCATCGTGAATGATGGTATGACTTCTTGATTTTACTGTAACGTTAAGTTAACGCTTACGTTATGTTTAATTTTCATTGTGAATGAGCCTTAAGGCGATAGTAGCGATCCTAGTGCTTAGCAACTATCTGTGGATGCATATTTCCTAAGTATTGAGCTTCTGACCGTATATACTAGACTGTGGTATAACCAGCCAATAGGGATTATATAGAATGGACAATGAGCGAATTTTCCTGTTTTGTATCTCTGTGCGCAGGCGTTTAGTTCCACTTTCAAATACTAGAGGTTAGTGTAATTGAGCACACGCTAAGATAATAATTGAGTATAGACTTGAGGCACAGGATCCAAACATCGCATAATCCAGTAACGCATTGCTTCAAATAAATTCAAATTAACAGCTTTTCCTTAATTCTCAGTCACAAACTAGTTATAATAATATTTTTTTTATGTTTCATATATAATAAATTATATTATGAAATAATATAATACATTATGAAATTATGTATCAAATTCGTTTAATATTTATATACAGTATAATATAGGTAAAAATAATAATATAGGAGTAAAAAGAGAGATTACTTGAAGGAAAAACTGAATGAGGTAGAAACAAATAGTAAAAATAAAAACATTAGAGATTTATATAAGGGCATAAAGGAATTCAAGAATGGATATCAGGCAAGGGTAAACGTGATCAAGGATGACAATGGTGACTTGCTTGCAGACGCTCATTCAATCCTGAACAAATGGAAAAACTATTTTGGACAACTACTAAATATACATAGGCCAAATAGAAATGATCGGGACGAAATTCAAATACAAACTGCTGAGCCATTTATACCCGAACACACACTTTCTGAAGTCGAAATTGCGATAGGAAATCTGGAAAATTATAAGTCTCCAGATATCGATCACATTCCAGCAAAACTAATACAAGCGCATTATCTAACGAAATTTATAAACTTATACTTGCTATTTGGGAAAAGGAAATTGTACCAAAACAATGGAAGGAGTCCATAATCGTACCTATCTTTAAGAAGGGGGACAAGACTAACTGTAGTAACTTTCGAGGAATATCACTTTTGTTGACATCGTACAAAATTTTGTCCAATATTGCTTTGAGAAGATTAACTCCATATGTAGATGAAATTATTGGAGATCATCAGTGTGGTTTTAGGCGTAATAGATTAACTATTGACCAGATATTTTGTATTCGACAGATAATGGAGAAAAAATGGGATTATAAGGGTACAGTGCATCAGTTATTCATAGATTTCAAAAAGGCATATGACACGGTTAAGAGAGAAGTTTTATATGATATTCTTATTGAATTTGGTATTCCCAAGAAATTAGTTCGATTAATTAAAATGTGTCTCAGTGAAACGTATAGCAGAGTTCGTATAGGTCAATTTCTGTCAGATGCGTTTCCAATTCACGTGGGCTAAAGCACAGAGATGCACTATCAACTTTACCTTTTAATTTTGCTCTAGAGTATGCCATTAGGAAAGTCCAGGATAACAGAGAGGGTTTGGAATTGAACGGGTTACATCAGCTTCTTGTCTATGCGGATGACGTGAATATGTTAACAGGAAATCCACAAACGATTAGGGAAAACACGGGAGTTTTACTGGAAGCAAGTAAAGAGATAGGTTTGGAAGTAAATCCCGAAAAGACAAAGTATATGATTATGTCTCGTGACCAGAATATTGTACGAAATGGAAATATAAAAATTGGAAATTTATCTTTTGAAGAGGTGGAGAAGTTCAAATATCTTGGAGCAACAGTAACAAATATAAATGATACTCGGGAGGAAATTAAACACAGAATAAATCTGGTAAATGCCTGTTATTATTCGGTTGAAAGCTTTTATCATCCAGTCTTCTGTCCGAAAATCTGAAAGTTAGAATTTATAAAACAGTTATATTACCGGTTGTTATTTATGGTTGTGAAACTTCGACTCTCACTTTGAGAGAGGAACATAGGTTAAGGGTGTTTGAGAATAAGGTGCTTAGGAAAATATTTGGGGCTAAAAGGGATGAAGTTACAGGAGAATGGAGAAAGTTACACAACACAGAACTGCACGCATTGTATTCTTCACCTGACATAATTAGGAACTTCAAATCCAGACGTTTGAGATGGGCAGGGCATGTAGCACGTATGGGAGAATCCAGAAATACATATAGAGTGTTAGTTGGGAGGCCGGAGGGAAAAAGACCTTTAGGGAGGCCGAAACGTAGATGGGAAGATAATATTAAAATGGATTTGAGGGAGATGGGATATGATGATAGAGACTGGATTAATCTTGCTCAGGATAGGAACCAATGGCGGGCTTATGTGAGGGCGGCAATGAACCTCTGGGTTCCTTAAAAGCCAATAAGTAAGTAAGTATAATATAGGTATATGGTTTTACTTCTCATAGGAGTTTTTATTTTTTTTTATTTATTTATTTTTTTTTTTTCAGCTATCAACGCTAGGGTTAACGTCTCAACTCTCATTATAAAGGAACTCTAGAGTCTATACATTACAGTTAATGACGGATTTATTATTTCATCGGTCCAATTTATATTATTTGAGTACAAAATGTATCTAGATTTATTAATTGTATGTGTTATATTTCTGCTATGTCGACTGCTAGCTGATGTGATGTCAGTGCCAACTCCTGGGAGAAAGCAGAATCTCACGCTCAAACTGGTTTGAAGGTCATTGAAATCAGTCGTGCTATATCAAAGGTATATACTAGACTGTGATTCCAGTATTTTCCTTATCGAATTCAATAGGTATTATACACTTCATTGAACGTCACAGAATATGGTGTGATGGATACAAGTCTGTTTGGATGAAGGTGGAGGGCATTTCCAACATTTCCTGTAACATGGAAGGAGATAAAAGTGATTCTCTCACAATTACTCTATGCTTCAGAAGTGAATTTACGGGTTTTCTGTTTTTATTCGGAAGTTGTAGATGATTAAACTGGTAAAGGAGTATATGGATTGCCCGGTAGCTACTATTCTTACCAAATAAAATTTCCCCCAACTTCAAATTCTGTGCAGGGGCTAATCGCAGCCAACGGAGATTACATTCGGGAAAGTAATTCGCATGTCAAACAGCAAATAATGTATGGTGGACAAGATATAAGACAAAGGTCCAAGTATAATTTGTGTTGGACCAAAAACGATGTTGGGGATGGTTTCTTTCAGTGTATTTCTGCTTTCCTCCAGTTACACTATTTCTTCATTAATTATTGTCGATAAAAAGAAATACACAAGCAAAGTTGTACTGCAATTAATTCATAATTTTCCCTCGGATTTGATGATGGATGGTAGACGTCACAATAAGTTACTCTATAGCTATGCACTTGGTCCACAGGATCTAGGAATATGTGTCGCACACATACAGCGACTTTGCGTTTTGCATCCATAATTGACTCACCTTGGATCAATAATTCTTTCGTCGTGGTTGAACTACATATCCCCCTGTTATCAATGTTTATAGTATCTCTCAGACGTTCACTTGTTTTATTCAGCCACTATAAAAGTGATGAACGCGAGGCCTTTATAAATAATTTATGAAGCAACCATTATTCTCTAAAGGTTAACAGTTCCCCAGAATGGCTTCTAAAACTCCTGCAATAATAAATTCAACATATATAACAGAATTTCGATAATAAAGCCTGCTTGCTGACCACAACATTCAATACCGGGTGTTAACCTTCAAACATCTATAACTTACATACTGTCTGATCTAATTGAGGAATTCAAGACGCTCCATAGACAGAATATTCTGAGATCGAAACAAGCGTCCATTTCTGACACACATCGACCGGTGAGATGGGTCGATTTTCCATGCTGCAGACCCGGAAGCAAACCCAGTGAATTCAACTAGATATTGTGATGGACAAAACGGTGCGGGACCGTTTGATCGAGATATTCGTGTTTTATTTGTCGTTATATGCATTTCTCCAAGTATATGGTCTTGTCACCTAGCATTGTAACATATCTTTTTTTTTTTCCTTGGGAAATATGAAGTTTATACGTATTATTGGAGAAAAATTCTATCCGGCACCGGGAATCGAACCCAGGACCTCTCAACTTTGCGCGCAGAGCGCTCTTTCCATCTGAGCCATGTCGAGACCCGACTACCCGGTGACCATTGATACAAAAGAAAGGGAATTCGGCCAGCGCCGCCGTGAATCGGGTCTCGGCATAGCTCAGATGGCAAGTGCGCTCAATGTGAAAAGCTGAGAGATCCTGGGTTCGATTCCCGGTACCGGATCGAATTTTTCTCCAATAATACATATCTATATGTATGACTACTTATAGTCATTGATTATTCAGTGAAGATGGCGAGGTCCTCATATATGAATATTGAAAGTTTTACAGTGGTTCAAAAACTGTTGTTAATATGGTCATAAAGTTATTTGAATATGCACTCCTGCTTATATGACTGAAATGCAAGTAATAGGCCATTTATGACTTGGACTCTTACTTTGAGAGAGGAACATAGGTTAAGGGTGTTTGAGAATAAGGTGTTTAGGAAAATATTTCGGGCTAAGAGGGATGACGTTACAGGAGAATGGAGAAAGTTACACAACACAGAACTGCACGCATTCTATTCTTCACATGACATAATTAGGAACATTAAATCCAGACGTTTGAGATGGGCAGGGCATGTAGCACGTATGGGCGAATCCAGAAATGCATATAGAGTGTGAGTTGAGAGGCCGGAGGGAAAAAGACCTTTAGGGAGGCCGAGACGTAGATGGGAAGATAATATTAAAATGGATTTGAGGGAGGTGGGCTACTATGATAAGATTAATCTTGCTTAGGATAGGGACCAATGGCGGGCTTATGTGAGGGCGAAAATGAACCTCCGGCGTCCTTAAAAGCCAGTAAGTAAGTAAGGCCATTAATGATACAAATTGGAGGGGAATCGGATAGCTCAGAAGGAAAGAGCGGTCAGCGCGCAAACTGAGAGGTCCTGCGTTCGATTCCCGGTGCCGGATCGAATTTTTCTCCAATAATATGTATTTACATGTGTAACTACACTCAGGGACAAAAAAAAACGGACACTTTAATATTTGCTGGTATTTTGCAAAATATTATCTTTTCATACAATATTATGGTAGCCATCTGTTGTTATGGAGACGTGTATACATTGTTGATTTTTTTTTATTTTTTTATTTTTATTTTTTTATTTTATTTTATTTTTTTTTGTTTTATAAACAAGCCATTACAACCAAATATTCCAATTTTGCTTTCGGAGTCTCAGCTATAACAATTTTGTCTCAACCATTTTGTGCTTCATTATCGTTATCATTCGTTATTTCTTTATTTTTACATTTTCTGAGTTTAAGTGGGGTTGTAACATTTGTCTTAAAACAAGATGCGGCCTGAAGATGTGGCTCGAGCTGTAGCCCTTTACGATGATGGACGCAGTGTACGTTACATTGCAAATGTTATGAATATGGCTAGAAGCACAACCCATGATACCATAAAACGGTATAGAAAGACCCTAGAATATCCCTGAAGACCAGGTTCGGGTCGTCCAAGAGCTACAAATCCAAATGAAGACAGGTATATGGTCTTGAGAGTTCTTAGGGAGCGCAACCTGCCAGCTACTAGTGTAGCCCAGCAATTTGTTAACATGCATGGACGCCCAATTTCGGCCAAAACAGTTAGAAGGAGGTTGAAAGCAAGTGGACTGATATCAAGTAGACCTGCAACTGTCCCAGACTTCTCAGGATGTATCGAGTTGAACGACTGCGTTTTGCAAATGATCACAGGGATTGGAGAAATGGACAGTGGAGCTGTGTTCTGTTCACCGATGAGTCCCGTTTCAATCTGTGCTCACCTGATGGACGTCCCGTTTCAATCTGTGCTCACCTGATGGACGTGAAAGAGTTTGGAGAAGGAGGGGAGAACGATTTTCACAGTGTTGCATTTCCGAAAATGTGCCGTATGGAGGTGGTGGAGTGATGCTTTGGACAGGAGTGTGTACGGATGCTCGTACAGAGTTGTTTTTTGTTGAAAATGGAAGACTAACAGCTGATAGGTATATAAATGAATGTTTGGCTGATCATGTTGTGCCATTTGGCCAATTTGTAGGCGATAATTTTGTTTTAATGCATGATAATGCACGGCCGCATATTGCCCATGCGGTCGGAGATTATCTCCAAGAAGTGGGAATCCATGTTCTTCCATGGCCAGCAAGGAGTCCAGACATGAACCGAATTGTACACGTGTGGGACATGCTGGAACGGCGTGTTAAGAATAGACGACCGAGACCAGAATCGTTACAAGAGTTGAGGCGAGCACTTGGCGAAGAATGGGAACTTATTCCTCAAGAAGACATTGCTAACCAAATTGAGAGCATGCCAAAACGTATGAATGCAGTTATTCAAGCCAGAGGGGGGTAATACCCGTTACTAAAAAGAGTTTTTAATGTTTAAGGCACCATAAAATGAAAAAAACAGTTAGACCAAACGATGCCATAGTTATACGCCCTTTGTAATTTTTTGTAAATTTTCTCATCAGAGATTTTTTTTCAAATGTTGTCGTATAAGGTGCTAAATGGAACATTATTTTGTTTAAATGGGTTTTGTTTCATTTTGAAATAATTGGCAACAAAATACAAGCAAATATAGTAGTGTCCGGTTTTTTTTTGTCCCTGAGTGTATTTATGGTCATTGATTATTCAGTGAAGACGGCGAGGTCCTCATATAATGAATAAGAAAAAGTTTATTTAAAAACTAAATTATTGCCTCTAGAAGCCTTTATAAGGGACAGGTTCTTTTGCGTGATCGAAATCTACGACAAGGAACCTACTGCTTTATTTCCTTCTCGCAGAAAGCCATGCTAGGAACTTAAATCATCCTTTAAAATCATTTCCCGCAAACCTCGGATGCAACCTCGGTCAGGTAACCGAGGAGCATGTAGAACGCCTCGATATACTTATGGTCATTCATTCATTCATTCATTCATTCATTCATTCATTCATTCATTCATTCAGTGTTCTACCCAAAGGGCAGGTCTTTCACTGCAAATCAGCATTCTCCAATGTTTCTTATTTTGTGTCTTCTTCTTAATCTCCGCATATGATCCATATAATTATCTTAATGTCGTCTATCATCCGATATCTTCTTCTGCCCCGAACTCTTCTCCCGTTCACCATTCCTTCCAGTGCATTCTTCAGGAGGCAATTTTTTCTGAGACAGTGACCCAACCAATTCTTTTCTCTTCCTGATCAGTTTCAGCATTATTTTTTCTTCACCCACTCTTTCCAACACAGCTTCATTTCTTTTTCTCTCTGTCCACTTCACACGTTCCATTTTTCTTCATATCCACATTTCAAATACTTCTATTCGCTTCTCTTCACTTCGTAATATCCATGTCTCTGCTCCATACAATGCCACACTGCATACAAAGCACTTCACTAGTCTCTTCCTTAGTTCTGTGATCTGTGAAACTGTTTGTTATGAAATTCGACACAAGTACAGGGTATCAGAGAATCATATCACCATTCGCTAGATATTTCACAGTTGAAGCCGATCTGTTTTAAATAATAGATACAGGTTTTTACTTTCTTGTTATGCGAAGTAAAAGGGTAACGGTATCCCCTATGTACGCCATGAATGCGCTTGAGGGGCATGAAGGTAAGGCTCCATGCTTTCTTGACCTCACCACTACAATGATGTCTCCCACGGGAGACTCGGTAATTAATTTGATTGGAGGCTGGGTGAAACTTGGGGCCGTTCTGAAAGTTTTGTTAACAAGAAAAATCTCGTCCGCTACCACCCGGGATTGGACCCAGGACCTTGCAGTCCGTAGCCAGTTACTCTACCAAGTGAACCAACAGGACGCTGTTAAACGATGAATAAAGATAAAATACTGTATTATGATATTGCAAAAAATTGATTTAGGGATTTTCAAGAGAGCTATAGTTTGCAGTAGTCCAGACACCAAAAACGAGGTTGCGGTCATGCTGTCTATTCTAGTGCACAGCGATTTCCCTTGATCTGTTGTCAAGTTTTGTTCA
The DNA here is from genome assembly GCF_040183065.1 of Periplaneta americana. Taxonomy (NCBI): domain Eukaryota; kingdom Metazoa; phylum Arthropoda; class Insecta; order Blattodea; family Blattidae; genus Periplaneta; species Periplaneta americana. The sequence goes on from NC_091120.1 coordinate 126,666,379, forward strand.
TTAGTATAGACAATCAATTTATCCAACAATGGTACATTTGAGATACATGTTTATTAAAACGAAGGGGATTTATTGGAAATAATAATAATTTATGTAACTAGGCCTATAACGGTTTCAGAATAAGAAGGCATATGCCCTAAGCCAATACAGTGCTCGCTGCTATACAGCGTTGGCACATGTTGCGTGAACCGTGAAAGACAATCAACAGATAGTACGTGTGACAAGAACGGAAAATATCTGCTAGAGCAGCGAGCGTCTTCCATCATTTTGTCTTATGTTTAAATACTCTTATTGAAGTCATTTTTATCTCAATTTTCGTTATTTAGTCGCTTTAAAAATCAGTAAATCTTGGAGTCACTAGCTTGCGAGATAAAGCGACAGATATGTAGAAATGTAGTGCACTTTGTTGCTCGCAATGAGAGAGAAACAGTGACTTAATTTTAAAAAATTGAAGGCTGTATTGCACTATCTGGCATGTGGATATTCTCGTCTGATAAACTGTAAGCGAGATAGTGCATTCAAATGTCCAAACTTCCTAGTACAACAATTTATTAACTCTTCGTATCTCCGAAGGAAACAGAACGTTACAGTTAAGCGTATTTTTTGTAAGGGCGGACTATGTACCGTACAACGTATGCATACCTTTAAATACGTAATTTAATATCCATATTGGAAATGAAGATTCTTTTCCTCGTCTCTGTTAAAATTAGGCATACCATACCTATTTAGTTTAATTTAATTTAATCTCTAGTTTATACCTACCTAGAGGTCTATCACTGTGGTCTATGACAGTATCAGCCTACGAGTGAAAGTATAATATGTAAAGAAGTGAATATAAACCGCAACCCAATACAATCGTATTGGAAATATTGACGGTAAACATTCTATAGCAGGCCTGGACAAGGTTTGCGCTCTCCGAGTCGGCTCACAGCTCGCACGCGGAATGGAAATATTAGCTGCGCTCTGAATAAGGGTGGACTGGAAGAAGGGGTGATCTCGTACAAAATGTACACAAAAGGAAGTACTAGTACGAGTGTTCATGAAATGAATTCCCGTTCAGTGTTTGCAAAACTATCTTTGACTATTATTAATTAATAAATAAATATTTATTTTACAAAAATAATAAAAATTCTATAGCTACTTTAAATACACAATATCATTTTGTTATATTTGTATTTATCAGTACATCAAAACGGAGTTTTATGCTGTTGGGAGCCGAAAGGAACAGTACTGATCGTAATGAAGCATCAGTTACAGATGTTCGATGCCTGCTTTTATTAAAGTTGATTATAGAAAACAGTTGCTCACAAATATAAATGTTGAGCCAAACATAGCAATCATTTTCACAGCCAGCCTGTGTAGTCGTGGATATTATTGCTGAGGTTTGTCTTGTAAAACTCAACCACGCTAGCAGCATTATTCAAACGGTCTTTAGCCTTTAGGCCCAATGAAGATCAATAAGTTCGAGCTGTAAATCGTATGACGCTGTTTCAACTGGTGCTGAAGGAATTTATTATAACTTTAAACTTCTTTCCTTAGAACCTAGAATTAAATTCATTTTGAATTTCAATAATTAATATTTGCACATAATCGTTTAACATGGCTTCATCACGAACAGTTTCTATTGTTGGAAAGTGAGCCATATTACCTTCCCGAAACTGACTTACGAAAAGTGTAAGTTTACGACTGAAATACCGTAATTTATTCAACATAATCAATAATGAGCTGGCCTTTCCCTGAAGAGATATATGTAAATAGTTGAAGATTTTAATAAATTCTAACGTACCCTACCTCATGTAATAATGGAACTTTCAACTTCTGAACAGTGGCGGCTGATTGACTGAGGCAAGTGAGGCCGGGCCTCAGTCACTTGGCTTAACTGAAATCAAATTTTGTGTTTTTATATAATATATTAGTTATTTGAATGAAGCATATATCGCTGTAGAAGCATTTGAAAACTTTGATGTAGGCCTATATAGAACTGTTTTGCAGTAAAATTTGTTCCTGAGGCCGGGATCGCTCGTGCCGGGTCTGGCTTGTGATGTATGTAGACCTGTTTTGCAGTAAAATTTGTTCCTGAGGCCAGAATCGTTCGTGCCGGGTCTGTCAATGCATTTTATGTCCTTTCGCGGGCTTTGAGTTTACGCTTAAAACGTTGTAGCTGAGGCACAATTCGGCTGGCCTGGTCAGGTTTCACTCGTCCCATCCATGGGCCGGCCTCAAGGGTAGAGTGGGGTGGGAATAGCAGTGGTGACTTGTTTTACTAACTAGGCCATAAATAACAAAATTCCAGCTCTTTGGCAGGCAGAGACCCACTCTATTCTCTTCCCTTATGTCCTAGTTTATGACATAAGCGAGGGTGTTCTACTATTGTACTTCGTAGTACAGTAGTGAATCTGGGCCAATGTTATATATTTCGGGAAAATATAAACAGAAACAAATGAGAGAAATAATGCTGGAGAAGTTAATTCATTGTTAGAGTGTCCTTTTTCGAGAAGAAATAATACAGAAAGAAAGGAAGTTTTAAATAAAGAGAGAGAGAGAGAGTACCGAGATACCTACGACATCGCTGATAATTTTTCTGACACATAATCTTAAAACGCGAGTTTCTATTGCATCCTGGTAGGGGCAACATAAATGGTTATGTGGTAATGTGAGGCAAAATAGACTTCTCTTGGCCTTGTTTGTTGCTGTCAAAGGAAAAAAATAAAAAGAAAAGAAAGAAAGGGGAATTTCAACACATAATATGGGTTGCTTCATCACACTGAAACAATCACTGAAACTCACAGCATAACAGCTTATTTGGTGAGTGAAATTATTATTTTTCATTGATAGTAATAAGAATAGACTAATAATAGTAATAATAATAATAATAATAATAATAATAATAATAACAATAATACAGTAATAATGATATTAGTAATATAATAACAATAATAATTAATATCATAAACAAATATTTCCTATCGGAAGCACTTAAACTATGTAGTTGCATCTGGCCTCACCGAGGATTTTGATCACCGGCCGCTACTGCTTCTGAACCTTTTTACTGCTATCTTTACCAACAAAATCATATTTGTATCTGTGTACTAGTAATAACGCATTATATTATGTTTTCCTTTTTCTTTCAAACTTTTGTGGCAGGTATGGCACTGAGTATTGACTCCAGCTGCTGTGAAAAAATAAGCATTTTCCCATGCAATATTGAAAGAATTTGCCTAATGATCACTTTTCCGTCTTTTAGATTCCTCCATTATGTAGTCGTAGATAGGCAAAGTGAAATAGCTACTGATAATTACAGCTAGGATTCGTATGTAGTAAAAGCTAATATTTTTAGTCGGTATAGTTTATAAACATGCAAGCCATGCCCTCCACTACTTATACTTGCCATTCTTGTCATTCAGTACTTCCATTAGTTAGCGCTAAGGGTCTTTAATCCCCTCAACCACCACTTACAAAACAGCGGGGGGTTTAAAAGCTTCATTGTCTAGTCTTCGTGCCTTTTCTTGCATTTCGAGTCATGTCAACCGGGCTTAAAACCTTCTTAACCAGCATCACATCGATTCAACTATACTCGGCATCATTCTTTACACTTACTACATATAAATCCTAGTTCTACTGATAATACACTACACCAGATAGCTAGGTGAACTATTCTCTACCTATGGCGGGCCTACGGCATTCCCACGTACCTTTCTGTCGAGCTGTTAGACGATTCTCCCGCGGCCGCGCTCAATGAGGGCCGTTTGTTCAGGCCTGTTCTATAGCCTATTAGAAAAAAGTGTACCCTGTATTGAATATAATAGATGTACCGTAAATCAAGGATTTTAAAATGCAAACTGAATTTTGGAATTATAAAATCTCCTCGATTCTAGCATGCCAATATATATATTTTATAAGTGAAATGTGCAGTGGCGCAACAGTGTAATTTGTTTGGGGGGGGGGGGAGTAAGAATTTTGTTGTGTACAATTTTCATGACAATTCTTACCATCATTGTAATGGGAGGGGAGATCTCCTCGATCCTAGCATGCCAATATATATTTTATAAGTCAAATGTGCAGTGGCGCAACAACGTAATTTGTTTGGGGAAGGGGGAGTAAGAATTTTGTCGTGTGCAATTTTCATAACAATTCTTATCATCATTGTGATGGGAGGCGAGATTAACAATGCTATATTATCAACTAACTTGCAACTGTTTTTATTCGTCACAATGACAAACAATCCAAAAGCCAACAGACTATCATATCAAAACTTTGAACAGAGACTGAATAATGAGCAAATCTGAATTATGAAAAAAGCAATAGTTACATATTATGCAGTTTGTTTGAAATAAATACTTTTTAAACATTCGTTACATGTTAATTTTTATAAAGTTTATACAGTAGTAAACAAGCTATACCAATAATAAATATGTAGCCAAAATTTTTCTGGTAATTTTCGATTTTCCAAAAATAATTGCTGTTAACATGTATAATTAACCACCCTGAGACCGAAAATCGCTTTTTTGAAATTTTTGTTTCTATGTCTGTCTGTCTGTCTAGATGTTTGTTACCTTTTCACGCGATAATGGCTGAACCGATTTATATGAAAATTGGAATATAAATTAAATTCATTGTAACTTAGATTATAGGCTATATGCCATGCAAATTACTCTATTTAAAAGGGGAGTTATAAGGGAGCCTGAATTAAATAAATCGCTTATTATTGATTTTTATTAAAAATATTACATAACAAAAGTTTCTTTAAAAACTATTTCCGATAAGTTTTATTCTATGCAAAATTTTGATACCGTAGGACTAATATTACTATGATGCACTGAAGTACATAATATTACCGTGCAGAAATTCTGCATTACCCTGTTTTAAAATAACAATGCTTTTTATATCATGACCACGGCACATTAATATACGATAAACATGAAACAAATGACTCTGCCTTTATTTAAGGCGGCCTTGGAGTCCTTGGACAACAATCGGATTAATATATGGATGATATGATATATGTGTTTATAATATACTAAATATTATTATAACATAAAGAGAGAAAGTTTGTATGCTTGTATGAGGCAATCTCAAGAAACTATTTAACAGATTTAATTTCTTTCATCACTGGAAAGTGTAGTTCCTTTAGATGGACGTAGGTTTTATGTCACTACAGAATCTCATGAGTGAATCGAGGACTGGGCACAAATGCATGTAAGGTAGGACTAAACAGAACCTTACGCACAGAAAATTTTATATAATATCGAAACTAATAATTAGATATATGTACTGCAGTTAAATTTAATGCTATTTGGAGGTACCGTACTGAAATTTGATGTCTGATTTGAGATGCGTTTTTATATAAAAGAATGAAAACCAGAGATGAAATAATTTTACAAATATACACGCGGCACATATTAATTATTAATTATTCAGTAACATAACTACAAATGTGTATTACTTAACTAGCCGAAAGCACCCGGCGTTGCCCGGGTTTTCTTTTCTGCTTCTATTTTTAATTAAACTGGTTATTAAATTTTCGGAAATCTCGGAAACCTAACTATACACAACCAAAACCATTTGTCTTTACTAAGCTTTCCTCGCCCATAAAGATGAATCTTTACTTA